>NC_045429.1:398574668-398889168 GCF_902635505.1 Sarcophilus harrisii | reverse complement strand
AGGTAAATAGTTTACTCCAAGAACATTTTATTCCCCCTGGGTCAACATAGGATTGTGCCCAATTAAGAAGTGTCAGGCAGAATTTGGCCTAGAAACAGGTGCTTAAAGGCCTAGAATTATATATAGTGGCAATATTAAAACTAGTCCCTTATGTCTAGTGATGGTAGGGCTCCTCACTGTGGCTAAGACTTTCATTATCTGCAGAGTTATTACATTTCCCTCAGTGACCAAAAAATAAAAGCCCACCATTAGAGAAAAGAATAGTTAGGTGTAATTTTTTTTTTTGTATTTGTCTGAAGCCCATCAACTATTCCTTGGTTTCATCAAGAATGTTCTAAGGACTTTAGAATATGATTTGATAGCATCAATGAAAGCAGAAATAATGGTAGAGTGAATCAGGTGAACAACTATCATTGTCCCTACACACATATTAGTTCTTTTAGCTTAATGGTTTAAGAATGTATTACAGTAGCTCTGGAGTCTAATGTACAAACTGGAACCATTGATGGATTTTAGAGGGAAAAGTTTATTTCTTCAAAAATAGAGGGGTCATTTTGTTTGGATTTAATTATTGTGAAGATGCTTTGAAGGCTAAATTAAATTATCAAATTGTTGATTGTTTTTTCCTTTCAGGAATTTAGGCTTTAACGTATTTTTTTAAAAAATAAATTGGATATTACTTTTTTCCCCCTCCATGGAGAAAGTACTTTAGCATTTGATAAATTAAGTACAAAGGACTAAATCTGTTAAGCAATCATCTAAAACATAAAATAGTAACAATTCCTCATATGACATAAAGCAGGGCTTCCATTCATGACATCTCTTTGCCTGAGCAAATTTTATGAAACCAGATATGTAGGTATATAAAATATGTACACAAATCAAGAATTAATTGATAATAAATCATAATTTCATGACCCCCACATTCAGTTATATAACCACATATGGGATCACAACCCACAGTTTAAGAAGTTTTGCATAAAACACCTGATTTTTCTTCTATCTTGTTCTCCCTTTTGCCCTCTTAGTCTCTGTCTCTGTTTTCTCTGTCTCTAACTCTATGTATCTTTATCACTCTTTCCTTATGTTTCTGTCTGTGTTTTTCTGCATGTTTCTTTTTGTCCAATGATCTTGGAACTTTTTTTTACCCTTTTTTTGTCTCAAAGATTTGGGGATTCATAATATTCATAATATTCAGATCATCTATTCTAATCCTTTCATTTTATAGACAAGGAAACTGAGCTAGGAAAGGGTGTGACTTGGATAATGAACCATTAATAGTCAACAGTACAGCCAGAATTTGATCCCACATTTTCCGTTTCCAAGTTTATATTAACAACAACAACAAACAAAAACCTTATTTTCCTGGATTAGATATAGAGACACAAAGGTAGACTTTTTTTTTTAGTTTAAAAACCATAAAACAATGAAATGTGATAAAACAATGAAATGTGAATAAATAATGGAGAAATGGAGAATATTAAGTTCTCATCTGCATGTATCCTATTGTCTGTAGCCCAAGTCCAATCCCTTCTCAACATGACAATCCTTCAAATGCTTATACATAATCACCACACCAAACCTTCCTCAGTGGTGTTTGAAATGACTAAAACCCATAACATCATATAGCAATTAAATAGTAAGCATTATATAGCAATAATAACGAAGCTTGGGCCTAAATATCTGGAAAAATATACATCTTTTTCTATATTGAAGAGATGGGAGGACAGAAATATGGAATTTTGAATATGCTTTCAAAGACAGTGAATGTATTAGTATAATTAAGTTCCTTAGTTTAATTAAATAGCTACTTAATATTATTTCAACTTTTCTGTCTGTTTATTGATTTTATTCTTTTTATATTCTCACTTTCTTATAAACCTTCTGCAATCTGCCTTCCAGTCTTATCTTGAATTGAAATTGCTCTTTCCAAAATTACAAATGATTCTAAATTGCTAAATCAAATAGCCTTTTTTCAATATTCATCTATGAACTCTCTGCAGCATTTGACTCAATAACCATCCCCCATCTCCCTCCTGACTCCATATATATATAGTCACATTGATTTGTGATAAGGACATGATCCTGGAGAGATGAGCTGAACACACACACACACATCTTGTGTCTGTGATGTCATGAATGTTCTCTACTTTTTTCTACTTTATCTTCTCATTCTCTTTTGCTACATCTTTATCTATGTCATAACCATTTACAGTGGTATTCCCCAAGGCTTTATTCTCTCCTCTCTCTTTTTATATTATTTTACTTTGGAGATTTTTTTTCTTCTCTCATAGGTTAAAGCATCATATCCATGGGTATTATTCCCAAATTTATTTATCTAGTCCTAGTCTATCTTCTAAGCTCTACCATCAATGACCCATTGAATCTTTCAAACTGGATGTCTCATAAGCATCTCAAACTGAAAATATCCAAAACAGAACTCCTTGTATTTTCATCCAAACCCTTCTCCCTCCCCAATTTAATAATTAAATATATCAATAATTATTATATATTATATTATATTATATATTTTTATTTATATTATCTTTATGTTATATATTATATAAATAATAATTAAACACATAACCACCGTCTAGTCACCCAGGTTTTCAGTCTTAATGGCATATGTCACTGTTATTTCTTGTTCACTTCAATTGTTCAGGCAGCTTCCAGATCTTCTACATATCTCCTCTCTGCATGTAGACATCATCCTAGTTCAGTCCCTCATAATCTCTCCCCTGGAAGATTGAAAGTGTTCCAATTTGTCTCTCAGTCTAAAGACTCTTGCTACTCCATTTCTACTGTACAGCTGATTAGCACATACTGAATGATCCAATATACTGCCTTACTTATTTTTCTTCACACACAACACTCTCGCTTCCAGGTCCATTCCTTTGTATTGGTCATTTCCCACAGCTAGAATGCCCTCCCTCTTGGTTTCTTTTAAAATTGAACTCTAATGTATTCTTTTCCCAATCATCCAGACATCAGTATAGCTAAAATGTGCTATTTTAAATATAATTTTTCCCTGACTTTTTATTAATATGATATATATATATTCTTATTTCTCTTCTCATCTAATATTATTTAAATTATAGTCCCCCACTCATGGGCAATGACCTTATGGCCTTCTTTATTGTATCTCTATGTTGAAGGTCGAGCTTCTGGATTTCTATATTTGAGTTCCCTCCTCTATACAGTTTCTTTCTTAGTATATTTGCATCTCTCACTACATCTTTCTTTTCTCTAGTTACTTATTAATCTTTTTTATTTCTTTTGGTTTTAGTGGGATTATTTTCTATAATGCTTCACTTATAGAAATAGCAACTCATTAAAAAGTAATGTCAAATGGAAGCAATGTGGTTTAACGGTAGTCATTATATATCTCAATTATGAAGCTAAAATGTTTTCTTTTCCCTTACCATAGTCATTCACTATTATTTTTGTTTTTGAAGCAATTAGGGTTAAGTGACTTGCCCAGGATCACACAGCCAGGAAGTGTTAAGTGTATGAGGCTAGATTTGAACTTGGGTCCTTCTGACTTCAGGGCTGGTGCTTTATCTACCACATCAACTAGCTGCCCCTAGTCACTCACTATTCTTAAAGCCAAATAATCCTATTTCTGCTTCTATATGCACTCCTCCCTTACCTTTACTTCTCCCTTCATGCATATTTTCTAATTGGGTATCTTTTACTCCCTTCTCCCAACTTTTCTTTCATGTTTACAAGTTTGAGTTCCAAATATTTCACTTTATTTTTATTCAGATCTTCTGTTTCTTTGATGATTCTACATTATATACTCTTAATTCAGTGGTCTGTTTTTGTCATTTTAAATGCTTATTTGAGACCTCTAATTTCTGAATATCCTCTGTGCATCTCAAATAACACACACACACACACACACACACACACACACACACATGTCATTGGTAGCACCATCATTCAGTCACCCAGGCTCTCATTTGTTCTTATCCCACATATGCAATATATTATAAAATCTTACCATTTCTACTTTTACAACATCTCTAATGTATTTCCCTCTTCACTTTTATAGCCATTGTCCTTATTCTCATTATGTGTTCCCTGTATTTTATAATTGCTTTCTGCTTCTTCTCCCTGTTTCAATTTTCTCCCCTTCTAATCATCCTCCAGTCAGCTGCCAATGAGGTTTTCCTACAGCATAAGTCTGTCTATATCACACCTTTAATTCAGTAAACTTCAATTGCTCCCTATTATTTATAAGATCAATGATAAAATCCTTTAATATTTAAACCCTCTTTCAATTTGGTCCTTTCCTATTTTTATAATTTTCTTAAATTTTGTTTCTGTCTATATATTTTATGCTTCAGAGTTCTTCCTATAGGACTCTTCAGCTGTTGACCCTATCTTTGCATTTGCTGTCCACAATGACTATAATTTTCTTCCTCTTCACTTCTGTCACTGAACTTTCTTGACTTCCTTCAAAAGTCAGCACCTCCCTCAGAACATACAAATTTATGTATTTCTAGCTAAATTATCTTTAAGATCAAGTCTTGAAGTAATTACTGATGTTCAGACATGAGGGATATCATATGGGAAATCCTGGTAGAAGTTGGGAAATTGTTCACAGCCAGAGATAGTTCCGAGAAATAGAAAGGGCATATATGCATGACATATGAAAGCTCCATGAAGAGCTTCATAACTTTTCCATGAATTCTTTGTTAAGCCCTAAACTACTTTGGGTACATGTGATTTCTTGAAAATGTACTTTGCTCTCTTCCTATCATTGTTTATTTCTATGTAATTTCCTCATGTGCCTTTTATGTTTTGCTTTTTATTTTGCTATCACTAATCTGGTAACTGACCTCTTGCTGCATATGACATTTCGAGTCTTGTATTTGGATCCTCATTAATTTTTCTAAATTATTATGTGTTTTCCCATCCCACCTTTCCTAGTGTTATTAGCATTGCTCTCTTTATATCTCACCAATTACTGTGAAAAATTCTTGTAAAAGCTCGTGGCAGATATACTCCTGATTTTTACCCCTGGGAAGGACCCATAGAAATCTAGAGACCACAGACTAAATAGAAAGAATGGATATGACTTAAAAGGATTAAAACTTAGGATAAGAGGCATTAGGTTATATGTTTTTATGGATATTATTCAAATTAAACTCTAGTCTGAAAATTTTTAAAATATTTTCTTACTGCAGAAGCTCAGAATTTTCCCAATATTTTATGTCAGGCAAATTTTAGAATATTTCTAAGTATATTTATTTCTATCTAAAACATCTTCAACTCATACTTTTCTTGGCAGTCCTAAGCCAATATAGGTTCCAAGCTTTTTTCATGTAAATTTTCTATTTAGATAAATCCCTACAGCTACAATAAACCCCCACATCCAAATTCCTTGCTAGACTTTTCTGCATAATAATAATGTCACATTTCAACAAAGTTTTATGTTTTACAAGACAAATTCCTCACAGCGACCTTTTGAGGAGGTAGTGTAAATTAAATTATCCCCATTTTGAAAGTAGCTGGTGGTACAATGTATAGAGCACTGAGCTTAGAGACAAGAAGATCTGATTTCAAATGTGGCCTTGGGTACTAACTATGTTGTACTGGGCAAGTTACTTAATCTAAGTTTTATCAACTATATAATGAGGATGATAATAGAATCTACCTCTAAAGGGTTCTATAAGAATTAAAGGATATGATATTTGTAAGAAGCATTTGGCACAGTACCTGGCACAGAGTAGGCAGTATATCTAACTTATTTCCTTCTTTTTTCTCTATTTCATTTAAGGGAAAACTGCAGTTTTGAGAGTTTAAGTGATTTGCCTATGATCCAAATCAATAAATATTCGTTGAGCACCTACTATTTGTACAACATTGTATTAAGTATAGAAATTTCAAAGTCCATAATAAAAAATAGTGCCTGTCCTTAAATATCTCATATTCTACTTTTAGCACACAAAGTACAAACTTATAAATAAATGCAAATTAATTTGAGGAGGCTAAAGGCACTCATAACTAGACATAGAAGGAAAAGAGTCAAGGAGAACCTGAGCTTTGAAGGCAAATAATGATTTTAAAGAGGAGAAGACATCACATTATGAGGAGGTATGTTATTGCACCTCTTAGATTTGGCAAAAGATTGAATCATAGTTATTGGTTGTATGAAAACTCTTTTCTCTCTTTGTGGAGTTCCCTTGGAGTTCCTATCTCTTTGCTGGATTCTGAAGGTTGATACCCATGGATCATCCTGATACTATTTTTCCAAAGAGTCTTCTCTCAGATCCTGATGCACAACAACAACAACAACAACAAAAACTAGCAATCAATGGCAAGTCTAAATTTTCTGACCTTTCTGAACACACGAGATTAAGCTCTTGCCAAGAGCAAGGAGTAGAGAACATATTCTCATCACTTCCCCCTTTGCTGTCTTCTACTTGCTGGTGTCAGGACCCACCTTCTTTAGGCTAGTACCCATAGCCATCATTTTAGAAAACACCATTCTTGGAGGAGTGAGAAGTTTTTTTTTTTTTCACTACCTGCTAACTTTTACATCTCTGCAAGACAAGCCTGCATGACTAAAACAATAATACCATATGAGGGAGACATAGGAGATGGCATGTGACAAGACAGGCAGACTACATCATTACCTCCACCTTCACTATCCTTCGGCACCCAAAAGAATTATCTCAGGACCCTGAGTCAAAGAGCCTTGGCATTAGAATCCTGCCCCCACTCTTATCCTGCTTTTAGCTCAAATACCACTGCCATCATTGTTGGGAATGATTACAGATTCATCTTCCCTACCACCAACTATACTAATTCTTGATGCTTTACTACTGACAGGTATGTAAACACTAAATTCCTGCAAATCACATGCCCCCTAATCCCCAGACTATTATGGGCTGAGGTTTGAGTTGATGCACTGAGGTCCCAAGTTCTTGAGGCTAAATAGTAATTGCATTATATTCTATTAATACATGATTGGATAAAGAATGGCCCCCAGCCACTCTCTGTGCAAGTCCTGATGTGTTGTATAGGAAATGATGATTTTGGTGGGTGGAGGCAGAGAGAGAGACAGGAAGAGAAGTTGGGAGAGATTGGCCTGGGTTCCATGTTTGTAGCTGCTGGTCGTGTGGCTGTTGGTCTAGCTAGCTTCTTGACTCAGCTGCACACCTTGCTATTGCCAATTCTCTTCCACCTCCGATCTTTCTTCACTGAGAATAAAGACTGACGATTTTCCCCTAACCTGAATTCCTGACTCCGGCTGATTTTAAAATACACAGTCTTCACACCAGACCACCTGTAGTTTTTCAAAACTAGACATCATAGATGTCATCTTGAGAAGCATCGCTCCGTGGGGCAAGGATCTAAGAGTGTTTTCTGCCATATTGATTTCTTCCCATATTGATTAAAACTTGTTTGAACCCACTTTATAGCATTTAGTGATTCAAGCGTGGTGTCTATGATTTTTCCACACTTAGTTTACACTTTATATTGATTGATTATGTAACATAATATAGGAGGCCTTCTCATCTTATAAGAGCATCAGGGAATAGAATATCTTGTTAACTCTAGTTTGGGGTGTTAAGGGAGTGAGACGTTGCTCCTACAAATACAGGCAGATCTACGTTTATTGTGCTTTGCTTTATTGTTCTTCCCAGATATTGAATTTATTTTATTTTATTTACAAATTGAAGGTTTCTGGCAACTCTGTGTTGAGTAAGTCTATAGGCATCATTTTCCCAATATTTTTCTATTTGCTCACATCATATCATGTATACATATATATCATATATAATATAATGTAATTCCTGTATTATTTCAAACTTTTCATTATTATATATTATGGTGATCCGTGATCTATTATCTTTGATGTTTTGGAGTACCATGAAACAAATCCATATAAGACAGTGAACTTAATTGATAAATGTTATATGTATCAACTATTCCACTGATCTTCAATTTCCCTATCTTTTCCCTTTATCTCCATTTTTTTTTTTTTTTTTTTTTTTTTTTGCTGAGGCAATTGGGGTTAAGTGACTTGCCTAGGGTCACACAGCTAGGAAGTGTCTGAAACCAGATTTGAACTCAGGTCCTCCTGAATTCAGGACTGGTGCTCTATCCACTGTGCCACCTGGATGCCTCTTATCTCCAGAATTTAAGAGAAACACCCAGTGAATTCTCCTGATCATTTTCTACTGTTGGCTTTTCTGGACTTCATCATCTCTAGATAAAATTAACTCCAAAATTCATATCTTATTGAACACAGAGACTGTGTTATATCCCTAACACTTGATATAGTGCTTGACACACAGTATGTGCTAATAAATGTTTACTAATTTGCCTGTCTCTTGACTTAAGTCCAGTATTATATATATATCATCATATATATATATCATATATATATATATATATCATCTGTTAGACACACAATTTCTTGTCTTATAGCTTTATCTGTGGTTGAGAAAATGATCCTCAAGTAGTTGGCAATTCTATGTTATTCTATCTACAAGCCTATTGGAGAAAATTTGACAATTACCACTTAAGTCTACATATAGAATCAAGCTCTCACTGCAAAATCAATTTTATTTTATTTTATTTTATTTTTATTTAATAGCCTTTTATTTACAGGATATATGCATGGGTAACTTTACAGCATTAACAATTGCCAAACCTCTTGTTCCAATTTTTTACCTCTTACCCCCCCACCCCCTCCCCCAGATGACAGGATGACCAGTAGATGTTAAATACATTAAAATATAAATTAGATACACAATAAGTATACCTGACCAAAACGTTATTTTGCTGTACAAAAAGAATCAGACTCTGAAATATTGTACAATTAGCTTGTGAAGGAAATCAAAAATGCAGGTGGGCATAAATATAGGGATTGGGAATTCAATGTAATGGTTTTTAGTCATCTCCCAGAGTTCTTTTTCTGGGCATAGCTAGTTCAGTTCATTACTGCTCCATTAGAAATGATTTGGTTGATCTCGTTGCTGAGGATGGCCTGGTCCATCAGAACTGGTCATCATATAGTATTGTTGTTGAAGTATATAATGATCTCCTGGTCCTGCTCATTTCACTCAGCATCAGTTCGTGTAAGTCTCTCCAGGCCTTTCTGAAATCATCCTGTTGGTCATTTCTTACAGAACAATAATATTCCATAATATTCATATACCACAATTTATTCAGCCATTCTCCAACTGATGGACATCCATTCAGTTTCCAGTTTTTAGCCACTACAAAAAGGGCTGCCACAAACATTCGTGCACATACAGGTCCCTTTCCCTTCTTTATAATCTCTTTGGGATATAATCCCAGTAGTAACACTGCTGGATCAAAGGGTATGCACAGTTTGATAACTTTTTGAGCATAGTTCCAAACTACTCTCCAAAATGGTTGGATTCGTTCACAACTCCACCAACAATGCATCAATGTCCCAGTTTTCCCGCATCCCCTCCAACAATCATCATTATTTTTTCCTGTCATCTTAGCCAATCTGACAGGTGTGAAGTGGTATCTTAGAGTTGTCTTAATTTGCATTTCTCTGATTAGTAATGACTTGGAGCATCTTTTCATATGACTAGAAATAGTTTCAATTTCTTCATCTGAGAATTGTCTGTTCATATCCTTTGACCATTTTTCAATTGGAGAATGGCTTGATGGCAAAAATCAATTTTAAATAATGTAAACACTGTGACATATGAGTAGTCATTTCCTCCATTTTTCCACAAAATTTATGGATTCATATAGCTTTTCTCCTATCTGTATTGGGAAGGATCCTGGCATTACTACCTACTATTTCTATGTCTTTGGCAAAATTATTTCATTTTTCTGAATATTAGCTTATCATTTGTAAAACTATGGTATTCTCTTTAAAAGAAAAAGAATAACAAACAAACTTTTTAACCCCAAAGTAGGAACACAAATAAATGCTTGTTGATTGATTAATAGATGTACTTGAAAACAACAATGCACTTGAATATGCTAAAGAATTGTTGTTATTATTAATACTATGTATTAACAATTATTATGTATAAAAGAAAACTAGGATGAGACAAAATACATTCATGTTAATCCTACTTCTGCTACTATTGCTATTGTAATATAATATTTTATACTATATATAGGTTTATATAGTTAATGAACCTAAAAATGCCATCATTTGTGTCACAACCTTTCTTCCAATTTTTCTTTGCTAAAATTATTTACCTCCAACTTACTAGGCAAAGGGACTCTTCAACATTCTTCCCTAGCCCTTATTTATTTTCTGTACTCTATCTTTTGGTGATCCTTGCAGTATCATGATCTCAGTAATCATTTTAAAGCAAATAACTCTCTAATCTATATGTCTAGTTATAAAAACTCTCTTGAAATATAGGTTCACATCTTCAATTACTTACTGGATAGCTATGATTATCACTGTCTTACTGCCTTTTCAAATTCAGCATAGCTAAAGCAGATCCTATACCATTTTCTCCTAAGTGATCACTTCCTCCAAATATTTCTACTTTTTCCTCTTTGTATTTATTTATTTTAGAATAGAAAAACAAACAAAACAGAAAAAGAAAAAAAAATTGCCATGTGCCCAGCAGAACATAAGAGAAGATTCAAAACATAAAGCAATAGATTGCCATTTCAAGAAAAACTATATAATAAATATTACACATTGTGTTTGGAGCTGTCCATCTTTTCTTTGTTTCCTTGTAAGTTTTCTTTTGTTCTCTACTGTGTACTTGTAATTTTATTCTTTTTTTTTACTCCTTCCCTCCCTCAAGAGGGCTATAATTAAGTACAGATATATTTATCTATATCTATCTATATACATATACATACACACACACATTGGATCCTCTCCCTCCCTTCCTTCCTCCCTTCCTTCCTCCCTTCCTTCCTCCCTTCCTTCCTCCCTTCCTTCCTTCCTCCCTTCCTTCCTCCCTTCCTTCCTTCCTTCCTTCTTTCATTCCTTTCTTCCTTCCTTCCTTCCTTCCCTCTTTCCTTCCCTGCTTCCCTCCCTCCCTCCCTCCTTCCTTCTCTCTCTCCCTCTCCCCCTCTGTCTCTCTCTATCTCTGTCTGTCTCTTTCTTTGTCTGTCTCTGACTCTCTCTATTTGTCTCTCTCTGTCTCTGCCTTTCTCTCAGTCTCTGTCTATCCCTTCTCTCCCCCCCCCCCCCCCCCCCCCCCCCCCCCTCTTTTTCTCTCCCCCATTTATTTTTCTGTGTATACATATGCCCTTCAAGCCCTACTTTCACTACAGGGGAATGTAAGTTTGCTGAGAACAAGGATTCTTTTTTTTAACATTAGTGTCTTGCAAAATGCGTAATTTATATTTTCAAATTGAATTGAATTGAAGGATTGAACATTTCTGTACTTCCCAAAGCAATCTAGTGTTGATATGGGCCTTATACCCCTTTTACTCTCAGAGTTAATGCTTTGTTACATATATAAAGTTGATGGACACTGTATCTGGTATTGTCTGTAAGCTTTTTCTGATGAGCAAGAACTTTTAATATGCTCATTAATATTCAATCCAGTGAAGGCATAGTTAATTTCATTATTTACATTATATGAAATACTTATTAATCTTTTGTTGTTCTTCATATTTACTAGCATTATTATTTATTCCTATTTTGTTATTATTAAACTTTGCAATAACCATTGAGAACATTGTTGCAAAATTAGCATAAGTTACAAACCCAATTTATCCAAATATACTTTAAAAACATATATCTTTGGTTCCGTAATTAGCAATTCAACTTATAATGACCATTTCTAGTGTTTCTACCTCTATGAGGTTTCCTGATACTATGGGACCATCATTTGGTTTACTTTATTAAAGTACCTATAATTTTAAAACTGGGAATGGTTGTTCTTTTCATTGCTTTATTTTAATCAAATTTCAGCAGTTGTACCAGGTATGCCCACATCATTTTCAAGACAAAGGAGGTTTCTAATTTCCTGCTTCTTTCCCCACTCTTTCTAAACTGAATTCAACCAACACTAATTGTGGTTAATGCAGGGATTTATTTCAGTTTCTTTTCCAAATGTAGATGAATTTTAGGAACAACAAAGAGATATCCCTATTTAGATGCATGTTTCATTGTCTTCCTAACCTTTCCACTCTGGTCTAGACACTCTGGAGTCATGTTTTTTATCCCTTAAACAATTGCCAGCTGTGTCAGGAGAGATGTCTTTCTCATCTCCATTCTAAATCTAACAGAGATTAAACTATGAAAATAGTGAATTTATTGTTTCCTTCCTTAAACCAGACATTGTGGCTTTGATAGGAAGTAGGGTTGTAACTAGAAGTTAAAGAGTCCATTTCTCTTACAAATGTGAGGTTGTTTTCATGCTGCCTCTGTTCTTCCACCTCCCATCATGGAAAGGTTTCCTGCAATATGAGATTTAATAATAAAATGTTCCCAGAAGCTTATCAATTTATCTGGCTCAGAGATATGGAAACTAAATTTGTCAAGTTCTAGATCTCAAGGAATAGAATTACAGCTATATACTACATAAATATAACTCTATAAAGAATTTTTAAAGTTATATAGCAACCATGAATGGCATACACAAAAAAGCAATCAAGGATACATGTGCCAATTGTGTTAGTCCAACCTTCCATTTTCTCTTCCTATTCTAGTTCCTTGGAATAAAAACAGTACATACACTGGTTCAGGGAATTCAAGTTAAATCTGGAATCTAAGTTATCTTATCTAGAATCCAAATTAAGTTTAAGAAAGAGCAGGGGTTAGAAATAGCATATTCCTCTTTTACTACTCTAAAAAGTCATGATATCTGGGGCTTTTTCACATGCATAAATCCAGTACAGTACAGTCTAATCCAGTTATCCAATTGTTTATTAATTATTTATTACATGAAAGGCACCATGCTGGGTTCTGGAGGAAAATTATAAAACTCACATCTTTAAAAATAGTAGCAGGTGGGGATACTGCCTCCTTGAATCTATCAGTAACTAGTTATTTCTATGTATATGTCTCTCTTCCCCATGGAAGACAATCTACCTGGCATGAATCACAATTTATGTGGAAACAATTTGATATGCCTTTAACCACAGATTAGTGGTACAAAAACTTCAAAACAAGTTTGAATGCAAAAATTCTTCACTAGTACATATAAATAGTTTGTACATATATATATATATATATATATTTAATAATTAAATGGTTTAAGCATTTAATAATTAAATGGGCATCTCCTATTCTTCCTGAAAATATATGTATTACTTGATATGCTGAGTATGTGTTTCTCAAAGAATCATTGACTTTCCTCATCTATATAAAGTTGACCTTGATGTAAAGGATTGTGTGGATTTGTTTGTTTGCTCAATTACTAATTAACTCTGACTACCAATCCCTGGTGAACCAATTCTCCGTTTTGAACTAACTTCACTGAGTATTAGCCACATGACCTTGGCATCGTAGAATCTGCTTTCCACAGAAGCAGACAAATGTGCCTGGATGTTGGTCGCTATTCAACTATTCAACATAGAATCAATAACTACGTGAGTAATCACATAATAACATGAACAAAATTAACAATCAAACATCTACCAAACGACTCTGAATCTAATCTTCTTTTAAACCAAGAAAATTCCTCCAAACAAAGAACTAATTTTGATTCAGGAGTTATGGGTCATGCATTGTTTGAATTTGTTTAGTTCTCCACAGCCCTACTCTCTGTTGAGCATATAAAAGTGTATGAACAATACTGGGAAAGTGGTGCAATAGTTTGGTAAATTTCAAACTCTTCCAATTTCCTTCACCAATAGAACAAAAATGCGCCTTTGGGTGAACATAGACTGGTGAAAAATCAAGATGACTTGTGGTAGAAGAGGGGTCCTCCTGATACAACCTAAGAAGATCTGAAGAAAGACCTGGACCTGGATTAACCCGAGAAGGTGCAGACATCTCTGGACTAGTTCTCCACAAACACTAAAAAGAGAGTCCTGGGGCAAACGGAAACTTTCATCTCCTGAACTGTATGTGGAATATGGGGGTCTGAGTCAAGGAAGACTGAGTGAACTTTGGCTGATTAGTAATGCCAGGCCCAGCTATTCTGCCAGCTTGGAGCCAGCACCTGGTGAATGCAGAGGCAGCAGGGCAGAGATGTTACTGTATGTGGGCACTTGCTGGAGGGTGGAGCTCTTGGTTTGGAGAACCTAGTTAGAGGGAAGAGCTGAGGTGAAGCCAGAGACACTATTCCCTCTACGCAGAATTAGAAGTGCAATAATAATTATTAAAATATTATTAAATTATTATAATAAATTTAAAAAATTTTTAATTATTAAAAAAATATAAACCAGCAAAGAAGAAAGAATCCCACCATAGAGACATACTATGAGAACAGGGAAGACTGGGATTTATCTTCAGAGATGAATCTTCACCTTCAGAGAAGGACATGGAAGTAAAAAAAAGCTTCTACCCCAAAGAGTATGTGAAATATGTCCCTATTCAGAGATAATTTATAGAAGAACTCAAAAAAATAAGAATTTAAAAATCAAATGAGAAGCACTGAGGAAAAACTAAAAGAAAAATCTAAGAAAAATTATTAGAAAAGGAGATACAGAGTCTCAAGGATGAAAATAATCCTTTGAAAATTAGAATTAGGCAAAGGGAAGCTAGGGTAGCTATGAGAAACCAAAAATAACAAAACATATAATAAAGAATGAAAAATAGAATAGAATGTGAAATATAAGAAAAACAGATTTGAGAACAAATTGAAAAGAGAGAATATAAGAATAATTGGACTGCATGAAAGCTGTGACCAAAAAAAGTATCTTAATTCAAGGATTCAAGAAATAATCCAAGAAAATCATTTTGGAGTGATAGAATATGAGGGGAAAGTAGAAATGGAAAATATCTGCAATATTCTTCTCTAAAATATAATGTTCCCTGGGAGCAGGTTTCTCAGGGGACTTTTGGAGACAGCCTTCCTTTCAGTTCAATAATCACAAATGCAACCAGGGATTAAAAAGTTCAATTCCTTTATTGTGTCCTTCAAAGTCTTGTCTCTTTTCCTAGGGCCCGGTTAGCTTTCTTAAAGGCCTATCTCTCTCCTTGGTTCCAAGAGCTCCTGCCGCAAGTCCTTTGCCTCTGCCAGCTTCAGCCTCCAGTGAGCACAAAGGTGGAAAATGGAATGAATCTGTCTCAGCTTCAGAAAGCTTCTAGTATATTTGTCCTTCTGGCCCCAAGAGCTCATCCTTATATGCCCCACACTGAGTATACACCAATCATTGTATCACTGGGAAACCATTGTTTATTGTAGGATTAAATCAATGCTAATCTAGATTTAATCACTGTCTCCTCAATTCCACTTACTTAGCACCTTGTAAGAATCCTAACAAATATCCACTGATCACCTCCTCACCAAGATCCTTTGTGGAAAACACATAGGAACATTATTGCCAAATTGCAAAATTTCCTTAGATCAAAGAGAACATTTTGCAAGAAATAAGAAAAAAATTCAAATATACTGGAGCTGCATTTAAAATTACACAGGACTTGTCAGCAGCCAGAATAAAAAATTGAAGGTTCTGGAATCATATCTACCAACAATCAAAACTAGAACTGTGGTCAAATATGTCATATCAAGCAAAATTATCTATAATACTGAACAAGAAAAAATGGACATTCAACGAACTAGATATTCAGGACTTTCTATCAATTAAGTTGAAACTTAAAAGAAAATTTAATATATAAAACCCATTATCAAAGAACAATTTCAAGGAACTCAACATAAACAAATTGTTTATGTTTTTAATGGGAAATTTATAGCTTATGTTTAAAATTGATATAAACAATACAACAGCTCAAAACAAAGATCAAATCAGAGTTTAGGTAAAGATATTAAGTTTATCATACCAGTGAAGTATAGAAAAAGAACAGACACAGATATTGGAGCAGGGAGGAGTACTTGTAATTCTAAAAACCTACTCACATTGGAAATAAGTTAAAAAGGCAATACCATATATATTCAATGAAAGGCATAACAAAACCTATACTCTCCAAAATTTATAAAGAAATGGGGGGAAAGGATGGGTGGTCAGGCAATCAAAGGGTGAGGGAAGAAGACAAGGGAGGGATCAATGGGTGGGAGGAGGTTAAGCTGTAGCAAGGCAAGTTAGGAGAATAATTAAAGCAAAGGGTCAGCAGAGATAGGAAAGATGTGTGTGTATGTATGTGTGCATGTGTATGTATATATCTGCATATGTACATATAAATATATCTTTTCTTAACTATAGTCTGCTTGGCAGTGGTGGGGGGATGAAAGAGGGAAAAAAAGAATAAAGTAAAAAAAAAGGTTTGCAGCAGAGAACAAAAGAACAATTTACAAGGAAGCAAAGAAAAGATGGACTCATGAAAATATTTTCTTCTACTAATATATACATATATTATACATACATATACACACACGCAAACATATATATGTATATGTATATATATGTATATGTATATGTATAAACATATATATGTATATGTATATGTATGTGTGTGTACATATATATATATATATGTACACACACATACACTTTCTTGAACTGGTATTTGTTTTATATTTTGAACTTTCCCTGATGTTCTGCTGGACACATGACAATGTTCTCTTTTGTTTTGTATTCCTTTTCTGTTTTTCTTTTTTCTTTTTTTTTATTATTTATTATTTTATTTATTTTTATATTTATTTATTTTATATTTATTATTTATTATTTTTTTCTTATTATGTTTCTTTGGAGGATAGGCTAGGGACTCAGAAACCTTGAGAGAGAGGGACAGAAACTTGGGGACACTGGAAAATAGGTTAAGAACTGAGGGTCCATAGAAAAGAGGGGCAGAAGCTTGGAACATTGGAGAACAGGCTAAGGACCAGAGGATCTTGGGGGAATTATCCCTGAATGCAGATGGCATTTTCTATCCCAAGTGTATTGGAATTGTCTTCAATTACCATAATGCTGAGAACAGCCAAGCCCATAACAGTTGATCATCATATAATTTTTTGTGTGTACTGTTCTCCTGGTTCAGCTCACTTCACTGAGATGAATTCATGTAAATCTTTCTAGGTTTGTCTGAAATCAGAGTGCTTGTCATTTCTTATAGAACAATCATATTCCATTTACATTCATATATCATACTTTATTCAATCATTTCCAACCAATGGTCATTCACTCGATTTCCAGTTCCTTATAAGTACAAATAGAGATGCTGCAAACATTTTTCCATATGTGGGTCCTTTTTCCTTTTTATTATCTCTTTGGGGTACAGACTCAGGAATGACACTGCTGGATCAAAGGCTATATACAGTTTTATAGCCCTTTGGGTATTAACTAATAAATCCTAATAGCCTCAGCTAGATAATTGCAGAGTAAGGCAAGAAGATTTAGTTACCAATCATTGTAATTATTATATCCCTTTCTTTCCATTGTTGAACTTGAGCCTGTTTTCTTTCTGCCAT
Source organism: Sarcophilus harrisii (assembly GCF_902635505.1). Lineage (NCBI taxonomy): Eukaryota > Metazoa > Chordata > Mammalia > Dasyuromorphia > Dasyuridae > Sarcophilus > Sarcophilus harrisii. Next base: position 398,871,700 of record NC_045429.1, on the reverse strand, counting down.
GTTTGTTTCTCTTTCATTTCCTGTCACTGCTTCCCTCTCCCTATCCCCAGCCAAAGCAAGGTTTCAAGGACAGGAAAATAGGGAGGCAGGGGAAGAGTAAAGATATGGAGCCAAAAAATAAGTAGTTATGAAAAATCCTATGACTTGCACTGCTCTTCAATTTTAGGACATGTATTTTCAAGTCAAGCACTTGTAGCAGAATCTGATTTACAAAAATCCCAGATAAATTTGCTCATGCTCAGAAAAATCTTCCCTATTGCCTGCTGAATAAATTCCATATTTCTTTGCATGGTACTCAAGACCTTTTTAGTGCCAACTACTTTTAGGGCTTCATCATCTAGACCTATGCTCTTATACTTGCTAAATTGGACTTTGAGTTGTTGCTTTTACCTCTGTGTCTTTCCTCATGCCTTTTCAAATACCTCTATGGGTCTACTGTTGTAATCATACTCATCTTTCAAAATATAGTTCACATGACACTCCCCCATGAGGTTTATCAGATTCCCCTAGTCAGAAATGATTTCCTTCTGAGTAATTACATAACATTTTGCCAATGTTCCATTATGTGTTTCGATAATTAGTGGATATGTCATATCACCCTACCAAAATGTAAATAAAGCTGTGTCTTTTAAATGAATTTATTTATCTTTCAATGCATTAATGAATCTATTATTGCCTTGGTGTGTTTACACCTTCTGTTAGTAAAGTTTGCAATATATCTATCTCTTCTCATTTGGTAGAATTCTTGATTATAGACTTCTATAATTTTTCTGTAAAGGATCTTCCCAGAATGCTGGAGGTCTTTCAAATCTTTTTGACATTAGTAAAACACTCAGGTTATCTGCCTGTTATTCCTCACTCACCACATGACTAGCCCACTGTCATTTCTAATTGTACATATTGTGAATGATGGGATTTTGCACCAGTGTGCAAAATATTAAAAAAAAATAAGTTATTGGATTTAGAAGAAAGGGTCTTAAATTTTCTCTTTGCTAATGTTATCTCTTTCCTGAAAACCTTACTAATTGTGTGAGATTTCTGAGTCTATTCCCCATTCTGGTTTTCATCGGTAATATCAGACATTCAGCTAGATAATATCCGAGGTCTCTTCCAACTTTAACATTCAGTGAAACTTCTTGGGTGCACGAAATAACCTTATTTGATAGTTGTTATTAAAATAAAATGGGGTCATTTGTAAAAGCAGGGCTGAACTCACTCTCAAATCCTCATCATACTGTGTCATTGGAAGTAGTCATTATTGTGTCTTTCCTTCTGACCCAGTGGAAAATTACACAAAGTGCAAATGCCCAATCATTCTCTGTGCTAGTTTCACCCTGGATAAAACCCAGGAGTTCTTTGGGGACCTGCTTTTGTATGTCATCAACAAAAAAATGAAGGCTTTCCATATAAGTAATACTCAGTATCTGGGGCTTCATAATTCAGAGAACGTACAGCTAATAGGGGAAGCTATAAAAATAATGTTAGCCAGATGATACCAATAGCAATTTTCTCACAAATGACTCTTTTGATAAAGACCATCAACTCTTCCCAAGAAGTACTTTTTATCAAAATGTAATTTATATTTAGTCTCTTGGGATTTTCCAGTGAAATTATGGAATTCCATATCTCTCTCTATAAAGTCTTTTGTGGCACATTCTCATTTCTTATATTTATAGACCAATAATGATGATCAAGGAAGGAATCTTTGATTGGTCTTAATGTGATAGAGAACCACTATTGTAGGGTTCCTTTGGTTTTCCTCTTAGGCCAATTCATCTTTTACTGCTGCTGAAGAGTTAGTGGCTTCAAAGGCACCAGAAAGTCTTCCTTCAGAATTTACTGTTCTAATATATCTTCTCCATCTTTTCTCCTATCCTTATATATATTTTGCTACATAAGTATCACTACATAGTATTTTCAGTGAAAGTAATTAGACCTATGACAATATAGTTGCAAATTACTTCCCTACTTTCTTGACAAATGCAGTTTCTAATATAGTCAAAATTTCCATTGTAAGTATCTCCTCCCATCCTCTCACTCTGCCCATCTATTTTTATTTGAAAATTTTAACACAAAATTTCATGCCAGAAAAGATTTCCCTCCACCTACCCCCAAAAGCTGTAAGGAAATGATTTTAAGTTCCAAGATTGTAAAAACTGAATATGTTTGACTTTTTCAAAAAAAGATTCATAACACTTTTTTTTTAACCAGGCACATTCTAGAACTAGTTACTTTAAGATCAAACCTTACAGATGGTATCTACACTAAGCTAACAGGTAAGGTATTTTCCAAGAGTGTCAAGATCAAAAACTGTAATTAAAGGTTATTTTGGGAAAGGCATGAGTCCATAACACTAACACAAGAAGGAAGGGGGAAAAGATTTTGTGCCAAGTGATTGCTGACAAAAATATTGTCACCCAAGGTGTCATTTGAAAACAATTGAATTCCTGGTATTTTCATTGTGAAACTTCACTTTTCAAAAGTGATAGTTAGGGTTACAGTGGAACATGCTGACTTTTTCTAAAGATCATGGGTTATATTTCACAGCTGTCAGAGTTGCAAAGCTGTCTCTCATGTCTCTGGCTACTTCGGCTCTTCCTTGGTGGCTGATAACTTCATGTCAGCCTCTCATAATATTTAATCAGCAGTAGAGTGGAGATGACATTATTATACTCCAGTGCTTACAATGATGAAAATTTTACCCTCTAACAATATACATATTAAGATTTTATGTGATGGGGCAAAAGTAGCCCAATAATCGATGTCTATAGTTTAATTTCCATTACCATCATTATGGAAGTGAAGTAAACATCAGTGTGAATTGAGGAATTAAATGATGATTCAGTGGCTTAAATAAGGCAATTAATATCCATGATTAAAATTGCATATATCATCACCATAGGCTGTGAAAACATGCCAATTTCATGCCTATTAGTTATTGGGGCAAAAAAGGAAATGTAAAAATTTTAATATATCTTATATTTGACCAAATGTAGTCTTCATAATAAAACTACTTTCACTGAAGTCTGCTAATAGAAAAACAAGTTTGGATTCCATCACTGGCCTGTGGGATGATTGTTTACTTAACAGGAAAAGGTTGATGACTAATTTTTCTCTCTTTATAACCAGTTGTTACAAATATAAACTTTGCTCTATATAATGTGTCTTTTTATTATCTGTAATTTCCTACGGTTTGACTAACTCATTTTTTGTGCCATCTATAAGGTATATTGAAGAGCTTTATGGCCTTAAATTGCTGTTGTTGTGTTTTAATAAGATAGTTGGACAACTATAGTTCACAGTTTTTATGATTGGGATAAAAGCCTATAAGGTTATAAACATTTCCTGTTATGAGGATACATGCTAGTCAAAATGTCCATATATTGTGTGTCCATAATAGAAAATGAGACTTATAATATTGGGGCAATGGATATAAGGACAGTGAGTTGATTATGAAATATTATCAAGACAGTAAAATTTTATCATAATCTCATTCTCACCTAAGCCTGAGATGATTTTCCTGAAGAATAACTCTGTAATGTTGTCTGCTGCATAGGAAGAAGAAGTGACTCCTCATTGTTTAAGAAACTGAAGACTTCCTCTCTGCTTCCCCTGGATGATTCCTGAATATGAACATGGCCCTTCTCAACTTAAGGAGGTATGCAGTATCAGGAGCACAGCAGTCTCTCAGACAATCAGGAGCCACATTTTTTTCTGCCTGCATAATACTCAACTTTATAGGTCTGTTACAGGCTTTGTTGGAAGGAGGATTCCAATAAAGCTAATTTCAGATCTTTTTGCAACAGGCAATTAACTATTTATTTGGCTTTGGATGGCTTAGTAGAAAAAACACTGGATTCAGTTAAGGGACCCAGATTTGAATGCTTTCTCCATCACTTCCTATCTTTGTGACTACAGGCAAATCACTCTATGTGTATCTCTCACTTCTTCATCTGTAAAATGACAGGATTGTTATCTAAACCCTCCTGTAATGTTAATCTATGATTTTCTAACATGATATTCAAAGATGTATCTTACTTTTACACAACCAATGTTTCAAAGTTAGGTGCAGGAAAATTAATGTGAATAATAATCTCTAAAAAACCACACACATTACTACTCCCCATCTGTAAGTACACACTCACATAAAAAAAATGGAATCTTTTTCTAATTATAAAATGATCATTTTGGAGGATAAAGGATCTTTCATTCACCCTAAATGAAATTTTCAAATGCAAAATTCTTAAAATGTTGTATTTTATTAGCCAGACATTTTTCAGCTTTGAAAAAAAGCACTATTTAAAAAATCCATGTGCCCAAATTCTAGTTTAACTCTATGCCTTCCCCTCTTCTCCCCTGTGGAGAAGATTAGTACTGTACTCTTTGTCTTGTTCAGAGTTGAGCCTCAGTTAGCTCTCAAGAAATAGTAAGTCATAATGATAAGTACCAAATCTAATTTGAACTGGTAGGGGAGGAATTCAAGTGGCCCCATATACTGGTGTTGAAAGGGTTAAATTTCTCTTTGAAAGAGCTGCAATTGCAGACTTTTTTTGTGTTCATGAAATAATTTAAATTATTCTGTTCTATTTTTACTCTGTGGATGGGCTGCAGAGATTTTCACACTGAAGATTAGGGCCGTGTCTCACCCAAATGAAACCCCAGCTCTAATGGGATGATCCATACAGGACCAAACTTAACACTAGAGAAATGTAGGGTGTTGCTATGGCAATTCCATTTGTTGGGACTCCCCCATTCTCTCTCTCTCTCTCTCTCTCTCTCTCTCTCTCTCTCTCTCTCTCATCTCTCCTTCCTGACATTATATTTTAAAAAAGAATTATTGAAAAGGTATGGTGGTGCCAAAGACATGCAGGCAGTCAAGGAGATGGAATGCTCTTCATCTTTCTTTCCCCAAAGAAAGTTACATATTGTTAGGTTTTAATTCATCACTAATGGAGGCAGGAGTTGTCAGGTAAAGTACCATTCCAAGAAGTGACTGAAATCTTTGCATATCTTTCTTTCTTTTTCAATGCCTGTTTGTAACTGTCTGCATGGCCGCTGGAGAATTCAGGCTAAAATAAGCTGCAAGGTTCCTAGGCTCCAAAAGCTGACAATATGAACTTCATCTACTTACTGGATTTTAATGGGGATTTAGTAAAATATCTTTTAAATGCCGGTACCAAAAAAAATTTATATGTATTTATGCACATAAATACATATATATATCCATGTGCATGCATGAAGAGATGCATACACATAGGGAATACATACATGTATCTATAAAATATATCTACAAACACAATTTATATATATACATATATATACACACACACAAACATTCTCATAAATACATTCTCACATCTCTATATACATATCTATCTATCATTTATCTATTCCAGAATAATAGTTAAGAAACTCCTCCAAGGAGAGAAGTATTCCTCAATCATTTTATTGTTACTTTAAACCAAACTTTTTCACCTTTTTAATGTCATGGACACCTTGAACATATGGATTCCTTCTCAGAATAAGGCTTCAAATATATCAAATAAAATATAAGAATATAAAGGAAACCCATATTTTAATACAGTATCAATATGTTAGTAAAATAGAAATTCATGGACCCCAAGAATTCCCGTTCTAAATCATCCTTTTAATATTTCTGGTTGGTCACTTGTAGCTTTTATAGCTGGCATTCACATCGCAGATATAGGTTAGATCAGATGATCCTAGGAAGTGCCTTGCAACCTGAAGATCCTATAGCATAAATATCTCTTGTCCACCTCGTTGTTCACATAAATACGATTAAATAATCATAGAAAGATGATCATTAAAAAAGAAATATAAGATATGCTTAAATAAGTAGGCAGGACAGTTACAGAAGAGAGCAATGATCAATACTAAAATGTAAAATATAATTAGGAGCAGTTACAACTGATTCTTAAAGCAACATCTTTTTTGATTCAACAATTATGATAATAAGTAACATAATGGCAACTTATATTTTAAATATATTTTAAGATGTAAAAGAATACTTTTATTAGATTATCTTATTTGATATGCATAACAACCCTGGGATGTAGTCGTCATTATTATACCATTTTATAGAGAAAGAAACTGATTTTCCTGTTGGTTATTTGTCCAGAGTGGCAAAACAATTGAATTTCTAAGGTGGGGTTATCATTTAAGTATTCCTGACTCTAGGTCAAGTACTCTCCCCATGACACTGAACTAATTCTAGGTTTAGGATGCACATTCCAGTGGGATAAAAGCAGTCTTATAAGATTTTATGGTGGCATATGTACAAACCAGCAGAATCAAATGTACTCCTACTAGAAATATGTCAATCAAGTTTATAGGCAAAAGAGAATTAGAAATCTTGCTTTCTTTAAATCTTTGAGCAAAGGGGAGAGGCTCAATTCTTAGGAACAATTTTTTTGTGAGGTCCTTTAATAATATATTCTTATATAATCAAATAGAATCTATTTAAAATAAGGTAATAGAAATTCAAGGACATTAGTTTAATACCTTGGTAAAAGAAGAAAGCTTTTGGTCATTCAGGTATAGATTTATTTCCTATGATTTCTACATTGCTCAGGCAATTTTAGTTTCCAAGATTGTAAATTATTTCTAGTGACTGAACAGATATTAAGTCCTTGCTAAGTTCAAGATAGGTACAAAATGATAGAATGGATAGAAGTCTGATTTGAAGTTAGGAAAATCTGAGTTCAAATCTTGCTGATTTGACTCCTGCCTGATGTGTGACCATAGGCAAGACATTTATATTTGTAATCATCCAGGTGATGCTCTAGAGAGCATCACCTCTACAACTACATGTAAATTGCCTTTTAGCATAATCTGAATGCATTTCTACAATAGTGAAAGTTCCATATGCTAATTAAAATCATATTTCTGGACAAAAATAAGATAGAAGAAATTAACATATCACAATGTTTTTTGCCAACGATTTGCTGAACACTGCCTTTGTGAAAAGCAGTGTTTTAGGTCAAGGAGAATTACAAAGGAGAAGAAAAACACAATCTGACAAAATTTAACTGACAAACATATACATGGAGGAGTAATCTTTATTGCTAGTTACATGAGTAACCATTTTTGCCCTCAAATGAAAAACATTGAAAAGACTCTTTTGAAAAAACGCTTATTAACTGGTAACAGTAAAGTGAGTATCTACATTGATGAAATAGTAAATGCTTTGGAATCTTTTTCATTAGATGGATGGATGGAAATGTTTAGCCTGCTTTCTCTATCTAGTTCCTGTCATTTTCATTCTTTCATTCATTCTATATTACGGAGTATTTACTATGACCAAGAGATTCTGCTAAGCTCTGTGGGGATGAATAAATGACAGAATATCCATTACTTAGAAGTTTAAAATACACTATCTATATCTATATCCATGTGTATATATACATACACATATATACATACATCTACATATCCAAACACACAGTTATATTTGGAGTGGACTTTGAAAATAGAGAACAATGATGTCCTCTTTATAGGGCACTTCTGGTATTGAAATTCTCTCCACTGATGCTCAGTATCTCTATTGTAATTTATAGCTTAAGAAATTAAAAGCTTTGCCCATGGTTAAACAGCTACTATGTGTCAAAGGAATGTTTTTTTTTTCTGAATCAAAGATCAGTGTTTTTAAAATCAACCAATCAGCAATTATGAAGGTTTTTTTCCCATATGCTAGGCATTGTATTAAACATTAGAGATAGGGAGACAAAAATTAAGAGACTCTATTCAAGGAGTTCACAATCAAGTGGGGAAGCAATAGCATGCCACGTGCCCACACCAGGCATATTATCTTGGCACATGCACTAAACCCAGTTTGAGGGTGACTGACAGGTTTCAAACCTGTTGATGAATTAGGGTAATGTCTACCCGAAGCATGTATAGACCTCCCCTGGCAGAATAGATAGATAAGAAAATTTCTTGCAATCTCCATGAAGATGGCTTAATCAGGCCCTGTGGGACGCTCAGAGCTTCGTCAAACATTGAATTCAACAAGGTCATCCACTGACTCCTAACTCGTTGATTTTTGTCCTGCCAGTGAATTTTGATGATTCTTGAAGAGATAGTGAGGTTGATAACTTTGTTCAATTCTGCCTCACTTAAATCCAATTCATGGTCAAATCAAAATGTCACCTCATGATATCATTGAGCTAATTTGAAAATGAAGGATGGACAACAAAACATCATCTAAGTCTATACAATATGTTCAATAATACAAGTAAAAGGTTTTGGGGGTGGGAGAACACTAATAATTTGGAGGGATCAGGAATGGCTTCATCTAGAAGGTTGGGTTTTATTTGAGTCTTGAAGGAAATAGTTGGGGGCTTTTTTTGAGTTGGATATGAATGCTTAGAGAATTTCAGGCACAGGAGAGGGCCAATGCAAAGTCACAGAGAAAAGCAATGGAGTATGGCACATGAAAGGAATAGAGAGAATTTCATTTTGACTTAATGTTATGGTGTGGGGAGGACTATAAATAACTCCATCTAAAGTTAGGGCCACATATTTAACAAGAAGGTGATGCTATGTGAGAGATATAAAAGTAGAAATGGCAAGATTTGTCAAGTGATTAGATACATAGAATGAGGGGGCAAGACTATCCACAATAATGTATTATATGTCTTAAAATATGGTGGGGAAATAAAATATATATACTAATAACTACACTATAAGGCCACATGTGCTAAGTGCTCATAAATCCTTTAAGTAAAATCACAGAACTTCATTGTTTGAAGGCATTAGGAAAACATCCTAACTCAACTTCTTAATTTCATAGGTGAATATAGGGACACCTACCCAAACTCTGATTCTGACTTCAAATTCATTGCTAATTTCTTTTTAAGACCTATGTCTTATCTCATATATCCAACTAACAACCTACTGAGCTAAGTTTCAGAGATCCACTAGTTTGAGCTTCTAGGATGTGTATTAACAATGCTAAGTAATCAATAATTCTTTCTTTTACACAATAAAGGATATAGTGACCCCATATTACATATTTTCAATAGTTTTGTATTAAATAGTAAAAAAAAAACAACATACCTTTAATTAGCCTTTGCAAAAGAAAGAAAATACAATCATCATTTGTTTGGAAAATACAACCACCATTTGCTCCAAAGTGTGAGAAGGGTAGATTGCATTTGTCTAGGTTGGTGAGGGAAAGCTTAAGGGAAGAAAATTTGAGATTCATAATAAAGTTCCCCCAAGGAGACTTGCTTTTTAAGAAATGTAAATTTTTTTTAGAATAGAATAGGTAATAAAATAAATATAAATATCTTCACATTAGCATTGAAGTTCTTTTCAAAAAATAGCTGGAATTGAATTTAGTAGTGCTTCTGAAGATTTTCTTTCTTCATTTGTAGAGAAATGCTTAGATCCTTGAGACTTCCTATATTAGGTCAAGGTCAGGTGACACAGTAGGAAAGATGTCGAGCATAATTTGAATGGCATTTTAAGATTGTAAATGCCAACTCCATTATGACCTTGCCATTCAAATAGGGTATAATTTTATCCAGAAAAGGAACTGGAGTTGGGAGACTGAAAGGTACATAGTAATTGAAGCATGGATGGCAGGAGTTAATCAAGGATAGTGAGATAGTAGATCAAGTAATAACAAATTATTTAACAGAATATAAAGAATCAAATTAATTAACATTCAAGATTCTTTGTAAACCATAAAGTATTACTTTATCAATGTACAATTATGATTTTGATTATTGCTAGTATCATAGGCTATTGTGAAAAATAGGGTTTCTACTACAGGGTCAGGCTAGTAAAGGACTGAAGATGATACACTTAGCTCTTGAACCTTAGTTTCTTGAATATCAATGCATCCCCTGAATTGACACCAGGAGCTCAGCATTTTTATTCTAGGGTTTCCTTCTTACTTGATATGAAGGTCCATGTAGAAATCCCTATCTTTGACATGAAACAGGTAATTCCCACAAATATTGTAATTCTTTCCCACCTGCTATGATAGTAACCCTGATCATCCCGAAAGAGTCATTGATCCCTCTTTGGCATTCAATTTCTCTTTCTCTCCATTACCATATGTTGTAGGTTATAATGGTGTTTTTTCTAGAGAAATCATTTATTTAGAGAGACAGAAATAACAGAAGTAAATTATAAGTGATCAAAAGGCAAATATAAAAAAATCTTTTCAGCAATTAGACTACTGACTCACAAGATTACTAAGATATCCTTATTAGTTAATTTCCAGGCAGACTGAGCCCACCATGAGACAGTGATATGTAATGGAAACACAGCTGGATGAATGAATGAATTAATCAATGAAAAAATATTAAGCTCTTTCTATGTGGAAATCACTACCTTCAGAACTTGAGATACAAATAAATATGTAAGATAATCCTTGCCCTCAAAGAGATAGCACATTCTTATCTCAATTAAGACCGGTGTTCTAGTTTCAGCTTTGTCATTTAATTGTTCAAATATTCCTTTCTGATTCTCAGTTTCATTGTCTACTAAATGAAAGGGTAAGTTAAATTATTTTTTGGTTCTTTCTGTCTCTAAATTCAATGATCATGGAACCATAATATTTTAAATTTGGAAAGTACACCAGTAGATTATCTAGTTCAAGTGATAGCTGAAAATAATAACCTCTATGGTGTGTACAACACATCTTTGCTTGGAGATGAGTATAATGAACATATTCTCTCTTTTTAAATAGCATTTTATTTTCCCAAATACTTGCAAAGATAGTTTTCAATATTCATTTTGCAAAACCTTGTGTTCCAAATTTTTCTCCCTGTTTCCCCCCCCCCCCCGCCATTTTCCTCTCTAAAACAGCAAGCAATCTGATATGTTTAACTGAACATATTATCTAACAAAGTAGGCCATTTTAGTTTTGGTTAAACTCTGATTTTCAAGAAGTTTTTTCATTATTAATATTAAATTTATCATATATGCTTCCTGATATTGGGGAAGCTGACACCATTCCTAAAACTTACAGCCTTTCAGATTTTTTAATGGTGTTTGTACAATCATATCCACCAGGTCTTTTGAAACTAGAGGATGTAATACATCTGTGCATGATGACTTGAATTCACCAAGAGCAGCTAAGTACTTTTATTATCTCCTTATTTATTTTGGCCATCAACTTTTGTTAGCATTTCTATATTTCTTTATAGTTCAAAACTCATCTTTGATAATAGAAAAAAACAGAAGCAAAGAAACAATGCATTCTGCCTTCTCTCTCTAGTCAGTTAATACTATCCCATACATCCTATATGGAAATTCCATCCTTTCTTTGATGCTTCTCTTTTCTCCATCAGAGCTAAAAAGGTGATTCTTCTTTTCTCCCCATCAGAATTTAGGACAAGTTTCCTAAACTTTCCTCATCTGGTTGAATTAAATTGAACACTGCTAATACCATTCTTACAGGATTATGTAACATTTACACATGCATTTTCGCTTAGCTGAATAGATAGGCATTAGATAAAAAAAAATCAGCTTCCAAATAAGGAAGACTTTTATGCAGATCTTGACTTTGCCCCTATTGACTTTGTCACTCTTGGCAAGTCATTTATCCTCTCAATGTCCTAGGCAACTCAAAAATTAAGTGAGAGAGGAGATACAAAGAAGGTATTGATATGAATTAGTTAAGGTAGCTTCCTTACCAGGAGTTCCCCATATGTCAGAGAAATCCATCACAAATGGAGATATAATTAATTCATCTACACACACACACATCTTGCCTACATCTTTTGTATATGTTTTAAAAATTATTTATTATTTTATTTTTCCTCAAATACATGTATGTATATTCTTTAAAATCATGTCTTTACATGGTGACATATTAATCATTAGAATAATTGATAATTCCACCTTTTCTCCTTATTAGATTTATTTCCCATTGTCTTTGTAATTTTATTCTTAGAAATTTCTTGTCCTTTCTGGATTTAGTCCTATTGTAAAATATTAGTTCAAAGATTCTACTTTCTTTCCTTTTAACCCTTTGAAATTTTTTCCCTTACAATCTAGGGTACATAACAGACAATATTCAATTTTCTTCTCTTTTATCACAAACTCTAATGTAACATACTCCTAGTGGATACCTGAATTTCTTCCTAGAATGTAGCAATAGCTAATAGGGACTTTGCTCAGTCAGGTCTACTGGAGGCTTTTTTCCCTTAAGTTGTGACCTCATATTCATCTCACTCCAATTAGAAAATATATACTTTGTTCTTTTAACATCCCTTCTTATTTATCCAAGGTAATTGGCTTACCATGTCCTAACCTTATGATAACAGTCAAATTTACAAAGTACTTTAAGAGTTGCAAAACATTCTAAAAATATTGCCTCATTTTATCCTTTTTTTAAAAATAACTTTTTATTGACAGAACCCATGCCAGGGTAATTTTTTTTATTACATTATCCCTTGCACTCACTTCTGTTCCAATTTTTCCCCTCCCTCCCTCCACCCCCTCCCCCAAATGGCAAGCAGTCCTATACATGTTAAATAGGTTACAGTAGATCTTGGATACAATATATGTGTGCAGAACCGAACAGTTCTCTTGTTGCTCAGGGAGAATTGGATTTAGAAGGTATAAATAACCCGGGAAGAAGAACAAAAATGCAAGGAGTTTACATTCATTTCCTAGTGTTCTTTCTTTGGGTGTAGCTGCTTCTGTCCATCCTTGATCAATTGAAACTGAGTTAGATCTTCTCTTTGTCAAAGAAATGCACTTCCATCAGAATACATCCTCATACAGTATCGTTCTGCTCATCGTATCTGGTTCTGTCATTTCAGTCAGCATCAGTTCATGTAAGTCTCACCAATCCTCTCTGTATTCATGCTGCTGGTCGTTTCTTACAGAACAATAATATTCTATAACATTCATATACCACAATTTACCCAACCATTCTCCAATTAATGGGCATCCATTCAGTTTCCAGCTTCTAGCCACTACAAAGAGGGCTGCCACAAAAACATTTTGGCACATACAGCTCCCTTTCCCCTTCTTTAGTATCTCTTTGGGGTATAAGCCTCATTTTATCCTTACAATAAACCTTAAGAGGTAGGATCTATTTTTCTCCATTTTACAGATAAGAAAACTGACTTCTAGGGTCACATATCACATTAAAGTCAGAAGCTGGATTTGAACCCAGTTTTTTCTGACTCCAACTCTATGCCACTTAGCTGCTTATGGTACAGCATTATGGACCTATATCACTCAAAAAGCACAGAGACAAAATGACCCTTTTTAAATCTATGAGGAAGATAAGAGGAATAAGATAATCAACAGAATTATTTCATTGTGTTGATAGCCTAATGTGTCAGAAGAAGAAAAGGATCAATGTACAGGAAGAAGGCATTGGAGAAAAGTGAGGAACAATTAGCAGGAAACTTTTCCAGGACCAAAATTGACATGAGGTGTGATATAGAAGAAATGGGTTTCCTAGTTGAGCCTTGGGAACTTCAAAAACTTACAGTAACAATAGTGAATGTACATGTAGCAATATACTAGCATAAAAGAGGCAAAAATCCTGGCAAGATTAGGGAGCAGGAACCAGTGGGCAGATACAAGCTTTCAAATGGAAATTAAATAGGTAAGGAAGACTGGCTCTAAGCCAAACCATATTCTGTGAAGAATATTAAGAGCAGCAAGGCTAAGATAAGTAGCTGCAAAACACCTTAACACTGAAGAAGAGAACAATATTCTTTCTAACTCTGCAAGTCTTCCAATAGCACCTAAAGAAAACCTTTCCATATTGTCTAAGACATAGAATTCCACATATGCAGGGGGGGGTTATGGCTTTTTAGTCCAATCTCTGTCTAAAATCATACCCATCAGGATTCCAACCTAGATTTCTTCAATAATACATTTCTACTATATTAGTTGCTTCACGGAAAGCTTGATTACCATTCACTTGCAAACGGACATTTGCATCATCTACTCTGAATGGATGAAAGACGACTATACCTCTTTCTAGAAGCCAGAGAAAGGGAATTCCCTGAAATGTATTGAATTAAGTTTTTTTTTTTAGTATAATAAGTTTGAATCGGATAATAACTGTTCCATGAAGCATGGAATCATTTCTTAATGTAAGATATGGAATATTGAATTGTTAAATTAAAAAAATAGAGTGGAAGTCAGAGATTAGACCTGATAAACTTCACCTATGAAATTAAATTAGTCAGTCTTTTGGAATCAGATATAACTCTAGATGGAAAGTATATAACAAAAAACCAAAACCTGCTATTGCATTTAGTCTCAAAGTCTAGCCTTAAATTAAGGACCAGCAAAGCAATGATACAAAATTTCACTGATGGTAAAAGAGATACTCACAACAGACTTTTGCATAGAAAATACAATAAGAATAATTTGGAATGAAAAATACCAGGTGCATTTTTAAAACCATATAAAAATCTTTGTTATATTCCAAGGCAGATGGTTAGAGGCCAAGATGCAGTGAGTTGGTTCAATGGCAAGGATTAATACTTAAGATTTCATACTTTATTTAATTTTCATTAATAAATCAATTTTCCAAAAAGATTTTGGGTTGGAAAATGGAGTAGATCAGTAGCTTAATGTGACCATAAGAACCCCAAGAGAGGGCATGAAGGTGATAACTAAATCAAAACTTCTCACTAAATTAATAATAATAATAATAGAAATAATAACTCAAATTAGCATACTTTCATCTTTGCAAAGCACTTTACCTGTCATCTGCTCTGATGCTTACAATAATACTATGAATTAGGTGTTATTATTATCCTCATTTTGTAAATGAACAAACTGAAGTAGTAAGATGTTAAATGACTTGCCTAGGATCATGTTGCCAATGTGTGTCTGTGGAAGATTTTGAACTCAAATTTTGCTTTGGATTTGACTACAAATCCAACATTTTCTCCAATCCACTACTTTAAATAAAAATCACAGCTATTTAACTTCCATTGAGATATGGTGATTTGAGCAATACAGTTTGCAAAAATATCAAAAATGTATTGTCTTTGTTATGGTAAGGTTTTTTTATTGCCAGTTGGCTAGCCTCTCAATGACACTCACATGCTCTGTGATGCATCCCAGCTTTGGGAAAGAAAGATATCTTAGTTGATGATTCAGTTATCATCAGGAGTGGCGCCAGAGCAGAACCAGGCCAAAAGATCATAGGGACCTAAGATGTGATCTTCTCAATTAGTCCAGACTAATTTGTTCACAGAGCTCAGTGATCTAAGGGTAGATACAGGAAAGCAGGACCGTGGTTATTAATATCTACTAAACATTTCCAATTTTGCAAATTGAAGGTCCAAGGTAATTTGCATGACCTTGGTACTATTCAAGTCAGAATGTATTCAAATATAAATATCATGAGCTTTTCTATCTCAGGTCTTCTGAGAAACAGTTCCAAATCTAGTCCTTTGACTCAAAATTGTCTCTTATTGATTGACTATAATGTGACATTGTTAATAAATCTGACAGGATTTTAAAGTTAGGGAACTAGGGCCTGGGTAAATCCCAGACCATATATATTTTGTATGAAATAGTTATTGTCATTCCAGATGGGCATAAGTAGGGAGAGGCATGGCAGAAGGTCCTGAAGACATTTAGAAACCCACCCCAGATCAAGAAAGCTTGAAAGCCATATAGCAAAACCCTGAGATGGAAAGTTCATGTTCTGATCTGGTATTCTCTGAATATACTAAATTAAAATTATAATGGAAAGAGTTATGAGATAAAGAGACTGAGAACCTACCTAAGATTAGTTTTTGCCATTTTACTACCTGTGTATCCTTGGTTAAATAACTTAATCACATATAATTCTCTCATTAGTAAAATGATAGTGTTGGTCCAGATAATTTTCAAGATCTCTTCTAGTTCTAAATATATGCTATGATTTTTTTTTTTTTGGTATAGTCTTCTTTTCCTTTTTTAAAAATAAAATTTTTCATATAGGAAGCATTTTCTATTTCTCCCTACTCTTCCTCCCCACTGGAAAAAAAATCATAGTAAAGCTAAAAATACTGTTCAAATTCATTAACTATATCCAAAAATGTATATTTTACTCTGTGAGTTTTGGCGATAACTTTTATATTAAGAGATGGATAGCATTTTAAATCATCCTTTATAACTGTGGTTGATCATTACACTGATCACAGTTCTTAAGTTTTTCAATATTTTTCATCAGTTAAAAGTGGAGTTTAAGTAAAACCCATCCTCCACTGCATCTTATTTATATAGGCTTTTAATTGTGCCCCCTAGTTAAATTAAATGATAATAAATCTTCCATTTCCTTTCCAGTTATAACATTTTCTCTTTCTCTATTTGCTTTTCCTTTTTTTAAAAAATAACCAAAAATTAATAACAAATCACTCTCAAGTCCTCCATCTTATTCAATTTCCTTATGACACCTACTGGGATGTCTCTTAAAAATGCTTGTATCATCCCCTTCCAAAAGAATAAAATCACTTCAACTTTATAAAGTATTTTCTGATTTTTTTCTTGTATTCTTTTTATGTTTCTGTTTTAATACCATATTTTCATTTAAACATTTCTATTACATTGCAATCTCTTCATAAAAAAACTTAAATGTCCTCTATTTATTAAGAATCCATATTTTTCATTTAAAGGAATATAATCAGCTTTGGTGAATAAATTGTTTTTGGTTTTTAGGATCTTTTGCATTTTGGAATGACACATCACACTCTTTCTTTGCCTTTTTAGTAGTAGCTGCTAAATCTTGTGCTTTAGTGCTAAACTTATTTTTCTGATACTTGTAGTAATTTATTTTTTAACTTAGAAGCTCATATTTTGACTGATCTTCAATTTGGATATTTCTTTCAGAAAATAATTTTTAGATTTATTTTACTATACTATGGCCTCTGGTTCTAAACAAGCTTGGTATTTCTCCTTTCTGATTTCTTGAAATTAGATATCTAAACTTTTTTTCAATCTTGATTTTCAGTTAATTTTATGACCCTTCAAATATTTCTTATTGATCTGTTTTCCAGGCTTTTTTTTAAAAATATGAAATACCTTCTATTTTCTCTCATTTTTAACTTTTAATATTTTTCTTATCTTTTGGAGTTAGTAACCTCTGTTAGTAACTCATTTCCCTGAGTTCAAATCTGTCCTCAGGCACTAAAAATAATAGCATCTGTAAAATAAACTAGGAAAGAAAATGGTAAATTATTCCAGTATCTTTGCCAAGAAAATCCCAAATGGGTTCATGAAGAGTCAGGCATGACTCAAAAATAATTGAACAATAATAACCACCACTGTTTGTTCCATGCTAATGTTCAGGGAGTTTCAAGTAAGGTTTTGTACCTTTTGTGTCAATACATTAATTCTCATTTAAAGCTTCTCCTTAACAGCTCCCATTTCTCTTTAATTCTTTCTTCTGTCACTTTCATTTTATTTTTTAAAATACGACTTAAAAACTTTTTTATTGTTTATACCATTTCCTCCCAGGAATTCAAATTAATCTTGTGAATAAGCTATGATTTTCTCTGAATCTTTGTTTATACATATTTTGAAGTTATCATTTTCTAGACTTGTATTTTAGTCCTGGTTTTATTTTTATTTATTGAGTTATTTTTCCAATGATATAATTTAATGATAAATTATAGAAACTTGATATAGCTAATCTATTTGGGAGACTTCCTGGGATACCTCACCCTCTTATATTGCTTTTCTGGGCAGTGACCTAGTGTGAGATTTTTTGTGGGAAGAAATAGGGGACTTAATCCTTCATCCACGTTCTGAGTTACTGGGATTAGGGGGGTACCACAGGAAAAGTAGAATGGCACTGAGTCTGGGTATTTTATGCTCCTAATCTCATTCTAACTTCTCACTCTCAATATTATTTCTGCCCTGATCATTTGTCTGTAGATGAAATGTGTGATCTTTAACTTGAAAGATAACCAGAGTTATTGTTTTAATGGTTATTGTTTTAATGTCCTGCTCACTTCTTCATTTGACATTCTTTTTAGATCATTGTTGAAGTAGTTGATGGGGAAACTGGACTGTTTTGCTTTCTATCACTCTGACATCTTGGGTAGTCTATTCTTATAAAGTTCTTGGTTTAAATGACAGGAGAAACAAATGCATAAGGAAGGAACACAGTGTGATTAGTCATTTATGTGAAAAAAGAGTTGATGATTTTAAGAGCTGCAAGATCAATAAGAGCTGTTCATATAGTTTTCAGTCATATCTTAGCTGAATTAATAAGAATATAATGTCTAGATAAAGAAAGGTAAGGATGGCTACAATAACTCTTTACTAATTAGACCAGCCCTTAGATAATAACATGTTCATTTCTGGTCAACACACTTTAGAAGAGACATTGATAATGACTGAACAAATTAAATCTATCTATCTATCTATCTATCTAAGCTTTACTATGTATAAGATAAAAATAAGATGATCCTTACACTTAAGGAGCTTATACACTTACATTCTAATGAGGATTTCAGCTACAAAAAGGAGTTGTGATTTGCAAAGGGAATGGTAGTTTATCAAGGAACAACAACTTTTAATGAATCCACAAGGCCAGTCAGTTTTCATTCACTTCTTAAATTAGTTTTGATTGTATTTATTTGATCCCTCTTCCTAGGTAAAGAACAGAAAGAGTGACCAAGATTATTTCAACAACAACATGTCAAGAATTATATCAAGTATTTTACAAATATTATATCATGTGATCCTAACAACAACTTCAGGAAGTAGATGCTATTATTATCATTACCATTTTATAGTTGAGGATAATGAAGCAAACAGAGGTTATATGACTTGTCCAAAGTCACATAGCTAGTAAGTGTTTGAAGCCAGATTTGGACTCAGGTCTTTTTTGACTCCAGATCTAGCATTTTGTGCCAATTAGCTACACAAATATTATCCAGATGTATTTTCCAAAAAAAGCAAAGAATATTCTAACAATTAAAAGTCTACAAACAGAATTAAGCTATCTTGTGACTAAATTATAATGACAACAGTAATACATAGAATTTATTACAATTCAATTTACTAATCATCTACTATGTGCTAGGTACTGATCTAAGCACTAGGGATACAAAAAAGGCTAATGAGAGTCCCTGACTTCAAAGAGTTTACAATCTAATTGGGGGGCGGGGAGGAGACAACATGCAAACAAATATATATAAACATATACATATATTGGAGTTAATATATACATTTCTACCATGTTTAACATATATTGGACCACTTGCCATCTTGGGGAGGGAGTGGGGAAAGGGGAAAATTGGAACACAAGGTTTGCAAGGGTTAATGTTGAAGAATTATCCATGCATATGTTTTGAAAAACAAAAAGCTTTAATAAAGAAAAAAGTAAATATAAAACAATATATATTCAGGATAAATAGGAAATGATTTAAAGAAGGAAACCACTAGATTTAAGAGGAGCTAGGAAGAGCTTCCAATAAAAAAATAGGATTTTATTTTGTCCTTAAGGAAGACAGGTCAGTAGTCAGAGTAGAGGAAGGAGAGCATTCGAGGCCTGTAGGATAGCCAGAGAAACTGCTAGAAACCAAGAAGTGGAGTGTTTGTTCGTGGAAGAGAAAGGGGGCCACTGCAGTATTGCTAGATTGAAGAATACATGTTGGGATGTAAGGTGGAAGAAGACAAAAAAAGAGCTGGCTAGGTTATGAAGGGCTTTGAATGTCAAACATAATAATTTGTATTGACTCCATTTATTAAACTAATCCTTTAAAGTTTACCAAATGCTGTACATTTGCTATCTCATTTGATCCTCACAATAAACCTACATGATGTCCTGTTATTCCTCCCATTTTGTTGTTTGTTCACTCATGTCTAACTATTTGTGACCTTATCTTTGTTTGCAAAATTATTGATATGATTTGGCATTTCCTTCTCTAACTCATTTTACAGATGAGGAGACTAAGGTAAATAGAATTAATTGATTTGCCCAGGGTCATAAAACTATTAGATAATAGTCTGAAGTGAAATCTTCCTGACTCAAACTCTAGTACTACTGCAATATCTTCAGATATATGCCTATAATCATTTGTCATGGATATTGTAGAGAAAATACATTTGTCAAGTTGGATATAGATTAAATGACTTATGAGGCCCCTTATGACTTTAGGATTCTTAAAGTCAATGAGTTTCTTAAAATTCTAATATTTCAGTAACTTAATCCAACACTATCTTGTAAATGATGTACTCTCCTCTTAATGAATAGCATGAGAGGCAGACTGTGATTCTAGAAATAAAGAATACCTAGATTTAAGTCCTATTTGTGATACTTATTAGATGTAAAAGTCTGATTGAGACACTTTTGGAACCTCAACTTCCCTATCTGTAAAAGGGAGATAATATCTGTACTACCTATCTCAAAGGATATTGGCCAGCTTCCACAGAAAGAAAGTATGTGAACTTTCAAATTATAAACTACTATAAAATGATGATTTTTATTATTTTTCCTTTTTGAAGCAGTCATACAAAAGAAATTGAAATATGAAAATCTGATTGATAGGTATCATCATATACATTTTTACTCTAGAGATTTCACTTGGATCTTAGTCTTCTCCATCAATTGATTCTAATGGATCAATTGCTAGATAATTATATAGTAATAATATTAAATAATAAAAATAATAAAGATGATAAATATAGAAATATATATATGAATGGATGTATAAAACTACACATAAACACATGCCACTTCTGGACAACTATATGCATAAATATATAAATAATGCATATATGTATATACATTATACATATGGACTGTTCACTTTAACAGTTATGTACTATTTGTATACCCTCTCTATTTCTAATTATTATTAAATTTTTATATTGCTAAATGTTCAAATGTGAATCTATTATTTTCCCAACTCGATGGAAAGCTCTTTATGATTCACAAGGTCTTATCCATTGTGCTTGCCAGATGCCTCATTCAATACTCTAAGCACAATAGGTACTTTAATAACATTCAGCAGGGAATGTTAGGGCTTTGCCTTTCACTGTTACCTGTTGCCCTCTTTTGCAGTTTGCCAATGTCAATATGGATGATAACAAAGTAATTATTTCCTTGACAAAATAGAACTCTTTGCTAAGTCATTGTCTTCTCTTTGTGAGATCAGAAATCCCAGCTTCTCTTTTAACCAGAGCAGTTAGCAAACTTTTCCTCTAAAAGTTGATAAATGCTACAGTAAAAAAGAGTAATAAATTAGATGAGCACAACTGTAAGTAGATTTCTTCTAAACAGGGGAAAATAGATCTGTTCCATAGCTTGCATCAAGCCTGTAGTGAATTAGTGAAAGTTTTCATGTAAATTATAAACCAATAAATAACATTTTTTCTCTTGAAACACAGACCCTAATTATGAGCTGGATTTTTTTACAAAATTACATCCAGAAGACCGTTAGGATTTTTATTCAATCTAGTTCTCCCATAATACTAAAAGATAAAACCACATATACTTTCTATAGTGCTAGGCATTTGTATTTGGAGGAACAATCACTTACTAATTTCAAAGACAAGCAATTGTTTTTAAGTTCAGGTCTGCAGATTCCTATTTGTCAGCTAATTAACAGGTGACAGTCACTTGAGGAAAAATATTTTAATATGGAATCTTCCTGTCTGAATTATGTAGCATGCTCAATACTATCATGCTAGTTATTCAGTTCTAGTATTCTCTGAAGCATCTTGAACACGAGAAAAAAATTCTTCGTGTGAAATCTAAGCATGATCAATAATCAAGTATCTGTTTTACAAGCATCAGTTTAACATATTCCAAACCAGAAAATTTAATACACCTGGTACAGTAAATCAGCACAAATACTTATTTGGGGAACCTAGAATATGAAATGAGAGCTGGATTCTTTGGAAACAGAAACCTGCACTTTGAAATTCTTTTTTAGCAAGCTACACTTAGAAGTCTTAAAACAGTATTCTGTCTTTGAAGAGTTTCAAACAGGAAGGTCAACAATAAGTAACAGGATCAATCTTAGAGCCCCCAGTTCTGATGATGTTATTATGAGATCTTCACACTAACAACAGCCAGATTTGAATTTCCCAGGATGCTGCAAAAACTAACTTTTTAATCCGGTCGGGCAAATGCAGCACTTCCACATTGTCCTGCTAGAAGCCAGAAAATTAACGAGATGGTGAGGTCACCTGTCATTGTCTCTGTCTCTAGTACTGCTTTATTTGAAGGAAATATAATATTCTAACGGCTCTGAGCTGGCAAGAATTTATGTTTCCAAAGGTGTAAATGTGCATTTCTCACCAGAGATGCACTTAGCAATTTTTGCATTTTAGAATTGATGTAGCAAAAATAAATCTGGAGCAATAATCCTTGGGAAAATGGGACTGCCTTTTTTTTTTCTGTCTGGGAAGCCACTATGACCCAGGCACATTTTTGGCTTTTCTTTGTTGCTATTGGTGATGCTATTTTCCCTATTCATTTAATGATTGAGACTAAAATATTCTCCTGCTTAACAAGCCTTTAGCTCTACCTTCTTCCTTCTAATAGCCAGACCAGTTCTGCCATCAGCATCATATTAGACATTTAGCCTTTCTTTTCTTTCCCCTTTACTACCTTTCTATCAAAACCCTGAGGAGTTAAAATTATTTTTCCTTCTTTTCACAAGCTCATTTTTTTGGTAATTCCCCAATTCCTTACTTTTTTCTGATAAACCATTGAAATTAAAATGATGGACTGTATTAGAAGTGATTATTTAAATTGCTTTAGTTTCATGAAATTACAGAAGACAAAGCGAATTTTCATTCTTCCCTCCCTCATCTTTGCAGCTGAGAACCTTCCTAGTCTGGGCTGCCAACCAGTCTGACCAGTGTCCACTAGATGCCAGTGTTGTATAAGGACAGTCTTGTAGGCCCTGCCTCTGACAATAACTAATTTATCTTAGAAGCGGATATATGTATATAATTAGATGTTGTCAATGTCTCCCTTTTTAGATGAAACAAGCTTAGCATTTCTAATTGGACATATCTAGTAAGCTCAACATCCTATAGTTTAAAGTAAAGCTACTCTCCTAGGGTTAAAAATATGGGGGGGAGAGATATTTATAACTGTTTCACAATACCTATATTTTATTATTTTTATAATGGATATTGTTTTTAAAATGTGCATATTTCAGAGAACAAAATGGATCCGATTATGAATTTTAGATTATACTTTAAATTGAAATAATGGTGATCATACTGGTAATATTTGTTTTCTAGAATCATTTTTATGATGCTACTTTTGTCCAAAATAGCTGTTTTTTCTCTTCTTACCTTTTCCTTTCCTCTGTGTTTCTTTTCTCTCATCCTTGATTCTTTTCTAAGAGCCACAAAAATGTAGTACCAAAGAGGGGAAAAAAAGAAAACAAAAAAAGAATAATCAATTTGTTTAAGAGGCTAACAACAGCTTCTATGCAAGATTCTTATTTAACTAAGAAACTTCAGTCTTCTAAAAGCATAAGAGGTTGGACAAATATATATGTTGCACCTGTACTGAGGAAACCAATTGAAGAAAATCAGACCTCCTGAAATTGTATATATTTTCCACATGAAGAAATTGAAATGTAAAATCCAGCATTTGGGGATATTGCATAGATTTGTAAGGATATATAGAAAACTAGGTCCTCTCCCACACATCCATTTGTCTATTAAAGCTTCATATCCTGATCCTATTTAGCCTTTTCCTTGTGGTCACAATTTGGAAGTTGATGTGACTTGGTTAATTAATGCCTGGTTCATTTATGACTCCTATTTACCTGGCCATTTAGGAGGAGGGACGAGTTTTACATTGAAATTACTCTGACAAATTGGGAGAGGCAATGGAAATGTTCAGTGGCATGTGACATGTCTCAGAGGGAAGTGACAGACATGTCACAGTGCTTTTTTTCTCCCCTCCACGCCAGAAAAGCCAGAGTAAGGGAGACAGTTTTTTGGTTGTTTTTGTTTTTTGTCTATAACATTTCTTTCACTTTGTTAAGAAACAGTACATACTGTATCACATAGTTCCCCAAATGGAATAGGTTGTGCATTATATCACTGAGATGTTTATTAAGGTTAGAATCTATAGTAACCAGATTTGCTAAAGGAAGTTATCATTAGTGGTGATATTTGTTATTATTAATCTAGACTTCTATCAATGCAGGTAACTCCTCATAAAGGAACTCCCTCTCCCAATGAAGATCTGCAATACTTCTACCTCTTGCAATCTTATAATTGCTGGAGGTTGTTATATTAGCCAGCAAATGTCAGAGGTAGTTCTGAAAACGTGGACTCCAGGGCCAGCTTACCTCATTTCACCTTACCTCACCTTTTCTGTATTTTATTATTATTATTGTCATTGATATTGTTATTATTTATTAATATTATTATTATTATTCCCAGGTCAGATCTTTTTTTTGTTTGAGGAAGTTCACATAGACAAAATGGTTCTGTAGCAAAGCTACTATTATTTTTATATTTGATCTTTTTGGGGACAATTACACAACTGTTTTTTTATTATTGTACAAAAGTATGGCGTGAAACATTTTCATTTTTATCCTCACTAAAAGTGAACTTGGCATAATTCTAATAACAGAAAGAACAGCAGAGTGATATGTGTACCATTCTATCTTCAAATTATTTTGATTTCTTCTGCAAGTTTGTATATTTTTGTCGCATTCTGCTTGGAAACTATGGATGTGTGGTAAGGCAAATTCTACAAAAAATATTGTTTTAATGGAAAAACGTTACTTTACATAGATGTCATTCTATGATAATTCTCTGTTTCCAACATAGTTTGTATATTGAACTTTCTGCAATATTTTGAAGTCTGTATTTGTTGTAGGGGGTTTATTGTTTGATTATCCATGAAAGATATCAAGATTATGATATATAATTCTAACTATTGGGTCATATCTTGTTAGGTATTTAGAGTACTAAATTCTTCCTACTTGGAGAGACTTGATGAAATTTCTATCATTCCCTTGAATAAACTGTATTTAGCATTGTTAAGGTTCCTTAAATAAACCTTTCTCTAATTTCTGGTAGCAATAATCTGGCCCTGAATTGCTATCATAAACCCTGATTTCACAAGCAAATTAGCATGACAACCATTTGTTCAACTCTTCGTTGTCAGCAGATTCTTGGCTGAGTTCATGTGGATTTTGCCTGTGGAGGGCCTTTTGATTCCACTCTTGGAACTTTGCCATTTCTTTCCATCTGGAGCTAAACTACTTTCAGGTACATTTAACAAATCCAATGACATTTACCTACTATCAGACTTTATTATTGTTTGATGATGTGGGCTGCTTATTCCAAAATTATTTGTATCAGTTAATGACCTGTTTATCATGTGCTCTGAGTATGTCTATCAATACTCTTCCTCTTTATTGTCCAGGGAGAGTTAAGCTTTCTAAAGCTTCCTTATTCTGATATATTCTGTGATTCATTAGTAACGTATGGGTTTTTGTGAGGATACTTGCAATATATTATGGTCTATTTTACATCTCTAAAACTACAATTCTTAAACTATACAAATTTAAATGTATGCTTTAAAATGACTAGTATTACCTAGGTGTCATTTACTTTAAATCTATCTTTATTATATAGTTTTGATTTCAGTATATTACTTAACTTTCTTGAAATAGTTGGTCAAAAAATTCCTGGATATTTTCTAACACTTATTGAAACTTTCATTGAAGGGGTTCTATATCTATCTAAGTATGGCCTTCCCATTGGTTAGGATTCAAGTTCAAAGTCTCCAGACACTCTTTTTCCTTAAGCATATATTATGATTTTACACTTATCTAGTTTTGGTTTTTTACATTGTTGGGGAAAGAGCCTATAAAGTTGGGGTTTAATTTAGTGGGGATGGGGTTTAGTAGGAGGAGAGATAGTGATCTCCCAAAAAATTAAAGTGAGAAAAAAAGAGTTTTAATGGAATATTTTAAACTACTTTAAAAGTTACAAGAACCATGATCAATACAATGATCACTCATGATCCAAAGGATAGATGCTAAAATTTGATCTCCATTATGGAGAGGTGACAGATTCAGGATATAGAATGACGTGTGTGTATGTGTGTGTGTGTGTGTGTATTTGTGTATGTGCAGCCATCAAGGAAATTGTTTTTTTTATTCATTTTTTTCAATTTTTTTTTCTAATGGGGTGGGAGAATATAGATTTCTGTTCATTTTAAAAATAGAGTGGTGAGAGGTGCTATAGATACAAAATGTTGTATGCACTCTTATATGACCACTGTGTTATTAATTTTATTTAACTTCTTCATTCTTACAAGAGGTACAAAGTAGAAGTAATCTGAAAATATTTTAATATAAACAAAACATCAAAAAAGTTTTTTTTTAAATCCAGAAGAAAATCTAGACATAAAAACAGACAAGCAGGGAAGGGTTAGTACTAATATATTAAATTTAATCTGTACTTTAAAAAAACAAGTTATTTTTAATAGAGGTCAGAGTTTTATATACAATTCTCATTTTCATGTTTTTCGTGTAGGGAAATATTTATGTTTATAAAATTTTATTACAACCATTGTATAAAGAGGAAAGAAAAGAATTTCACAAGATGAAAGAGTCATTTGCTACATTATTTTTGGTGGAGCCACATAGCTCGATATCATTCATGTACATCAAATGATTAATGTTATGTTTTGGTTCGACTCCCCCTTTAATCTGAAAGCCATATTTAATTCCATTTAGAAGAGAAGATAATGGATTTGAGACTAGACAGAGCCAGAATGGGTTTGAAAAATCTCCTTGCAAATGTTATGCTTTATGTCAATTGTTTTTGAAATTATTATGTTTGTGGCATGTTTTAAACAGATAATAGTTTTATTTGTACACATTAGATCTAGAATTCTCAATATACTTTGGTCTACTTTATTTATATGCAATTAATCATAAGTGAGAAACTTAGTCAAAGTTTGTATGATAATCAATGAAGGCACAATAAATCCACAGAACTTCTGGGTAACTCCTTCAATAATTATTTAATTGATAATAAATTGCTTTGAATGCTTTTAGTTAACAGATATATCATTTTCTTACACTTTTATATTTCGCACTTTTTAGTGATACAAGTTTTGATTGCTTCACGTAAAATAAATAAACATAGATTTGTCCTATATGTGGATGGATTCTGGTGTTCTTATCTTTTGGTACTTGATATGGAATTATTTCTGCTAAGAAAGATGAGATCAGGCTTGAGGCTGAGAGAAAACTGGTAAAATGCTTTGCTGCTATTGCATTCAGTGCTGTGAAGTGTTTGATCCAATAATCATGGATCTTATCTGGCCCAGTTTCTTTTCAGTTTACAAAAAAGAGTGTCCTTCAATGCCATGGACATAACTGTTCTATCATTCTTTGCATCAACAGAATTCATTCATTTTTTTCTTATTTCAGCTAATTCACATTTTTATTAGTTGGCATTACAATATACACACATAGATAATGAAAAATTCCCCAAGTCTTCTTCCTTTGGGGGTTCACTCTTTTTTTTTTTTAATTTCTTTGTTCCTTGAGCCTGGGTAGTAAACTTGATGATTGATGATTTTTTTTTAATCAGGCAGCTAGGTTGCACAATAGATAGAATGCCTGGACTAGAGCTGAAGATCTGAGATCACATCTGATCATAGACATTTGCTAGTTGTGTGACCTGTCACTGCCTCAGTTTCCTGATCTGTAAAATGGGGATAAAAGCATATTTCCCGGAATTGTTGGGAGGATCAAATAAGATAATAATTATTGAACACTTAGCCTAGTGCCAGGCACATAATTCTTTCTTTCTTTCTTTCCTTCCTTCCTTCCTTCCTTCCTTCCTTCCTTCCTTCCTTCCTTCCTTCCTTCCCTCCTTCCTTCCTTCTTTCTTTCCTTCTTTCCTTCTTTCCTTCCTTCTACATAAAGGTTTTCCTGATCTCCCTACCTACTACTGCCACCTTGTCAAAATAAGCTTGTATTTGTTCTTTATATAATTTATATGTACTTATATTTGTGCATGTTGCCTGCCTCAACTGACTGTAAGTTTCTTGAGATAGGGTTTGTTTAATTTCTGACTACATATCAGTAGCTCCTAGAACATATTAGTAATATTAATATTAATAATATTTGATTATTTGATATTGATATTTGATTAATATTAATAATAATTGATTTTTGATTGATTTATTGAGATCCTTCTATATATATAAATGTCTTTAGCTATAGAAGAAAATTTATGTTAGATAGCCAGGAAAAATCTCTGCCTATAAGGGACATGAAGTCCCAGAAATAGAGATCACCGAGGGAGGGGATAGAATTTCCTTTCTTACATTTTAAAGAATAAAATTTTTAAAATCTTATCTAAAGGTAGTGAGATGGACATCTCAATGTATTTATCTCAATGTATAGGATATATGTCTTTTAAAAATAACTATAATTCACTCTTTAGAATAAAAATAACCCAAAGCTTTTTACATACACGCACTCACAACCATGTATACATAGATACATACATATTGCTTTTCTCTGGCAATAGGATCATTTTGTTCTTATGAAAGAAACACTTAGCCAACTCTCTATGATACTGACTGAATAAGACATGTGGGACTATAAATTGATTTCACAAACATCTCTTTCATTCTTGGTCAACCTCACTCAGAGTAGGCTGATCCTCATCAGCAGACTTGTAGTAACCAGTTCCCTAAAAGACCAAGGGGACCAGACTTAGCAGCATGAACAGTATAAAACATGTATGGGCTTTTTCTATCTCCCCTGCATTTGACTTACAGACATCTGCTGGAGCATGACTCGAAGCCCTGGGGCATGGTTCTAGACTACAATGAAACCACAGCTGCAAAAAAAGTGATACTGGTAGATACTGGTAGATGAGAAGAAGAAAAGAACTGACTCATTACAAGAAAAAAAGTAATATACAAATCGTGAAGGAAGGCAGCAAGGCCATGAAAAACTCCCACCAATGAACAGTGGCTAAAACCTCTCACCAGTCACAGACTATATTTTAGTTATTTTCTAGGTCATTTACCTTATATCTGTGTGTGGAAGGAAAAGGATGAGATTTAGTCAAATCCTAGGCTGCTGCTTTACTCTTAGATATATGTGTGATTAGTAATAGATGCTAGCTTTATATGAAGAAGATTAATTTCAAATTAAATCTTTCCCAATTGTCATAGGCCAATTGAATTCTTTAGAGAAAGTGTGACATTGTAGAGAGAGTGCTGGATTTAGAATTGGTAAGTCATGGGGCATAAATCCTGCCTTCAAAATTTACTAGATACATGGTGAAGGATAAGTCATTTAACTTATTTGAGCCTCAATTTTCTTATTGTTTAAATGGGAAAAATAATACCTTTGGCACTTGGGTTAGAGGATTGTTTTGATCTTAGATTGAGATAATGCACTTTGAAAATTGTAGAGCACTTTATGAGTGTCCATTGTGATCATTGGTTTGATATAATTCAATTGAAGAACTTTTATTAAGCACCTGTTATGTGCAGCTACTGTGTTGAAGTTACAAAAATAAAAATGAAATAGTCTCTAGTAATTTACATTCTACAAGGAAGAAGAGAAATACACAAAGAATATTCACTAATATAAATTATACACACATGCATGTTATAGTCGTACAAAAAGTAATTTTCAGAGGGAGAATATATTTTTTAATATGAAGGGCAATTTGTTAATAATAGGATGAGACTTCAATAGGACATAGAACAATAGAATTTAGTAAATGGGATTTGCTGTGGGTTGAAGTGATTGAGTATGAGAGCACAGGGATTGTGAAGGCAGTCACAGTTCTCTAGATTATCACACCTTTCACAGATTTTCTTTCACATATTGCTATCCCGAAATGGAACTATTAAAAAATGGAGTTGAGACTGTTTTTAGACTTTTGTCAAATAGATCCAGGCTAAATCCAGGCTAAAATGCTTAGAATGTAACCCTAGGCAAATCACTTAAACCGCTTTTTTATTCATCTGTAAAACTGGGGTAATAATAGCCACTATCTTCAAGGGTTGTGAGGATCAAATGAAATGATAATTATAATATGCTTAGCATAATGCTTAGCCCATATTGGATATTGTATAAATGTTACTATTATTATTATTATATTATCTGTCAATAATGTAATATTGAGGATTCCTAAGTGGAGGAATAATCAGCAGTACTGAATATTGAGCCCAGTTGAATACAATCTTCCATAAGGAAGGGACCATTTAATAAAATTTTGTTGAATGAATGAATGGCTTCAAAAGTCAAAACTAAGATTCTCTAGGAAAATATCGAGAGTATCTTAAGTAGACTAAAAAGATCTCCAAATACAATTACTATGATCATTTTGACCATTACTACTGCACCATTAGAAATTTTTTTTTATTGATTTAGGTCTATATTTTATGGGCAATAGCAATAATTGATGTTCACATTTACCTTTAGAAGATGGTAGGGAATGGGCTAAGTGTACACACTCTTTTCCTTTGCTAAATGGATAACCCTCTCTCTGATTTATTTCACTTTTACTTAAAAATTTCAAGAATCTGTGATCTTGATCGTTTGGATTCTATGCCCCTCTGCAATCCACCCCCCTTCCCTGATACAGCCCACAACTTCCTATGACTTTATTAGACACACTTCAGGAGTTTTGGTGGCTGAAAGATTGATCATTCTGCACCCAAACAACAGATAAGGCTGGCTATCACACAGAAAGAAAATTGCTACCTTACCAGTATTTAAAGGTTCTTCCAACTGGCTGCTTGTTATTTAGACAGGAAACTGCAAACCTTACTATGTGTGCCTAGGGGACTCTCTAATGCTCATCTGTAGTGGCCAGAGCAATGGAACTGAGCCAGATATGCCTTTGAAACAGGGATTGAATTAAACATCTAGCAAGACCTGAAGAAAAGGGTGATATCAACAGGAATTCTGATTGCTCCTATGGGAGGCCATTTGTACATCTATAGGTCATATGTTCAATATTCAGTGGAACTTTCTGGCTGATACAGCCATTAGTTTAACACCAATACACCAAGGACTTGCAATTTTGTCAGTATGGGAATGTACTCCACTGACACAGATGGCATCCCCTCTATAATGTACTAGCTTGGAGAGTTGCCTCTCCAAGTTCAGTATTCTAACCACTAAGCAACCAAGTCTCTGCATTTCGCTGAATATAAACCTGAAATGGAAGAGGCTTATTCTTAAATCAAGTGCTAAATGTTAGAATTTATGATTGTTTTGAATAAAATTCCCATGTACTCTTGATGGTCAGGTCTTGAGGACAAAAATGCAGCATCAGAATAAATTGATTTTCACAAGTGCAACAGATTCCACTTCACACAGTGAGAAATTATTTCTTTATTATGCAAATTATTCTGGAATCATTCATTATATCATCTGTTGTTTCTGATGGTTATAAATGACATTCCTGGAGAGTTGATTGTGAGCAAGTCTCATCCATTAGTCTATGAGGAAAAGCAGTATCATTTACTGGACATGGAGTAAAGGGAAAAAGGGGAAAAGAATCAATTCCCAACTCTGGATTCTGGGTCACTTTTAATTCCCCATGAACACAGGACCCTCTTGGAGATACACAGGAAGAACTATTAATTCTTCAGTGACTGATTCACTATATGATTTTGGGCAAGTCATTTAGCCTTTCCCTGCCTGGGTTCCATTTTTAAAAAAAGAAAATGAGATTGTAAGTAGCTAGTATATGTCTACCAAACTCACCACAAGGATGGTGGGAAAATTAGCGAATGATACCTAGTATAATCCTGAAAGTTTCTTTGAGAAAAGGCACTAGATAAGAACAAAATACAATCTATTGTATTTCAGGCTCCAATACTCAACAGACAGTGCTCTGACATAGTCCAGAGACAAATACCTAAAACCCTAAGTGAATTGTGTCAGTTCCAATTTACTCCTTTGCTAGAACAAAAACTGTACCATTAAAGTCAAATAGAAAAATAAACAGCTGGGTTATTAGTTACCAAACATGCAGGAGAAGCAGTTAAAGGGAGAACTAGTATAAAGTGAGTGGATATTTGTCACATTTGAAAAGCAAGTTTGAGTGGATTAAATTAAAACACAAAGGGCAGAAATATGCTAAATACAGATTTCAACAATGGAAGATGATAGAAAAGAATGTGATTAGACAGAGTCATCTGAGATCTGACAGACAAGATAAACTTGGGACTTAAAAGTCCCAAGTTGTCCATAGTTATAACATAGATCATAAATGTCAGAGACAGGATTCACCATGATCAGTTCTCTTTCTCTTATAATACAACAACTTTTCCACTTTTCAATAACTAATTGTCATGGGTACTGTATTTATATATCAAATATGAATTGACCCACTTGTAATTTTTTTTAAAAATTAGTAGTATTTTATTTTTCCAAATACGTGATGTTTTCATCATTCACTTTAACAAAATCTTGTGTTCCAAATTTTTCTCCCTTCCTTTTCCCAACCCTCTCCCATAGATAAGCAATCCGATATAGGTTAAACATGTGCATTTCTTCTAAATATATTTCCATATTTTTCATGCCACACAGGAAAAAATCAGATCAAAAGGGAAAAAAATGAAAGAAAAAATTAAGCAAAGAAACAAACAACAAAAAAGGTTAAAATACTATGTTAGGATCCGCATTTGGTCTCCATAGTTCTGTCTCTGGATGTAACTGGCACTTTCCATCACAAGTCTATTGAAATTGCCTTGAATCATCTCATTGTTAAAAAGAGATCATCACAGTTAATCATCATATAATCTTCTTGTTACTATGGACAATGTTCCATTGGTCCTGCTTACTTCACTCAACATCAGTTCATTAAATCTTTCCAGGCTTTTCTGAAATCAGCCTGTTTATCATTTTTTATAGAACAATAATATTCCATTCATTCATATACCATAACTTATTCAGCCATTCTCCAACTGATGGGCATTCACTCAATTTCCAATTCCTTGCCATTACAAAAAGGAGTGCTACAAACTTTTTTTTGCACATGAAGCTCTTTTTTTCTCTCTTTTATGCTATAGGATACAGACCCAGTAGAGACACTGCTGGATCAAAGGTTATACACAGTTTGACAGCCCTTTGGGCATAGTTCCAAGTTGCTCTCCAGAATGTTTAGATCATTTTATAACTCCACCAACAATGCATTAGTATTTCAGTTTTCCCGCATCTCCTCCAACATTTATCATTATCTTTTTCTATCATCCTAGCCAATAAGAGAGTTGTGAGCTGGTACTTCAGAGTTGTATTAAGTCACATGTCTAAATTAATAATGATCTGGAGCATTTATTCGTATGACTATGGATAGTTTTAATATCTTAATCTAAAAATTGTCTGTTCATATCCTTTGACCATTCATCAATTGGAAAATGACTTGTATTCTTATAAATTTGATTGACTTCTCTATGGATTTTAGAAATGAGACCTTTATCAGAAACACTGGTTGTATAAATTTCCCAAATTTCTGTTTCCCTTCTAATTTTGCCTGTATTGGTTTTGTTTGTGTAACCCCTTTTTAATTTAATGTAATCAAAGTTGTCTATTTTGCATTTCATAATGTTCTCTACTTCTTTCTTGACCATGAATACCTCTTTTCTCCAAAGATCTGAGAGGTAGAATATCTCTTGTTCTCCTAATTTGCTTATAATATCACTTTTTTTGCTTAAATCATGGACCCATTTTGACCTTTTCTTGGTATAAGATGTTAGATATTGGTGAATGCCTAGTTTCTGCCATACTCTTTTCCAGTTTTCTCCAAATTTTTGTCAGTGACTTCTAATCCCAGAAACTGGAGTTTTGGGGTTTATCAAATACTAGATTACTGTAGTCATTGATTATTGTGTTTTGTGAACTTAATTTATTCTACTGAGCCACTACTCTTTTTCTTAGATGGTATCAAATGGTTTTGATGACCACCACTTTATATTGTAATTTTAAGTCTGGTAGTTAGGCCACCTTCCTTTGCATTTCTTTTTTCACTAATTACCTTGAAATTCTTGAACTTTTGTGCTTCCAGATGAATTTTCTTACTATTTCTCAAGTTCTATAAAACAATTTCTTGGCAGTTTGATTGATATAGTAGTGATTAATTATATTAATTTAGATTAAATTTTCATTTTTATTATATTAGCTTGGCCTACCCATGATCAATTGATATTCTTCCAAGTATTAGATCTATATTTGTGTGAAAAGTATTTTGCTATTGTATTCATATACTTCCTAGGTTTGTAAACAATTATATCATTTAACATAATAATTTTATTTCATTTCCTATTCTAATTCCTTCCATTTCTTTTTTCTTCTCATTGCTAAAGAGAACATTTTTAGCACAATACTGAATAATAGTCATGATAATGGACAACCTTATTTCACCTTTCCTCTTATTGAGAATGCTTCTAGCTTATTCTCATTGTATATAATACTTGCTGATAGTTTTAGATAGATGCTACTCATCATTTTAAGGAAAACTCCATTTATTCCTATGCTCTCTAGTTTTTTTTTTAATTGGAATTGATGTTGCATTTTCTTGAATGCTTTTTCTTCCTCTCTTGAGATAATTTTATGATTTCTATTGGCTTGGTTATTGATATGGTCAATCATGGTGATATTTTTCTTGACATTGAACCAGCCTTGCATTCCTGGTATAAATCCCACTCAGACATAGTGTATTATCCTGGTGATAAATTGCTGTAATTTCTTTGCTAATATTTTATTTAAGATTTTGCATTCATTAGGAAAATTGGCTTTTAATTTTCTTTCTCTCTTTTGACCCATGCTGGTTAAACCAGTATCAGTACCATATCTGTGTCATAAAAGCAATTTGTTACAAATCTTTCTTCCCCTTACTACTAAACTTACTACAAAAAAGAAACTTTTATGCACCCCTGGACATATAAGTATATAAAATAGGTATACAAATCAGACATTTACTGATAATAAAAATCTAACTTCGTATTCTGCACATTCAGTTATGTAACCCCACTTGGGTCACAACCAACAGTTTAAGAAGATTTTCTCTAAACTATCTAAAACTTATTAAAGATCTTTGATCCCCAAGCCATCTGGATTAACTGTGGTTCCTAGAACTCAGCTTAATATTACAGATGAGGACTGTAGGGGAGAAGAAGAATAAGCACTTGAAAGATAATGATGAGTTAAGATTATCATCTTTCTGATTCAAAACTAAAATAATCCTTAACCAGGTGGCCATGAATCTTGGAGAATGGAAATAGTGATGACATCATCAGAAAAAAAGGAAGTTTGGAAGACAATAGATTCTGGAATAAATATAAGTTCTGTTTTCAGCATGTTAAGTTCAAGGTGTACATGGGACATTCAATTTTAAATATTCAAATTTCACAGTTATATCCATTTTATAGGAGCTATTATTTAGCTCTTTTTCTCATTCTATCTTCGAAAAGTTTATTGTTTGGACCCAAATGCAGAACTTTACATTTGTCCCAATTAAATTGTTTTTGTCTATTTTTTTTAGCCTTTGAAAATCTTTTTGAATCAAGTCTCTGATATTGAGCTCCCACTATATGCCAAACGTGGCAAGCACTTTACAAATATTAAACCATTTGTTTAAAAAGTAACTATCATTTCAAGATTTTTATGTTTTACAATATGCCAACCCTGCTATGCTTACATACAAGTTACTGCTAAAATGTTGAACATCACTGGATCAAAAATCGGTCCTTAGTGTACCTCATTCCAAGCAACTCTCTCCAGGTTAGCATTCATCAAAATTAATGACTATTCTTTGCATTTTGTCATTCAATCAGTTCTGAAAGTACCTAACTTATTATTGTCTGGCCCATATTTCTCTGTCTTTCTCATAAAGATAAGATTAGAGGCATGATCCAGTGCTTTAAGGGAACCTTTGCAAATAATCACTACAACTGCAAATCAGAAAATGAATTTTGTGTCCATGCAAGGTTGAAGGGATTGGCAATTTGTTATCTGTCTTTTAGTTGACATCTGCCTGCATAGAGAGTGATCACCACCAACAGAAACACTTTAAGGAGAAAGGACAAAACTGCTATGCTCAGCTTTGAAGAGAGGAGAAATGTGGCTTATACTTATATGCTGTTCAGCTCTGGACATAGAAGCACCCCATCTCAATTGTCATTTATGAGATCAGTATCTGCTTGGGTAGCATGAGTGACACAACTACATAGATCATAGAAGAGGGGACAAACATCTTCCTGCAAAGGTGACCTTTATAGGAATTCCCTTCTTTTTCAGAGCTGAAGCTTTGTCTCTCAGGCTTATTTAATGCAGAATTCAATTTCTGGAAAATATGGATATTTCATTATTATCTTTTCTTAAAATTTCAATTCCTTCCACCAAAATCAGATTTTTGATTTACTGGACATCTAGATGTCTGGGCACTATAGAAATCCCCAGAAATACACATGAGTTCATGTAACAAGAGAAGATGGAGATAAAAGGTAATTGCAAAAGCTTCTATATCCATCTTCACTTTTTTCTCTAAATAATTTCTAATGTCAAGAAACTGGGTCCTGAGCTCTCTCTTTAAATTTTTTCAGAGACTGGAATTGGATATGAAGGGAGGGTTAAAATGGAAAAGAACTAATCTAGAATCTCTGTAAATTCATATAAAAGAAATGTTTTTCATTCCTTATGCCACTCAAGAGACATCAAGTGCCATTCTGTTTTCATGCATGAGTGTCCAAGTTGTATCATTTCTACTTCTTCACTATCTATCCAATATATTGCCTACTCTCCACCCCTTTACTCCTGTTCTGAATGACAAGAGTAGTTTATTTTATACCTACCTCCCTTATTGTACATTCATAATGTATCTTGTATAATTGTTCTTCATGTGCATGTCTATATCTCCCTGAACAACTGTAAACTCTTTCAAGGTAAAGACCAGAATTTACTGTTCCTTTGTTTTTTTACTTCCACAGCTTTTAAAACAAGTTCCTCAGTATGCATTTGTCAAAAGAGTGAATGAAGGGAAAGAATAACCAGTATGGTCCTAATTACAATAGTTAGCATTCTCTGTCTCTCCATTCCTATCTCTTTGTCTCACTTTTTCTGTTTTTCACTTTCTTTCTCACTATCTCTGTATTATTTCTATTTTACAGATGAGAAAACTGAGGGAAAGATAATCAAGTGATTTGCCTGATCTAGCAAGTGTCTGAGACTGAATTTGAACTCAGGTCTTTGAACTCGGGTCTTCCTGAATCTAGGTCCAGCACTGTGCCACTTAAGTGGTCTAGCCCTCATTTTGAAGCTGTGTTTTTGATTTTTTGAACTATCTGATTAAAGAAAAGAAACAAGGATGCCTTATTTCTCTTTGCAGGGCATTGGAAAGAAACAGGTTTCTAAGAACCTTATTTCACTATTGAGGAAAAAAGAGTAAATGTGAAAATAGCCTCACCTAGTTTCTGCTTTTTTCTTTATAGAAAGAGATGAAGCATCATAGTATGTCATTAGAGACCCTATTAATGCCAACTGTTACCTTTCTTTGTACAAGAGAAGCAAAAATACATTGTACCCTCTTCCCCAGTTTCTATACTCTGGAGCAGAGAATTAGGGCCACTTATGGGAAGCAAGGGGGAGGTGTGTCTAATGGATCTGTTTCCATTTGCTCTTAGGAGCAGAATTCTCTGTTGCTACAGCTGATGAGCCTCAATTGGATTATTAGCTCAAGACTCTTAAATACACCATTCTAAATGATAATGATAACTTGGCAAGGAAAAAAACATAAGGAACAGTTGTAATTAAATTTCATTATTCTTTCAGATGGACCTCTCCTAATGGGCAGAAGAAAATAATTCAGCAGATCTTTCCCATAGACACCCCTCCCCAGTTTTCTAGTCTAACAAACAGGCAGATTTTGATTTGCAATCCTGTCCTGGATCCCATTTGGGGAATCAGAAGGGATGTGTCTTTGCAGAACAGAAATCAAAACACAGACTTGAAGAGCAGCAGTGTTAGTGATCCAAATCCAGCTCCTCATGTAAAAGTGATACAGAATGATAATGTAATTGTGCTGCATATTCAGTTTTGATATGTAACCTTTGAAATAAATTGGAATATTCTTTTCTCTTACTTCTGGCACACGCCGAGTGATCATAAACAATAATCTCATAAAGGTCACTGGCTTGGTAAGCATTGCTCACGGCAAGAACTGCATAGGGCCACTCAAAGATTTCTCTCTCCTTCTTTGTGACTCCTAATTTATTCTTTTCTCCATTTCGAGGCTCCAATCAACACAAGCCTACCAGTGTCACTTGGGTAAGTGTAAACTTACACAATTTCTTTCATATTTAATAGCTTCTTCTCCCTGTATCATTCATACTCTACACACATTTCTGTTTTTTGTTGTTTCCCCCCCTGGAATATTCATTCAAAGATGGAAAACAGATAAAATAGGGAGAAATGGAGAAAAGAAAAAGAAAATCTGGAATTGAGGTAGAAACTATGGATATAGGTTGTAGAATGTACGTCCTAGAGTTTGCTATATCAGCTCTACTTAAATAATTTTATTTAACTATTTATGGCTTATTCTGAATTGCCGGGGAAGAGCAATATCAAATAAAAATGAGTGATGCAAAAACAAAAGGAAACAACAAAACTTTAAAAGAAAAAAGAAAACACTTCAAAAGAGAATAGTTGACTAATTTCATTAAATAATAAATTAATATCTGAAACAAGTAGTTGTTAGTTACCTTTCTGGCTGAATTAACCCTTGTTTTCTTAAATGGTTTTATGTACAAAGGCACTCAGGAAATACCTAATTGTATTGCTTTTCGATTCAATTTTATTCCATAAATATTAATATTTATATAAGGTATAATTTTTACAAAGAACTTTTAAAATATTTCATGTTATCCTCACAATAACCCTATGAGGGAGATATTATTTTCCTCACTTTACAGATGAGGAAAATAAATAAAATGGAGGTTAATAAACTTTCCCAGAGTCATTAAATTGTCTGAGGCAGGATTCCAGTTCAAATGTTCTCTTCCAAATCTAGCATTCGAATCTTCTCAAGTCTAGTACTCTTTCCATAGCACCATCTAGCTGCCTTTATTAAGCACCTACTTTGTGATAGACAGAAATGGCCAATTCCTTGCCTTCGATTTGTTTGCTTTACACTAGGAAACCAAAGGTCTAATAGTCCTCTACGGAATTTTTTGAAACTCAAACTATAATTTCAAAATGTTACAAATAAATCAAATCTAAGATTGCTAGCTTTACCACAGTTTCTGCCCTTACCCAAACACAAGGTTCCATCTAATATTTCATTAAAACTAGGCTCATATTGACACTTGGCCTTTTACCCTTATTCATCAGCAAAATAGCCTCAATCAAAATCATCCTATTTGCAGAAAATGTCATTTGTACAGCTACATCAATTTAATCTGCTCCCAAAGAACACCTGAGTCTACTCTTATTTGGTAAGGACATCCTTAACCATACTTTGTAAAATCTATCTGATGTTGCCAATACAGGTCATACCACTTGATTTAATCAGGCAGAGAGCACAGTCCTGCAGCTTTAAATAAAAAAACACAGCTCTAATTTCCTAATTTAAAGTCAGCTTATTATAAAACCATATATGGCCTTGCAAATTCCTCAGTCTGAAAGTGAAACTTGTCCATTCACTGGGTTAAGTCAATATGTCAGTGACCATTGATTTTCTCATCAGTGTGGATATTTTCTTGTCCATTGCATACATCACAAAATATCTGTAACTTAAAGTTTTTGAGAGTTGTCCAAGGTTCAGAAAAGTTAATAACTTATCTATGGCTGTACAGCTATGAGGGGCCAAAGGTGGGATTAGAATCAAGGCCTTCCTCATTCCATATCCACCTTCTGTCGTACATCACAGTGCCTCAATATTTATAGAGATGAAAGCAAGAAAATAAAACCAGAATATTATGAATTCGATTTCATTTTTTGGGTCTTATTCTTTTTTGATTCTATGGATTCAAAGCCCTGCTTTCAAAATATATTCAGGCAAGGTTGAAATTATTTAGCTACATCTTGGCCAAACTGATAACTATTATGGTGGTAATTCTTATAAAACTCAGGGGAGATGGGAAGATGACCATTTCCTAAATGTACAGCTGTATTGAAAATCCTATTAATATTAAGATTCTACACTTTACAATTCTTTTCATGTCTCTTTCTGTGTGAACTTTAAAAAATGCTCATGGAATAGTTTAAAACAAAGGAAATGCAAATTCTAGTGGCAGAAAATGTCTTCATGACATGCTTTCCTCTAAGCTTATTAAAGAAAAATGAGCATCTGTAGTGTGTTCATGCTACCCTGGGCCCCCCAAATCAGCAAAACAATCCTTTTGATGCTAAACTGTTATTACTGATCCTAAATGAAGGGCAAGACTTTTGACTCCTCTGAGGAAATGTTGGGAGAATCATATGGGAAAGCAAACCTGTTACTTTCTGCCTGTCATTTGCACAAAATCAGTATTCAGGATGCTGATGGGGAATATTTAGTGAATGGCTGCTACAGTAGAGACTAAAATAAAGCAAATTTGGGACACACAAAAAGATCAAACAAGCACATGGATTTAATGAAAATTGCAACAAGCAGCTTAAAGAAATTAAATAGGAAAATTGAATCCACCTGGAGGTGTCTTAACATATACAATTGACATTTTATTAAGAAAGACACAAACTCTGATAAAGATGAACTCTTTATGGACAACTGAAATGCTAGGTGACTGCAATTTTTCTGCCTTTGAATTATAAAAAATTCGCATTGAGGAAAACCCAAGAGAAAATGCCCTGTTAGAGAATATTCTTAGTTATGTCTTCTATCTGTCTATTTTTTTGAGGAGAAGAGGAGATAGTTTGTGATTTCATTGGTCTAAGGAACTCCCAATATAAAAACTCCTTTAACAGTACAGATGATTAACTGCTCTTCAAATAAAACTGAAAAGTTAAATATTTGGCAAGAATGGCACTTTTGTGTCAGAGGAGTCTTTAGAACTGAGGCCTTTCCTGGTCTCCCTAGAATTAATTCATCCTCCTCCAAGGTTGCATCATTCAAACTTGTTAGTATGTGTTTTGTGTCTACCAGTATAAGCACATATTGCTATCTCCATTAGAATATAAGCTTTTTGAAGGCAGGGAGTTTTACATTTGTCATTGTGTCTTTGGTGCCTGGAACATGGAAGAAATTTAATATTCTCTAATGTTTTGTAGATTATAAGGCATTTAGAGTCTTATATTGTTTTACCATATTATCCATGTCTAATACAATGTTAAGAACTTAATAAAAAAGTGTCCCTTGGGTTGGATTGGTTAGGAAAACCAATGAAACTATCTCTATTTTAAAGTAATTTATACTCTAGATCAGTGATTGCTAATCTTTATTTTTGAAGAGGCCTATAATGGAGAACCCTTGACATTCTTGTTAAGCCTGTGAATCCTTTCTCCCAATGATGTTTTAAATGCACAAAATAAAATATAGGATTATACAGGGAAATGATGTTATTGAAATACAATTATCACGATTTTTTTTTAAACTTCAGGGAGCCCATATTAAAGGCAACAAAGTGACATAGGGATTAGCACATTGGCTATAGAGTCAGGAAGATCTGAGTCCAAATCTGACCTCAGACATTTCCTAATTCTTTGAATCTGGGCAAGTCACATAAATTGTTTGCCTTGATTTCTTCATATTTAAAATGGGAATGACAAAAATAGCCTTTATCTCCCAGGATTGTTGTGAGAATCAAGTGGGATAATATTTGTAAAGCATTTTGTGAATTTTAAACCTTAAAGCACTGTAGAAATATGTTTGATGGTAATGATGGTATGAGAAGAAAT
This sequence comes from Sarcophilus harrisii, assembly GCF_902635505.1. Lineage (NCBI taxonomy): Eukaryota > Metazoa > Chordata > Mammalia > Dasyuromorphia > Dasyuridae > Sarcophilus > Sarcophilus harrisii. Next base: position 398,829,848 of record NC_045429.1, on the reverse strand, counting down.
GTATGTAAATAGCTATAACAAAATGTAATGCATTAAGTGCTTAGAAAGGAACAAAGAGCTACCAAAAATATGAGTGAGAGTTCATGCCTAGATAGGGAAATCAGAGGGAGCTTCTTGGAAGAGGTAACAACTAAGCTGTGTCCAGAAGAATGCAAGAAATTTCAATAGGAGATTAGTTGATCAGTGGAATAGATTAGGTTCAAGGGATAAAACAGTCAACAAATATAGCAATCTAGTCTTTGACAAACCCAAAGATCCCAGCTTTTGGGATAAGAACTTACTGTTTGATAAAAATTGCTGGGAAAATTGGAAACTAATATGGCAGAAACTAGGCATTGATCCATACTTAACGCCGTACACCAAGATAAGGTCAAAATGGGTTCATGACCTAGGCATAAAGAATGAAATTATTAATAAATTAGAGGAACATAGGATAGTTTACCTCTCAGACCTGTGGAAGGGGAAGGTCTTTATGACCAAAGCAGAACTAGAGATCATTACTGATCACAAAATAGAAAATTTCGATTATACCAAACTGAAAAGTTTTTGTACAAAACAAAACTAATGCAGTCAAGATTAGAAGGGAAGCAATAAACTGGGAAAATATTTTTACAGTCAAAGGTTCTGATAAAGGCCTCATTTCCAAAATATATAGAGAATTAACTCTAATTTATAAAAATGCCATTCTCCAATTGAAAAATGGTCAAAGGATATGAACAGACAATTCTCAGATGAAGAAATTGAAACTATTTCTAGTCATATGAAAAGATGCTCCAAGTCATTATTAATCAGAGAAATGCAAATTAAGACAACTCTAAGATACTCACTACACACCTGTCAGATTGGCTAAGATGACAGGAAAAATAATGATGATTGTTGGAGGGGATGCGGGAAAACTGGGACATTGATGCATTGTTGGTGGAGTTGTGAACGAATCCAACCATTTTGGAGAGTAGTTTGGAACTATGCTCAAAAAGTTATCAAACTATGCATATCCTTTGATCCAGCAGTGTTACTACTGGGATTATATCCCAAAGAGATTATAAAGAAGGGTAAGGGACCTATATGTGCACGAATGTTTGTGGCGGCCCTTTTTGTAGTGGCTAAAAACTGAAACTGAATGGATGTCCATCAGTTGGAGAATGACTGAATAAATTGTGGTATATGAATATTATGGAATATTACTGTTCTGTAAGAAATGACCAACAGGATAATTTCAGAAAGGCCTGGAGAGACTTACACGAACTGATGCTGAGTGAAATGAGCAGGACCAGGAGATCATTATATACTTCAACAACAATACTATATGATGACCAGTTCTGATGGACCAGGCCATCCTCAGCAACGAGATCAACCAAATCATTTCCAATGGAGCAGCTAATGAACTGAACCAGCTAGCACTCCAGAAAAGAACTCTGGGAGATGACTAAAAACCATTACATTGAATTCCCAATCCCTATATTTATGCACACCTGCATTTTTGATTTCCTTCACAAGCTAATTGTACAAACATTTCAGAGTCTGACTCTTTTTGTACAGCAAAATAACATTTTGGTCATGTATACTTATTGTGTATCTAATTTATATTTTAATATATTTAACATCTACTGGTCATCCTGCCATCTAGGGAGGGTGTGGGGGTAAGAGGTGAAAAATTGGAACAAGAGGTTTGGCAGTTGTTAATGCTGTAAAGTTACCCATGCATATATCCTGTAAATAAAAGGCTATTAAATTAAAAAAAAAAGAAATTTCAATAGGCAGAGATTGAGAGTGGGACTAGGAAATCCCCCAAACTATTGAAATACCATTTGGGCCACTTTCTTTTTATCAAACAGCTTCTTTATTTCCTTTTTTACATTCCTTCCTTCATTCCTTTGTCTTTTCACCTTGTCTTTCCCCCTCTTTCCCTCCCTTCTTTCCTCCTTTCTTCCCTCTTTTCTCTTTCTTTCCCCCCTTTCTTTCTGTTTCTTTCATCTGTTTCTCCATTTATTATCTTTTTTTCCCTTAAAACTCGAAGTTAGAAGACTGCTTTCCCCTTTTTTGGATCAGGTTGAAAATGCATGGGGCTACTCATAGACTCAATTCCTCATAGGTAGCAGAAAGTATTTCAATTGCTATAAATATTTCAGCTCTTAAAACTAGTCATTTGAATAAGATAATTCCCATACTTTTATTAAGGTTAGTACCACTTATTTTTATAGGTAGATAAAGTTGGAATTGCTGACATTTTTCCATATCTTATGCCACTTTTTAGATGTTGTTCCTCATTTGTGTTAATTTTTTAATTAATAGATTTTGTTGATATATTTGCACTCAGAGATTTTCTTCTCCATTCCTCTCTTCCCCCTCTCACACCCAGAAAACCATCTTTTATAACAAAGAACATTTCTACAGAAGAAAAATAAAAATAAAATTTAAAAATCCAGTGAAATTAATGACTAATTTTATTAAATTTGATATTATATGCAATGTTCTACAACTATGGATCCATGGGGATAAATCTTTTCTTCCTTTTTTTAGACCATCTTCCTATTTCACTTAGGCTGGAAGTGTAGAGGCTACTCATGAGCTCAATTTCTTCTCTGTTTCACTAGCGCCAGCTTATTTCCCCTTAGGGCTTACCTCTGAGAGCACATTGTTTCTTCATATTGGTAGCAGTTTTGGTGCAAGTAGTATTTAACTAGTATAAAGGAGGTCAGAATTTCAGAGCTTGAGATCTACGAACCTCAGTCTTCTTTAGTAGGAATTATAGACACGTCGGGCAGCTAGGTAGCACAGTGGATAGAGGACCAGACCTGAAGTCAGAAGGACCTGAGTTCAAATGTGATCTCAGATACTTAACACTTTCTAGCTGTGTGATCCTGGGCAAGTCATTTAACCCCAGTTGCCTCAGGGGAAAAAAAGAATTACAGGCATATATTTATAGTCATAAAATGCTTTAATTGGTTAGAGAAATGCAAATTAAAAAAAACTCTGAGGTACCACGTCACATCTATCAGATTAGATAAAATGACAGGAAAAGATAATGATGAAAGTTGGAAGGATTGTGGAAAAACTGGAAAACTAATTCATTGTTGGTAGAGTTGTGAACTGATCTAGTGATTTTGGGGAGCAGTTTGAAACTATGCCTCAAAGGCTATAAAATTGTGCATACCTTTTGATACAACAGTTTCTCTACTAGGTCTGTAACTAAGAAATTATAAAAAGAGGAAAAGATCCATATGTGCAAAAAATGTATATAGCAGTTCTTTTTGTGTTGGCAAGGAATTAGAAATTGAGTTGATGCTCATTAATTGGGGAATGGCTGAATAAGTTATGACATGTGAATGGAATGGAATATTATTATTCTGCTAGAAATAATGAACAGGCCGATTTAAAAAAAACCTGGAAAGACTTACATGAACTGATGCTGAATGAAGTAAGAAGAACCATGAGAACAATAACAGTTATATTTTGTGATAATCAACTATGATGGACTTAACTCATCAGCAATACATTGATCCAAGATAATTCAATCAGACTTGGGATGGAAAATGCCATTTGTATCCAGAGAAAGACCTATGGAGAGTTAATGAGGATTGAAGCATACCGTTTTTTTTTATTTGTTTGCTTTTTCTTTCTCATGGTTTTACCCCCTTTGCTCTAATTTTTTTTAACAACATCACTATTATGGAAAATATTTAGATATTTCATTTAAAACCTATATCAGATTGCTTGCTGTCTTGTGAGTGAGGGAAGGAAGGGAGAGAGGAAGAAAAGAAAATTTCAAATTCAAAATCTTGAATGAATGTTGAAAGCTATCTTTACATGTAATTGGGAAAATAAAACATTTTTTAAAAAGTAATTACGGGTATGAACTACTACAGAAGTATTACTTACTCAAGTTTTATCACCGCCCCACCTTCATTTCTAATAAAAATTTTCCTGCCTGAATATGATTTCTTACATATAAGTCATTATTGACCAATATTTCAGCCAATTGAAGTTATTATTGGTCAATTATTTACTGCTAATACACATCCACCATTTTTATTTTATTATTATTATTTTTTTTTTTGGTCTCCTTGAAATTCTGATTGTTCAGGGATTGTATTATTCTATCACCTGGAAACACATGATATCACCAGAAAAATATTGATGTTTATAAAAACTGGGGTTTTATGTCAGGCAGGATCTTTAGCAGTGTTCAATGTGTTATTTCCCAAATACAATCCAATTCAGTGCTTTTTCTTTTTATTCAGATCTAGAGAATAGTTCATTGCCCACTTGCTTTGAGCATCCAAGGGGTGTGTGTGTGTGTGTGTGTGTGTGTGTGTGTGTGTTTATTTATATACCTTTACATATGTCTGTGTTTATTTTACTTATATTTACACATATTGAAGACATCCAGGTATATGTTCACACACTCAGTAGCTTATATGTTCTACTGTACATCATTATCTAGGCAATATATATTTGTCATACATATACATTTATTTGTATAAGTATATATTATAGGGGCATTTAGGTAGCACAATAGATCAAGTTCTGGGTTTGGGATTAGGAAGATTCATTTTCCTGAATTCAAATCCAGTCTTGGATATTTATTAGCTGTGTGACTCTGGGCAAACCATTATTTAACCCTGTTTGCCTCAGCTCCCCATGTATAAAAATGAACTGAAGAAGGAAATGGCAATCCACCCCAGTATTCTTGTCAAGAAAATCCCAAATGGGATGAAGGATTGGACATGACTGAAAACAAGTATATATTACATACTGTATATATGCATGTATATCCATAGATATGGTATTTTTGTGTATAATCATATATATTCTGTGTGTATGTGTGATACAGATATCATTAAGCCCCTGAATAATCTACACACATAAACACAGAGCATATTGGTATATTGCTTTCTCTCTCTCTCTCTCATATATATACACACATACATACATATATATACACACAGAGATCCCTACACACATATACATACATATATAATATTCATATACATACCATTCTACTGCAAACAATATGTGTAAATATAAATGCATAAGGATGTGTGTGCATATATATATATTATATATATAATTTAACATATCTATTGTGCAGATAGCATTAAGTCTCTGAATACTATCCACATTTTTCAATAAGATCTACTACCACCCCAAAGGAATCACCAAATTCTGCTCTGATAAATCTGGACATAGGGCTTTTTATTTGGCTTCATGTTACAGAGTCTGATTTAATACTATCTGCACAATGCCTTCCCTAAAGAGGGCAATCTATATGATCTCAGCATCTCTGGGGAATATGTTAAATACCTTTAGAAAGGTATGAACAAAATGTCATGCGATTGTAGGGAAAAAGAACTCACATCTAGCTCAATGATTTGGGTGAGCTCAAGGGGAGTTGAGAGAAGGCTTTATGATGAACACTCAATGTTGATCCTTTCAAAACCTGTCTAGTCATCTAAGAGATATGATTCTAGAACTCGGTTCTCTCCTGATGACTGTACTCTTTCTACTAGTCTATATTTCTTCTCAGATGACAATTGCTAGTTAATTGTAAGTAGATTCAGGTTTAAGAATCATAATTGGTCCAAACACAGAGGCAAAATGATTTCATCATATCATCTACATTTCTATTTTTCTTAGAAAATTGTGGAGTAATCTTATTCTTTAGCTAGATCATGCTATGAAGGAGGTGACACATTCAATAAACCTGGAAGAAAATGCTGATGGTTACTCTTAAGGCAGATGGAACATGAGTATATTTGTGCCGATATCCACATTCCAGCTCCCCTTACTGTCACTGGTTTCTCTGATGGGCTATTTTCATCCTTTGCCTAATTAAAAAATAGATAACTGTTAGATCATTCTCAGTGGAGAATTACAATAAAAGAAAAATGTTTATTGAAAATTTTACTCTGGCATGTCTGGAAATAGGACCCTTTATCTGGCTCCATTTTACAGTCTGAGAATCATCACATTCAAGATTGCTCCTGATAGTAAAAGAAAATTCTTTCCCAAGTTTTTGTCCACTGTGGGCAATTTTTCTAGTGGGAGAAAACTCCCTCACCTACTCTTCACCCATCATATTTCCAAGCATTAATCTTCTCAGTGTGTCAATAAATATCTTTATAGAATGCTAAGCATACTATGAAAAATCTGGATGTGGAACTCAGACATTCCAAATGACATATTGGAACTGTGCTCATATGGAGAGGTTCCATTGGCATATTAGTAGTTATTTTTCCAGGTAATAAAGAGGCTTTTATGACCATTGGAGTCAGGTTATAGAGAGTGTGAGCTCCAATTTAATAGAACAACAAAACAACTCACAGTGATGTGAATTATTTCTAATCATTTAGTAAATACAACATAACCTTCAGGGCTAGGATTGCCAGTCACTGTGTGATGGGATTCCACAAGAAATTTAAGGCTCTTTTCATCTTTTCAGAATGTTTGTTTTCCTTCAAAGTTCAATGCAGGTCTCATTTCCTCTGAGAAACATTCCATTAAAATCTCAATGGTGAATGATTTCTCCTTTCTCAATTGACCTTTTACTTATAGGCTTCTATTTTATATTTCTCTATTAGTATATCAACTACTTTGGGGGCTTTATATTAATATATTATGAGATGATTCAGACCAGTTCCAATAATCTTGTGATGAAGAGACCCATCTGCATCCAGAGAGAGAACTGTGGGAACTGAGTATGGATCACAACATACCATTTTTACTCTTTTTCTTGTTGTTTTCTTGCATTTTATTTTTCTCATTTTTTTCTTTCTGATCTGATTTTTCTTGTGCAACAAGATAATTGTATAAATATGTATGCATATATTAGGATCTAACATATATTTTATCATGTTTAACATACATTGGATTACTTGCTATCTAAGGGAGGGGGTGGAAGGAAGGGGGAAAGTGGAACACAAAGTTTTGCAAGGGTTAATGTTGATAAATTATCCATGTATATGTTTTGAAAATAAAAAACTTCAATAAAAAAAGAAGTTGAGGGTTAATTTTTCTCTCTGGACAAATGAAGACAAAAGAATTGAGAAAACACTTTAAATAAATATAAATGAGTTGCATACTCCAACATCATCTTTTTTAAGAGAATCATAGATTTAGAACTGAAAGGAATTTTACAGGTCATCAAGTTCAACATAGTTATTTTGCAAAAAAAAAAAGTTGCTATTCTTTATTCTTCTTGAAGAAAACCAATGGCATTAGGAGAGTGATATCTTGGATTGCAAGTGAATTGGATTTAAGTAAGACTCTGTTGTGCAAATCATCAGTTTCACTCTCTCCTCATCTGAGTTCAGACTTAGATCAGGATGACTGGCAGAGGCCCCAGATGCAATGGAAAAATATTGGCGTTTATAGTCTTTCCTAAAGTCTTTCCTAGGTCTCAGTATGTCCAACTGGATTCAATGTGCAACATTGAATGAGGCAACACTCATTCAATGATTAAAAGTTAGATAAAAATGGAGGCAAAAGTTTGACTTCATTAAAGAATCAATCTGGGAAGGGAAGACCCTCACAGTTTCTGGCCAAAGCAAGAACAATTGCTATTTATACTCCCTCTAAGCCATCAAAATCCTAACAATGAGTAAGTAAAGTTGGGGCTTTTTAGGACTTAGGACACTGATGAACAAAGATCTTTAGATTATTAAACAAGTAAACTAGTTAAAAAAAAGGGGGGGTCTTTAAACTAGTAAACATCTGCTATGGGGGTTAAAGTCAGATCCTCCTTCCTCTAACCATAGAGTTCTAAGCACTATGGCACCTAGCTCTATGGGAGTGAGCTTGAAAAGTGGGTAGAATGTAGGGTTTGAAAGTCATGAAGACCAGGCTTCAACATATGTTTATATATGTTTACAACATTAAAGTGTTTTTCTGCAAGATGAGAAGGAGAAAATGCACAGGTTAATGTGATATTCCAAGGAGCATTATGTGGGAAAAAAGAGTTTCATTATTACCAAATGTTATTTGTCATAGAAGGAGAAAGCTTGATAAGGTGAAGGCCTTGGTCAAGAACAGCTAGACAGTATATAAAGATTCTGGGTTTCAAACTTAGTCCTTCTTAGTTAGACTCTAGGGCTCTTTGCTACCATTTTTCCTTGTATTTATAACTGTAGCAATAGATTTTTACTTATGCCAGAAAGAAGAGGATTTAAGTGGCTTTAACTTATAACATTATTGAAACATAAAACAAAATCGAACTGAAAAATCCTTACTGTATTATAGGGGAATTAGAAATATATTTTCTTGTTCAGTTGTTTCACTCTTTGTGATCTCATTGGGATTTTCTTGCTATTTCTTGCTACATTGGAGTGGTTTGCCATCAAACAAGTTAGGTGACTTGTCCAAGATCATACAACCCAGTGAGGATAGATTTGAACTACTGTTCTGCTTAGCTGTCCAAAGTGTGTGTGTGTGTGTGTGTGTGTGTGTGTGTGTGTGTGTGTTTGTATGTATAAATAATTCGACATTTAGAATTAAAAGAATTTGTGAGATCCCAAGATAGTGTGGGACGGTAGAAAGCTTAGTCATTCTAAGCTCACATGACTTGGATTTAAATCCCATGTATGATAACTTCTGCTTGTGTGACTTTCTGCAAGCCATTTATTATAGGAGGAAAGCAAAATATCAGGCACTATTTTAAGTGCTTTACAAGTATTATCTCATTTGATCTTCCCAACAGGTGAGGTAGGTGCTGTTATTAATCCTGTTTTACATGTGAAGAAATGACTTGCCCAGTGGCATAAAGTTATTAAGTGTCTGGGGTCACATTTAAACTCAAATCTTCCTCATAGGATTATATATTTATAACTGAAAGGAAGCGTAGAGACTATGGACTCCAACACCTTCATTTTTTGGTTGTTCATCATTTTTAGTAATGTTTTCTGCTTTGTAACACCATTTGAGGGTTTTGTTTTGTTTTTGGCAAAGTTCCTGATTTTCCTCCATTTCCTCCTCAAGTTCATTTTTCATATGAGGAAACTAAAGCAAACAGGGTTAAATGACTTGCACAGGGTCACAACTTTTAAATGTCAGATTTGAACTCAGAGAGATGAATCGTCCTGAATGTTGGCCTGGTACTCTGTCTACTGTGCTTCGCAATTGCCCTAGATTTCATGATATATATTCAGAGTATGAGGCTGAGTATCATACAATAATTGTCTGAAGCAGGATTGGAATTCAGGTCTTTTCCAATGCCCAATTTACTAAGATATAATGACACTTGGTGCTTCAGTTTCTTTACATGCAAGAGACTGACATCAGAAGTTCCTTGTAGCTCTAGAAGTATAATTCTCTAGTCTGAACCCTTAATCTTACAGATAAAGAAACTGAGGCTGAAAGAGCTTAAGTGATTTGCTATAAATAGTAGAAGCTGGGTTTGAACTCAGTTTTTCCGCTGTCACATCCTGTCTGCTTCAACTCCATAACACAATTTCCATTCTTTTTCACACCCTCCACATAACATACCTCTGATATATCATTCCTTCCCTGGTCGGGACAGGAACATGTGAGATCAAAATTCCCCTGTGATTCCCTTACATTTTGTTTATCTTGTGAACATGGGGAGAATTCAGGGCACATCCATTTGTGTGTTTACAAAACTACTTTCAATGAATAAATAAATGAGGTTTTTGATGTTAAAGTGAACATTCCCTTTTTTGTTTATTTTGTTTCTTCATAATGAGAAGACATTGTCTTGCTAGGGCTTTAACATTTTTGTCTTGTTAACATCTCTGTTTCTACTTGTTTCACTCGATCATCATAAAGCTTTTACTGGAAAGGGAAACGGGAAAAAAAAAAACCACATGGCAACGAAAAATCACTGCTCTTAGGGGAAGAAGGAGACAATGTCTGTAAAGGATATCAAACTGGATAGCATGTTTTATGTCCGAATTCTTCCTGCTTCCATTTTATTGTTGCTGAAATAAAGATTGGATACTGAAGCCTTATGAAAGTACATAAGTAGCCACATAAATCTGGCTATGACTATATAATCCATCTTTTTATAGGAGAAAAGGACCTGCACGATTTGTGCCAATCTGGCTTTCCCAGTTAGAAATTTTTGCAGAGGGGAAATTGGGGTGGGGGAAAGAAGAATTAGGAGAAGAATTTTCAACTATTTTTAAACGATGTAATTGGATTCAATTTCATCCCATCTCTCGATGTCACTGCTGTACAGATTGTTCAGTTATTTCACAAGTGTCAAAGTCATTTTACTGGAAATTTTCAAAACATTTCATTTGGGTGAGCCAAAAGCTTCACGTCGCTTACAACAAACTGAAGCAATGACTTTGTTCCCCCAAATAAGCACTCTTCAAAAAAAATCATTTTGAAACTCTTGAAAAAATTCAGAATATTTCTTTCCACAAGCAATTGGAAACTTTTCCCTCAGGATTATTTCAAATGCTTTTATTTGATTCCTCCCCTCCCCTTAGAAGAATACTATAATTCCAGGATCCCAACCAAATGGCAAGATAGATCAGGTAATTGACATGAGCTCTCTATGCCCAAGCTCATACATAAAATAAACAGCTGAAAACCTTATACCTCTGGTTCATTTAGTGAATAGCAGCAAACTGATCTTCCAGTATCGCATTTGGCAATGGAAAAGAGTGTTTGGTTTTTAAGAATGCTCACTAACATGGGAATACAGTATTGATACATTTATAGAGGAAAATAGCAATACTTTTTTTTACATTCACTTCTTGGGTGCACACTGTATGAAAAATATAGAAACCCTGGGATTGAAAATAGTCTTTAGTTTTAGATCATTTTAGATCATGAACTGCAGAGACCTTTCTATATACACATAGTTCCTGGAAGAACAGTGGATTTATAGAAGTTCTCATGCTTTCCATTTATCTTTTGTCTACATTGTAATCATGGATTCTAAGCTGTAAGGGCTTTTCCCCCAGATTTTTTCACTATTTCCTATTTTTTTTTCTGATTAGCTTATTACTTGGTTGTTCCAGCTGTTTCATTCTGTAACTCTAAAACCCAATCGCTGGGGAGTTCTCTGTAATTGCCCATAATATGCACCACATTATCCATTTCAGGAACTGTGCTGAAAGACAGCAGCAATAAGGGGGTTTCTAAAGGCAGTCTGGTTTACACTAATGGACCTAACAGGAAGGAAATGCAATTTGAAAGAAGCTGATGCATATGTTCTATTGCTGAATATAATGTTTGATTTAATTATTAACTGCCAGTGATGGAAAGGCAGATCCTGCTCCATTCTACTTAGAATTTGGTGCTCTGCTATCAAAGAAAATACAAGGTAAAAGTTTTGTCTCTTGATTCCCAGGAAATCAGGAGAGCGTCACCTTTACTCTCTGAAAATATTCATCTGAATTATATCTGACGTATATAATAACAATAATCACAGCTGACATTTATAGAGTGCCTTTAGGTTTGCAAAATGCCTTACATGCAACATCTCATTTGATCCTCATAATAAGCCAGTGAAATGAGTGCAATTATTATCTCTATTTTACAGACAAGGACACTGAGGCTCAGAGAGGTCAAGAATCTTCTCCATTGCTGCATAGTTAGCAAGCTTTGGAGGTAGGCTCAGTCCTGACTCTAACCCTAACACTGATTCGACTGTATCTTGTCATCTCTGCACTCATTTCTTTTATCCCGTGGTCCATCTGATCTAGACAATTGATCAAATAATCAAGTAAAAAATTATGGCTCCCATCTCTCTCTCTCTCTAATTTTTTTTTGATCAGTATAATGTATAGACACTCTTGATTAATAATGTTTATGGAATGGGAATGAGGACTAATCTCTGTGAGGGCAGAGAAGAGTTTTTCTTCTTTCTTTGTACCACCAAAGCCTAAAACCATGCCTGGTACATAGTAATTGGTACTTAATAAATGCTTGTTGATTGATTAGACTATAATGCACTGACTACGGGAAGGCATCTAAGCGATGGAAATTAAAATGTACCCTATCTTTGCTTTTCATCTCTTTCTCAGAATGAGTGACTTGGCACTAAAAGGTCATAACTGTGTGTGGGGAGGGGAGTGTATGTGGGCGTGTGAGTGTAGAAGATTAAAAGAACAGATTCATATAAGACTAAGGGCTAGTTGCTTTGCATCTTATTAGTAAAACTTGAGTTTCCCTGACCAATGCAAGGTAATCCATGGACACAAGATAAAGATTTAATATAACTTTTAAGCAAAGCCAAAGAATGAGATGCACATTTCTGTTAGATTAGCCAGCTGAAAAAAGTGGTTTAACATTACTAGAAAATAAAATAATTGAGTCAGGCCATTTGAGTTGTGTATTTTGTATTCTGTCTGGTGAGATTATTATCATTGACACTAGCCTAGGCAGATGCAAAACTGGGGTTGAAATTAAACAATAGTGATGATATTTGGAGCTCATCCAAAATGCTTTCCATTGTTTATGTAAGTGGCTCCAACATCATTATTTGATCCATAATTCCTCATTTTTTATTACACATATGTTCTTGCATATAACAGATACAACATCAGCTCAGTGGGATGCATTTTTATTTATGATTTCCAAAGGAATTGTTTATTTTTGTCATGAAGATAATAGAAAGCAATGAAGCTTCCTGGAAATACAATACCACAATTCAAACGCCTAATTGATTTAGACAGATTAAGGAAAAAATATAGGGCCAATCTATATTTTTGCTCTCTCCCTCTTAGTCTGAATGGCTTATTTAAGAGTTCTCATTCTTATGTGGGCCTGGGAAATTTGCTACATTAGTTTTGAAAGGTTGATCTGGTCCATCTTAAATCTATTAAGTAACTGCAGGAGTTTTACTCTAATAGCCTCAGTTCTAAGGAATTAAGAATTCAATTGATCTTTGGAGCTTCATAGAGAAAGCAGTGGTTGATAGCTTACAAAAGATTTAAAAACTTTTTTTCCATTTCAAAAACTCTTCACTAGGAAAAGCAGAAGTAACCTAGCCCATTCCCCATTGGTGAATTCTTCCCAGAACCTTCTCCCTCTATTTTTTTTTACTTAATAGTATTTTATTTTTTTTCCAAATTACATGTGAAGATAGTTTTCAATATTCACTTTTGTAAGATTTTTGAGTTCCAATTTTTATCCCTCCCTCTTTTATATTCCCCCTTATATTCATATTAAACATATTTCCATATCGGTCATGTGAAAGAAAAATCAAAACAAAAGGGAAAAAACCAAAACAAAGAAAAATAGATTAAAATAGTATGATTTGATCCATATTCAGTTTCCATAGTTCTTTCTCTAAATATGATGACAATTTTCATCCCAAATATATTGCAACTGTCTTGAATCACTGTGTTACTATGAATGCACAGTGATACTAATCACTGATACTTTCTAAGTTGATCAGCACATAATTTTGTTGCTGTGTACAACGTTCTCTAGTTCTGTTCCCTTCACTTAGCATCAGTTCATGTAAGTCTTTTCAGGCTTCTATGAAATCAACCCACTCATCATTTTTTAATAGAACAATAAAATTCTGTTACATTCAAATATCCTTATTAAAGGTGAAGTCTTTTGTCCACAAGAAGTTGAGGGTTACTTTCTAGTCATCTGAAAAGGTGCTCTAAATACTTATTGATCAGAGAATTGCAAATTAAGACAACTCTGAGGTACCACTACACACCTGTCAGATTGGCTAAATGACAGGAAAAGATAATGATGAATGTTGGAAGGTATGTGGGAAAACTGGGACACTAATACATTATTGGTGGAGCTGTGAATTGGTTCGACCATTCTGGAGAGGAATTTGGAACTATGTCCAAAGGGCTATCAAACTGTGAATATCTTTTGATGCAGCATTTTTTCTACTGGGCTTGTATCCCCAAGAGATCATAAAGGAGGGAAAGGGACCCATATATGCAAAAATGTTTGTGGCAGCCCTTTTTGTAGGGGAATGAAACTGGGAATTGAGTGGATGCCCATCAATTGTAGAATGGTTGAACAAGTTATGGCATATGAATATTATGGAATATTATTGTTCTATAAGAAAAAAATCAGCAGGATGATTTCAGAGAGGCTGGAGAGAGTTTCATGAACTGACGCTAAATGAAATGAGCAGAACCAGGAGATCATTACATATGGCAATAGTAAGATTATGCAATGATCAATTCTGATGTATGTGGCTCTTCTCAACAATGAGGTGATTCAGATCAATTCCAATGGTCTTGTGATGAAGAAAGTGATCTACACCCAGGGAGAGGACAGTAGGAACTGAATATGGACCACAACATAATATTTTCACTCTTTTTGTTTTTGTTTGCTTGCATTTTGTTTTCTTTCTCATTTTTTCCCCTTTTGATGTGATTTTTCTTGTTCAGCATGATAATTGTGGAAATATGTATAAAAGAATTGCACATGTTTAACATCCATTGGATCACTGCCAATTAGGTATAGGGGGAAATGGAGGGAAAAAATTAGAACACAGGGTTTTGTAGGGGTGAATGTCAAAAATTAACCATGTATATATTTTAAAAATAAAAAGCTATAATTAAAAAAAGAAAATAATGGTTCTCATCAGATTTTTAGTTCTGGATTTGTTGGTCTGCCCCCCTCTTCAGATCATCAAAGCAACTTTCTTAATAAGATTTTAGAGTTTTCCTTCACTCAAGAAATACACAAATACATGCCTTCATAAGTAATTAATACACATGTAATAACATTAGTTCTGTTTAAATTTGGAAGTCAGATTCCATTTGAGGAATTTGTATTCTTTATTGATTAAAATGTCCTTGCCTCTTGCATAGCATCATGGAATCTAATATTTTAGAGTAAGATGGGGATTTTAGAAATAATATAATCTAGCATCTTCATTATATAAGGTTAAAAACTGAGGCTCCAGGGTGATTCTAAGTTGTGGACCCTCTAATACCAAGGAAGCTTCTAAGTACTAAGTGACATAATTTAAACTTGAAGCCAGGCTTTTTGGCAATGTTTATATATTTATCTGACTTGAAAATATTATACAAAGAAGGAAAATTTACAGCATTATAGAGTAATAGAATTAGAATTGAAGTTTCAGTCTTTCAAAAGTCATTTATAACATTTCAGACTATAAAAACTTATAAAAACTTTCTCTAGCCTCAATGAATTTCACATTTTAATGGGAAGATAACAATCCTCCCATCCTAAACAAGGTACATTAGATAGGTATATATCTCTCTATATATGTGATCTCTCTTTTTTTATCTCTCTCTCTCTCTCTCTCTCTCTATTTATCTATATCTCTCTCAATTTATCCACTCCTATCTTATCTATGTGTGTATGTTTGTGCATATTTGTGTATATGTACATGCACATGCATACAGAATAAATGGAAGGTCTCCAATTCCTGTAGAAATGCCTTCTACAATCATTGTCACTTCATTTCATAAAAAATATGAAACACTTCCAATGATGAGATTAATTGTAAAGAAATTCTTGCTATTGTTGAGCTGAAATTTGGCTCTTGGTTACTTGTACTTCTCACTCCTACGTCTGCCCTGTGGGATCAAGCTGAGTAAATTCAATCCCTCTTCCACATGACAGCCCATCCAATAATTGAAGGCAGAGATTATATGCTCTCTAACTTGTTCATTTGGATGATGGCCTGCCTGTCTTTTCTGGTGACCATAAAGTGACAGCATCCCTCTTCACTTCTTACCAAAGGGTGCTATTTGTTTCTGGTTTTGCACAGTTTCACCCAGAGAGAGTACAAATCCTCTGAGCGTCCACTGCGGATGTAGAGACAGCATGCGAAGCCTGCTTACAAATGCAACCTTTGTAAAGAGAGGTGATCAGTCAGCCAAATGGGATTGTAGTAGTTTCCATGAATACAGTTGCAGAGTTTCAGCATGATAGAGAACTGTGCATACAAACACTAAGAACTCTGTTTATAAATACAGTGCAAATATTTGACTATGCAGGTGTATCTTCATTTCTAATGTGATTCCTCTAGGCAGCAAAACAGGTGTGCTGGCTGCATGCTAATCAGTAAAAAGAACATCTGAAATATGCATCTGCACACTGACATCTGGGCAGAGATTGTCCGAACACATTCTTGAGAACAGAGTTTTAGAAAAAGGCTCTCTTTTGCACTACTGAGTGCCAAGAGGCTTATTTTGCATGAGGAAAAACCCACATCCCGCATCCATTAGGGACTGCTACTTATGCTGCACTCAGAGCCGCCAGAATGAGTCAACTGAATAACAAGCTGGTTGAGTTTGAGACAACTTGGTGCAAGTTTTTCTTTTTTTCTGGAAGGACAATTAGTGTCTTGGTACTGGTATTGGGTCTCCAAGAAGGTAGGACTTCTTGGAAAGGAAATACATACATGATACATACAGAAATTTCCTGTTTGGGTTGCTTCCATTTATTTATTCTCGTCCCCTCTCTCAAAAACAAAACAAAAACAGAGAAAGAAACAAAAATCCTTGTACTAAGCATAGTCAAGCAGAATGAATCCACATAGTTATCTGGCCCAAAAATGTACATCTCTTTCTGTATCTGAGTCCATCCATCACCTCTTCATGAGGAAATAGAGAGCAGAGTTTCATTACAGATCCCCTGAAAACACGGATGGACATTGCATTGATCAGAGTTCTTAAGTGTTTCAAAGTTCTTTTTCTTTGCAATGCACATATAAACTATGTATGTACATATATATACACTCATATACATGCCTATATTCTCTCTCTCTCTCTTTCTTTTTTCTTTCTTTCTTTCTTTCTTTCTTTCTTTCTTTCTTTCTTTCTTTCTTTCTTTCTTTCTTTCTTTCTTTCTTTCTTCCTTCCTTCCTTCCTTCCTTCCTTCCTTCCTTCCTTCCTTCCTTCCTTCCTTCCTTCCTTTCTTTCTTTCTTTCTTTCTTTCTTTCTTTCTTTCTTTCTTTCTCTCTTTCTGTCTAATCTTCTCCCTTGTAGTCCCCTGTCTGTCCCTGCTTGACTATTGGTCAGAAATAGATAGTAGTGGGAGTGTAGCCAGATTGAGGAGTAATTTAAATTGTAGTTGGATAGTTTGGAGCATATTCTGGACACAACCATAATTCCTATTAGGAGACAATAGTGGGAAAAGAGAGTTATTAGACCAGAAATCAAGAAACTCAGATTCTAATCCTAACTAGCATTCCAGTCTATTCTTGATAAAATTCAATTTAGCCTTTGGTTCCCCTCCCTACTCCAGATATAGATAACCCCTGAGATGAATCACAAAACAACTCCATAAAACTATGTCTTCATCTGTAAAATAGGAGGCAATTTGTCTTGCTAACATAGAGGTATTGGGTGCATAAATCGAGGCAAATTACAAGAAAACTTGCTGCACACTAAACCCTCCTATAGTGTTTGTTGACCAAATGAAAAAACAAAAACAAAACAAGAATGAAAGTTTGAAAAATGAATGGGATTACATGAAACTATTATTTTAAATATTTCTGAAATTCTCTTTCATTCATCAAAGACAAAACATGACAATGTAAATTGGAATCTTTTTTAAATTGATGTTTTATAAATTCCTAGTTTGCCTAGGTCAGATGTTAAAGGAAAGAACTTTGAGACACCTAAACTAACTTATAGGTCTTGATTATTGGATCAATTCAGTTTAGTTCAACAAAGAGTAATTAAATATCCCTTATATTTAATGCAAAGGGAGTTTACTACTGCAGATCTGAGGTAGATTTACATTAGTTGTTCCATATCACAATTGATTAGAGAAATTTAAATTAAAAGAACTTGAGGAAGTACCTCACACATCATATTGGCTAACATGACAAAAAAGAAAAAAATGATAAATGTTGGCAAGAACGTGTGAAAACTGGGAAACTAATGCACTATCAGTGAACCATTCTGGAGATCAATTTGGAACTATGTCCAAAGGGCTATAATGGGCATATCATTTGATACACATATACTACTTGTAGGTCCATATCACTCCAAAAATTTTGAAATAGGAAAATAATTTATTTCCCAAAAATATTTTTAGGAGCTCTTTTGGTACTGGCTGAGTTTTGGAAATTGAGAGGATGCTCAGCAAGTGGGGAACAGTTGAACCATGGTGTATGATTCTAATGGAATTGTGCTATAAGAAATGACAAGCAAGACGATTTTAGAAAAATCCTGGAAATACTTACATGAATTGATACAAAATGAAGTGAACAAAACCAAAAGAACATTGTGCGCAACAACAGCAATATTACATGATGAACTGTGAATAATTTAGCTATTCTTTGATCCAAGAATCCCAAATGATTCATGATGAAAAATGCTATACTCCTCCAGGAAAACAAAATAAAACAAAACTGAATACATCTGAATACAAACTGAAGGCTATTATTTTTCTACTTTCTTTGTTCCAGTTTTCTTACACAAGATGACTAACGTGGAAATGTCTTACATGATTGCATATGTATAACCTGTATTGGATTGTTTACTGAATCATTTAGAGGTGAGGGGAGGAAAGGAGGAACAGAATTTGGATCTCAAAACTTAAGAAAATGTTTAAAATTGTTTTATATGTAGATGGGGGAAAAGTTACTTTATTTTTTAAAAGTTTAAAGACCACATATTTAGAGCTAGAAGATGCTTTGGCAGTCATGTATGCCAACTCCTTCATTTTAAGGAGATCACATAAGTTATATGTGCAAAGTTAGGCTTCAAATTTAGATGCTCTGATTCCCAAATCCACTTCTGCTTCCACTGTACTGCATGTAAAGGCTCAAACTTATATCTTCATGGATATAGAATTTAAGATGAAAAAAGATAAAGAATGACTTTTGACTGCAATTGATATTAACATAAGAAAAATATTTTGGGGAAAATTATGTGTTCACCTCACATTTTTTAAAAGTAAATCTTCATTCATACCCCAAACACACAAGCTTATTAGAGAATCAAGATAACATTCTTTATATTAGTCTGCACATTGCATTCTGATCTTGATATTTCTTTTCTGATCAGAAATTCTGGTTGCATAAGTGAGATGCATCATTGTAGAGTCCACCTTCCATATACACTGTCCCCTAGAAGCTTCATAAATGCTGGTGAATGATAGTCCCCATTTCTTTGTTATTGTATCTATTTGTTTTCCAATTCTATTCTACATTCTTATAGAAGGTGTGAGTAAAATGTAATGATAATAAAGTTTTTAGTTTTATATGGTAGTATGTTTCATGGATTTATGAATGAATTTGTATAGACAGTATATTCAGTTGGTCCATTTGTAATTTATCATAGGTAGGGACCACAGAACAACAAAATAAACTGGATTTATAATCAAATTGAAAAAAGAAATTAGGCAAGATGGCATTTGTAATGAAATACAGTGGTTTTACTGATTCCATGCTGCTTCTTCACAGAATGCTCTAATAAAAAAATAGAAATATTCTTGCTATGATGACATATATCTGTTCATCTTAAAATGCCAGAATCTCAAAAGAAAAAAAATTGTAGTGATCCAAAAGATAATGGATAGACATGGATAGTGGCCATAATTAGGCTGTAGCATATTACCAATGATTACTTCCATGCAAAATGATACAAAAGTTATTATTCAGGAAATGCATCATCAGCTTAAGAGGTAGACTGGTCATGAAACAAGAGTGAGAGATAACAGATGGCCAGCCCAAATGTGGTTCTGATATTCATAGAATGATCAAATATCTAGAGGAATGACAAGTTCATTTGATAGATTTTCTGTGGATGATTAATGGGAAGACAAGGTCAAGTATTGTAAATGATTAGATATAGGCAGTTTGGAATCTGTACCACTGAAGTCAATACCTCTACTAATAGCACCAGAGATACATTGAAAATGTTGATTAGTGCAAATATTTCATAAATGGTAAAAATGCTTATAGGATGCTTGCCTTTTTAAGAAAAAACACTTTTAAAGCTAATTAATTGTATGATTGCGGACAATTATTCAGTCCCTTCTCTCTTTCCATTCTTTTACTTTACTCTCTGACATATACTCTTTCATTCAGTTAACACTGGCCTCCTAGCTGTTCCATGAACAAGACACTCCATCTTTCACTTCTGGGTCTTTTTTCTAGCTGGCTGCTATCCCTGGAATGCTCTTCCTCCTTTGCCCTGATAATTGACCTCTTGGGCTTCCTTTAATTTCAAACTAGAATCCCATCTTTTACTTACCCTCTTGCCCAACACTCTTAATTCTAGTTCTCTCTGTTGATTATTTCCTTTTTTATCCTGTAGATTGATTGCACTTATATATTTGTTTGCACATTGTCTCCCTCATTATGTTATAAGCTCCTTGAGATTTTGCTTCTTTTTGTATTCCCAGTGCTTAGCATTGTGCCTGACATACATTCAGAAATTTAATGAATGTTTATTGATTTATTAATTGCAACCTGCAAGGTCCCACGTAAGACCCTACCAACCATCCAGATGAAGCTGGGTAGTACAGAGGATAAATTGTTGGACTTTCTTGGAATCATTGTTTCAATCCTCTCCTAGACATTTATTTCACCCCAGGTTTAGTCATATTGTTAATATTTGTAAAGCACTTTACAAATCTTAAAATGTTAGCCATAATTATTATTATTAATTTTCTTTTCCACTAACAATAAAATAGAAATAATAATAGCAACTTACAATGTTATTGTAAGATTAACTGAGATAATATATGTAAAATGCTTCATAAACCTCAAAGTTTCATATAAATATATGATATTATTATTGTTATTATTTTTGCTGAGGCAATTGGGGTTGTGAATTGTCCAGGGTCATAAAACCAGGAAGTGTTAAGTATCTGTGGTGAAATTTGAACTCACATCCTCCTGACTTCATGGCTGGTGCTCTATCCACTATATCAATTAGCCTGCCCCTGTTTGCTATTATTATTACTATTATTATTATAATTACTATTATTACTATTACTCTTAATTAATTATGATTAATTCATATTGATAGTAATCAATAATCATTACTATTAAATTAGTTAATTAATAATAATTATTAATAATATATTAATATTGATTTTAAAATGATCACTTGGTCTCAATGAAACTCAACAAAATTCAGTCCTGTGAGTTGAAATTTATATTTTTTTTCCACTAAGAAGGTCTTTTTCCAGACCTGCAAGCAATGGGCTTGCTCAGGATTCCCTGTGTTTTAGAAAGATTAGCCAGGTTATTGTTCAGCTCCTATGAAAGCATGAAAAGGAAATGAGGAGCACAAAAGCAGCCCCAATCCTTGAAACATGAGAGTCAAATTTTTTCTTCTTAACTATAAATCTTGTATCACTCCCCAATTGTTACTACTTCTTCTTTGTTTGATTCCTTGGCCCTAGTTTTCTGCCATTTTGTTTCTTGGAAAAATGAAAAGTACTTCATCTGGCTTCCCTTTTTAGTTGTCTTAGTGATCTCATTGCTATTCCAAATTCAACTTACCATCACCTCCAGTGGAAACTACACTGCCTTCTGATTCTCTTCATAATAATTAGCTTCTCTCTTGTATCTCTTATTTGGCTAATTACAGAACTCCACAAATATCTCCAATTTTATGAGCATGTATCCTCTATACATTGATCAAGGATATGTCTTGCCAAACCCTTACAGACAGTTTTTGTGGATTGTTGTAAAAATACTTCATTACCTAGCAGCCAATTGTCTAGGGATGAGCTTCTCAAAATTTAGCTAGGCTGTTCTCTGAACAACAGACATCAAATACTTTCCATGTCCAATTTCAAAGCCAAGGTGCAAAAAGTAAGGCTAATAGAGTTTAATTCCCTTGAATAGTCTTTTTGATGAAGGAATGTTTTCAGATAAATCTGGGAAGATTTGCAAGAATATTGAAAAAATGAAAAAAAAAGGAAAAACTTGAGAAATTTGATAAGTGAAATGAACAATTATAATTCCAAAAGACCTATGACATGGCATGGTCCCCACCTCCTGATAGAGAGGGAATGGAAAAAATATGTAGAGCAAGACACACATTTTTGGGTATGGCTAATGTGGGACTTTATTTCGCTGTACCATATGTTACAAATTGGAATGGCTGGGCTAGTTTTCTGGAGGTCCTCCGGGTAGGCCTTGGTCTCAGCAGGAGAGACAACACTAGAATGATCAGGAATAGAGTCTAAAGCCTTTATTGTCTCCTTCACAGTCTATTCACTGTGACTGAATGTGTCCCCAGTTCTCTCAGACCTTAAATATATCATTACAGCATACTGAGTATATGCCAGCTAGAGTGATTATATCATTATATCATACTAAATATATGTGAACTAGAGAACCATTATCTCATCAGTCACACTGAGTAAACACCTTGTTGTAAGTATCCTTGTTTTAATTATACTTCTCCAGAGTTCTGGCTCTCTACAACAAAGGTTATTGTATGTGACAACGTCAATTTCTGATCATTAAAAGGTATTAATAAGACCAAAGAAATCCGAGTGGTAAGACTGAATTAGGGTTTGATTTATTTCAACTAACTTTCTATGCTATCTCATTCTTAGGGTAGAGATGATTGCTTATCATTTTCGTTTAGCTGTGGAAAAATCTGTAGATTTTTAGGAATAGGAAAAGAAAAAAAATTATTTACTCTTTTCCTTAAAGATAAACAATAGCAGTTTTCGAGCAAAACATAGGGCTAACTTAGGTAATAAGAAACTGAATGATAATATTCTAACTCCTGGGGTATAATATTCTGGGGTATGAACCAACCAGTGCATTATCATCAGCAAACAGAACATCTGGAGGGCTAACTATCCATGAGGACTCTTTCTAATTGGATTCTATGTAGCATAGATACTTATCCATACATTTTTTTTACAAGCTGAGGTAACCCTAAAAATATGTTATATCCTGTGAGAGTAACACTATTTTCAGTTGTGGCTTATTTCTTTTTTCTTTACAACATCTCTTGGAGCAAATACACACATATATAAACATCTACGGAAACTCTAATAATGGAAATCATTTTTTAAGACCCATTGTGAATTGGGTTTTTCAAAACAAACATGGCTCATACTTAAATTCTAATCTTATTGAGAAAAATATGGCTAAATAATCATTGTGTTGTATTTTGTGTTCTGGTACACAAATGAGGAATAATCTAGAGGGGAAAAATAATGTAATAGATGGACCAGTGATGATGCATACTAATGAATTTATTAAAAGTGAAGATTTTTTTTTCTCAGTCTTTAAGAGAAGTATTAGTAAAAATTGTCAAGATATTCAATCAAGGTTGTGATGACTATAGATGCTATAGATTTAGTTTCAGTAAGTAAATCATAAATAAACATTTCCTGGTATTTCATTATTTATCTTTGTTTTGTTACATACATATGGAGAAAAATCTCCCTTTGGAATTGTAAGAGTGAGCTTTATTTCATGATGGACTCTGAAATGAGGATTTATTCTTTGTAGCAATTTCAGTATGAAAAATAAATAGGATCAACTTTTCTAGCCATTGAAAGAAGTTTGTGTCACCATTTCCTGCAAAAAAATTTTTTTGATCTGAAATATTAGAATATGTAACTATTCATCCAAAAATGAAATTTACATTAGTAGCTATAATTTTACTAGGTGTATTCCTGTAATACTTGAGGGTTAGAATAAGTCTTATCATCTCTAGATTATAGTCACTAATTACTAAATATTTCCCAGAGACTTTGTTAATTTTCCAATTGTTTGTTTTTTGATTAAATATGCTATAATCCATAAACCTTAATAAATTATCCACATCAGCAAATCGTCTTCAGGCAATTTGATTCTCCAGTGCTTTGCTTTAGTGTTTAGGATATGGTAAATGCTTAAAAATGATTTTTTTAGCGTGAAGTCAAGATGGTAGATTAGGGGTAGCCACCCTGCTGAACTTTCCCTGCATTGTCTACCAGCCAACTTTGAAATAATGCTTCAAATCAAATTTTGGGGTGACAGAGCCAAATGGGATGTTTTCACTTAAGAGAAATCTGTGGCGCTGAAGTGGAGGTCTGTCTGGAGGCCCTACATGTTGCCCAGCTGCAGTAGCAAAAGCTTTGGGAGCTTGAGCCAGTAAGGGGAGCAGATAATTAGTAAGAAAGATCTAATAACTTCTGCTGGCACCGGATAAAGCTGGTGCTGATTGACAACTCTATTGCTCATCCACAGTTTGGGTCACAATTCCAGGGTAGAACTAGTGGTCCGTCACAAGACAGTAAAAACCTTGGTTATAGTTTCAAAGCAAAAAGGAGTACTAGCACATGAGGTAGTAGGAAAACAAGATCCCTTCCTTGGTAAAGACTAAAGAAAAGACTAGGAGAGTAGTGAGCATTCTTCTCCCAGGATTATACCACCTTAGGAGCACCAAAAGGTATAGACCCTCAGAACTAGCTTAGAAAACAGCAGCATATACACACCCAAAACTTGCGGGTTGGAATGGTGCCTTCCTACCAAGAGGTAATCAGAGTCCAAATTTAACATAAAATTCAAAATCAAGAAATAGGATGGAAAAATGAGCAAACAACAAAATTTGACCATAAAAATGTACTCTATAGAGACAAGAAAGAGCAAGAAATAAAGTTAGATGACAATAATGTAAAAACAACTTTTAAAAAAAAAGTCACATAGAAAAATTCTAATTGGGCCCCAAACATACAAGAATTCCTAGAAGAAATGAGTGGTAGAGGAAAATTTTGAAAATGAGAAGGATTCAAGAAAACTAAAAAAAAGAGGATTAATAGCTTGGCAAAAGAGGCACAAAAATACTGAAAAAATATCTTAAAATAAATATCTTTTTAAAAAGATATTTGCTTATTGAAGCTTATTGAAGAAAACAGTTTAAAAAATTAGAATTGGGCAAATGGAAGCTGATGCCTTTATGATATATCAAGATAAATAAAAGGCAAAATCAAAATGATGAAAAAAATAGAATAAAATGAAATATCAGAAAAAAAACAACTGACTTGTAAAATAGATTGAGAAGAGATAATTTTAGAATTAATGAAATTACCTGAAACCCATAATTAAAGAAAGATCCTAGATAATTTTCAAGAAATGATCAAGGAAAACCACCCTGATGTACTAAAACCAGAGATTAAGATAAAAATTGAAAAAAAATTCATTGATCACTTCCTAATAGAGATCCCAAAATAAAAACTCCCAAGAATATGATAATCAAATTTCAGAGTTCCCAGGCCAAGGATAAAAAAAAAATTCGAGTAGTGAGAAAGAAGCAATTAAAATATTGCGGAGCCATAGTCAGGAAAGGACAGGATTTAGTAGCCTTCATATTAAAAGAGTAGAGGGTTAAAATATGATATTCTAGAAAGAAAAGGAGTTAGGCTATCATAATGACTTCTCCAGCAGAACTGAGGGTACTCCTTCAGGGGACAAAATGATATTTAAAAAAAAAGAGGAATTTCGATTGAAATTCCTAATGAAAAAACCAAAGTTGAATGGAAAACTTGACATTCAAATACAGGATTCATAAAAGGTAAACCTGAAAGAATAGTCATAAAAGACATAATAAAGTTCTATTGTTTACATTTCTAATTGGAAGAGTGATACATGTGACTCTTAAGAACTTTATCATTATTAGTGCCATTAATGGGAGTTTATATAGACAGAGGGCATGGGTGTGAGTTTTTTATATTGCAATGATCTTCAGAAAACTAAATGAATAAGTAAAGAAAAAAAGGAAGGCACTGGAAAAGGGGGGAGGGGAGATATAGAATAGGGAAATTTTTCTCACATAAAAGAGACACATAAGGAAGAACTTTTATAATAGAGGGGAAAATGTGTGGTGGTGGTGGTGATAGGCAATTTTTGGAAGAAAAATAATATTTTGGTACATTATTTAACAACAGATATTTCTTTGTGGTTCATCTTTATTTGATGGACCCTATTTCCTGAAGGACAAGGAAAAACAAAACAAAACAAACAAGAGATGACTTATATTATTAGCCAAGATTGCTAGAGTTTTCTGGCATATCTTAAGTATCAGAGAGAGGTAAAATCAATCATTTATCTGAAGGCCAGCTCTTTTTCCTGAGATCCAGATTTTTTTCACTTGATGATTTTTTTTTCTTCACCATTTTCCACCTGAGGATTAGTTCTGTTTCATCACCCAACAATTAATAGGGAGGATCTGGAAACTCTTAATCCACTTCCCTGTGAAAAAGCCTACCAATTGTGATTGTCTTGCTATTATTGTCTGGGGAGGTTTAAATAATGTAATGTCAATCCTGACTATGTCATCAATAGTGAATCTAAAGACAGTACATCTGTGTTGAAGTAATATAAAACATTTCTATAACAAGTTTCTGGAGTCAAGACCTCATTTTTAAAATATATACTGCATATAAAATTGAGTCAGATTTATAAAGACAAGGGCCATTCTTCAATTGATCAGTGTCAAAGGATATAATTAACAGGCAGTTTTAAGAAGCAATCAGTGCTGTCTGTAGTTATGTGGAAAACATTACTCTAAATCAGTATTTTTTAGAGAAATACCAATTTAAAAAACTTTGAGGTACTACACCACACATATTAGATATGACAAATGTTGGAGGGGATGAGGAAATATATATGTACTACTAGTAGAGTAGTAAAATGGTCCAATCATTCTGGAGAATAATTTGGAACTATGCCCAAAATGCTATAAAACTATGCATGCCATTTGACCCAAAAATACCATTGCTAGGTTTGTATCTCAAAAAGATCAAAGAAAAAGGAAAATAATTTATATCTATAAAGATATTTATAGCAAAAAATTGGTGCAAATAACTGGAAATTAAAAGGATATCTATCAATTGAAGAATGGCTGAACAAATAGCATGGTATTATACTGTGATGAGGGAATGGTTTCAGGGGGAAAAAATATGGCAAGAACTATACAGAATGATGCAAAGTAAAGTGAGAAGAATCATAAAATCATTGTACACAGTAACAGTAATATTGTAATAATGATCAATTGTGAATTTCTTAGATATTCTGATTAATGTAATGATTCAAACCATGGCCAAAGGACTATAAAACTGTGCACACCCTTTGATCCAGCAATATCTTTAATGGGTCTATATCCCAAAGTGATCATAAAAAAGAGAAAAGAATTCACAAGTGCAAAAATGTTTGATACAGTCCGTTTTGTGTTTGGCAAGGAACTAGAAATTGAGAGGTTGCCCATCAGTTGGGGAATGGCTAATAAGTTACAGTATATGAATGTAGTAAAATATTGTTCTATAAAAAATGATGACCAGACTGAGTTCAATAAAGCCTGGAAAGACTTATATGAACTGTTGCTAAGTGAAGTGAGTAGAACCAAGAGTACATTGTACACAGTAACAATAGGATTGTGTGATGCTCAATTGTGATGGACTTGGCTATTTTCAGGGCTTGGTTAAATTCAGGGGATAAACATCGATAAAGAAGAAACAAAAATTATCATTTTTCAGATAAAATGATGGTGTACTTAAAAAGACCTAAAGAGTCAACAGTAGTTCAGAGAACTTGCTAGACATTTATATATATATCATTAGCTAGGTGGTTCACTGAATAGTGTAATGGACTTGGAGTCAGAAAGAGCTGAATTCAAATTTGAACTCAGATAGTTATTAGCTGTGTAATCCTGCACGAGTCACTTAATCTCTGCCACAGTTTCTACCCTCTGTAAATGGGGACAATAATACCACTTACTCACCAGGGTTTTTGTGAAGTTCAAATAAGAAACATTTGTAGATTGCTTACCCAGGTATATAGAGATATTACATAAATGAGAGCTCTTATTATTCTAATAAAATCCAACAAGAGAGAGATAAATTCCATTTAACATTATTATGGAATGTGTACAATCCTTGAGAGTCTACTTACTAAGATAAACACAAGAACTATAGAAATATCTACAAATCTCTTTTTAGCAAAATAAATGTCCTAAAGAACTAGAAAAATACTACTTGCTTATAATAAAAATGATACAAGCAAGATTAATTTATCACTGCCATTATCATCTGTAATGCAGCCTGTAACTGTACTGAAGTTATTCATTTCTTCACTATTCAACTGCCTTTGCTAGTTCTCTAGAATTTCCTAAATAAAGCATAATATCATTAGCAAATGGGAATAGTTTCCTTTCCTTTCCTCTTTACTCATCTTTATGCCTTTAAATAATTTCTCTTTTCTTATTGTTATTGCTAAATTTTGTACAATATATAAAATAATGGTAAGGAAAATTATCCTCCTTGCTTTACTCCTGTCTTTTTATTTTTATTTTTTATTAAAGCTTTTTAATTTTCAAAAAAAATACATGGGTAATTTTTCAACATTAACTCTTGTAAAATATTGTGTTGCAATTCCCCCTTCTTCCCACCCTTTCCCCTTGATAGTAAGTAATCCAATATTTGTTAAATATGGTAAAATATATGTTAAATCCAATATATGCACACATATTTATACAATTATCTTGCTGAACAAGAAAAATCAAATCAAAAAGGAAAAAAAAAGAGAAAGAAAATAAAATGTAAGCAAACAACAACAAAAAGAGTGAAAATGCAATGTTGTGATCCACACTCAGTTCTCACAGTCCTCTCTCTGGGTATACATGGTCTTTTCATCACAAGACCATTGAAGCTGGTCTGAATCATCTCATTATGAAAAGTGCCACATCCATCAGATTGATTATCACATAATCTTGCTGTTGCCATGTATAATGATCACCTGGCTTTGCTCATTTCACTTAGCATCAGTTCATGTAGGTCTCTCCAGGCCTCTCTGAAATCATCCTGCTGATCATTTCTTATAAAACAATAATATTCCATAACATTCATATAACATCACTTATTCAGCCATTCTCCAATTGTTGGGCATCCACTCAGTTTCCAGTTTCTTGCCCCTATAAAAAGGGCTGCCGCAATTATTTTTGCACATGTGGGTCCTTTTCCCTCCTTTAAGATCTCTTTGAGATATAAGCCCAGTAGAAATACTGCTGGATTAAAGAGTATGTACAATTTGATAGCCCTTTGGGCATAGTTTCAAATTGCTCTCCAGAATGGTTGAATCAATTCACAACTTCAACAATGTATTAATGTATTAGGGTTCCAGTTTTCCCACATCCTCTCCGTTCATTCTTGTCTTTTCCTGTCATTTTAGGCAATCTGAGAGGTGTGTAGAAGTACCTCAGAGTTGTCTTAATTTGCATTTCTCTGATCAATAGTGATTTAGAGCATTTTTTTCATATGACTAGAAATGGTTTTAATTTCATCTGAAAATCGTCTGTTCCTATCCTTTGATAGGATTTTATCCTATTTATCATTTGGAGAATGGCTTCAATTATTATAAATTTGAATAAATTCTCTATATATTTTAGAAATGAGGCCTTTATCAGAACTTTGAATGTAAAAATGCTTTTTTTTTCTAGTTTATGGCTTCCCTTCTAATCTTGTCTGCATTAATTTTGTTTGTACAAAACCTTTTAAACTTAATATAGTCAAAATTATCTATTTTTTGTTTAATAATGATTTCCAGTTCTTCTTTGGCCACAAGTTCATTTCTTCTCTACAGATTTGAGAGTTAACTTATACTTTGTTCTTCTAATTTTCTTATAATATCATTTTCTGTCTAAATCATGAACTCATTTCGACTTTATCTTGATACAGTATGTTAGGTGTGGGTTAATGCCTAGTTTCTGCCATACTTGTTTCCAATTTTCCTAGCAGTTTTTGTCAAATATTGAGTTTTTATTCCAACAGCTGGGTTTTTTACTCCTGTATTTTTAAAACAAAGGTTCTAGAATACCCCTGCAGTATATGAAGATTCCCTTGGATTTCAGATAGATGCTATACTAGCTACAACAGGAAATATACATTTTAATGTGTCCAAGACAGCATGAGGAGGATGGTCTGCCCCTTCTAAAGTAGTACCAATTTCTTCTGAGATTTTACTTTAGGTCACAATATGATGGAAACCAAATTGAACCAGATGAATTATTTAGCAAATCTAGTCAATGTGGTACAGAAAAACTGATGTATGAGCACCAGAGATCAGTACTTCCAGGTATTTACTGCCCAGTTTGAGCACTAGGAGTAAGATGGGTCAGAACGTTTTGTCCAAACATTAAACTGTAGGTCAGACATTGTGTAGATTCAGGTCTTTACTATGGTGAATAGCTATTTACCCATAACAGAACTTTTCTCATAAAAGCTGCCTGCCTATTTTCCTAAAAGCTCATAAACTTAATTT
The DNA here is from genome assembly GCF_902635505.1 of Sarcophilus harrisii. Lineage (NCBI taxonomy): Eukaryota > Metazoa > Chordata > Mammalia > Dasyuromorphia > Dasyuridae > Sarcophilus > Sarcophilus harrisii. The sequence goes on along the minus strand of NC_045429.1, from coordinate 398,799,685 downwards.
GAGCTGACAGACAATATGATGTGGTTGGAAAAAAAGATTCCATATTCAGACTGCATTTTCTTTGCCTACCTTGGCATTTATTCTTTTATTTAAATGAAGAGGGACTAGAATCTCAAGGTCCCATAATCTGAGTTCTGCAGACAATTCAGTGACAATAGCCCAAGGAGAAATGAGTGGTTTTTGCAAGTCACAATTAGGACTTAACCCAGAAGAAGCTGACACTACTCATGTAGTAGTCATGCCACATTTAGACTTGAACTTGAAAGGAGCAATATTTTATAGAAAGTGAGATAATTTTATGTCTATACTGCTGAGTGTGGGATAGAAGATAATATTTTCCCAAAATGTTAGAACTTTAGTCATTATATTTTGAAAGCAGAATATAAAAACCAATTGATATCAAATGGTTAAATAAAACATGGACATCACACACCGGCACCTTAGAGTGGAAATTACATAAGCAGTGAGGCACAATTTGATGTCAGTAGAGAAAAGATAAGCTTTCAAATTCTCAAGGTACCCTAGGAACCCTGAGGAGACGGTGTAACCAATAAAACTCTTTGTATAGTCAATCAAAAATAAACTTCTATGTTAATATGTCCAAAATTACATATCTCCTTCTATATCCTGAAACCATTACCTCTTTGAAGGATGTTGGTAGTTCACTTTTTCCATCAGTTCTTTGGAGTCAAGGTTGTTGATTATAGATCTTAAAGTTTTCAAAACCTCTTTGCTTTGGGGAAAATCCTTTATTATTTATTATTTTTTTTGAATCTAGTTTATTTAATTCAGAAAGTAAGGTAGGAGTCATGTGGATCCCAGAGACCTTTCTAGGAAACTATACAGATGCTGCTGCAAGGAATACTTGAATTCTATCCAGATTTTGTTTTGAGTTCATCTAAGACTTGGGTCTACCATAAATTCTTCTGTTCTGAGTCTGTTGAATAGCTCACTTTATTGCAATAGTAATATTAAAATTTATTTGGCATTTGTACTTACCTACCAATGTCTGTCTCAAGAAACACCTGGAAACTGTGCTCACTGGAAACTGCCTGTTTTGGGCCCCTTAGCCTGTACCCTTCTTTGAGCTCTATATGATGTTGGCCATACCTTATCTATGTCTCTCCCTTCTGTTGAATGACATTTATTTCTATAAACTTTTTAGTTTTTAGTTATTTTTGTTCTTGACCAACATAGTTTTTAAAGAATTTGTAAAAAAAAAAAAAGAATTTGTTATATTCCCCTAAAAATTATCATTCTTCCAAATACCTGTTTTTTAAAGATACCACTACCTTCTAGCTATTCAGGTTCAAAACCTCAAACTCAATCCCAATCCTTCACTCTCCTCTGTCACCATATAGAATCAATAGCATATTCTGTTTTTTCTATTTCTAAATCGTCTTTTATATCAGTTCTCTTCTCTATACTAATATGTTTTTTATTCTACTCAGGACAATCCCCTCTCAAAATATTATAGCCTTTTGATTGGTGTCCCTGGAACCTATTCTCCTTTTTCTCATCCATTCTCTAGGTCCCCTAAATTACAATATATTGTTGTCATCAAAGATGAAAGCAGAATTTTCATATTGGTTCTATTAATACTTTGATCATTTATTTTCTATCTGAAGAAATATCATGAAAGAAGATGAAGATGGAAAGATCAGCTGGATAGTACTAAAGATACATGAAAGAAATCCATTCAAGAGATGACACAACTTTTAAAGAATCAAAGGATCATTTTGAAGATATGTGAAAAGAAAGAAGGTTTCAAATGGCTAGAAAAGTGATAACTAATATTAACTACAAAAACAAATTTTAAAGAAAATTTTAAATATTACTAACACAAATACCTATTTCCTTACTCCCATAATGTCTTTTTTTTTTGGGGGGGGGGGAAATAATACTCATGTGAAGGGATACAGTGTGGTAGGGCAGTAAAAAGAATGTTGAATTTAAAGCGAGAAGATGTGGAATCAAGTTCTAGAACTGTTACTCTGATCTCAGAAAAGATTTTTAAAGTTTTTGGATCTCAGTTAATTTATCTATAGAATGAGAAACTTGGACTAGATAATTACTAAGGTCCCTTCCAGCTCTAAACCTATGCATTGAGGTATCCTTGATGAAGATACAAAATGAGACAGTGAAGTATTTAGCAAATTACTTACTACAGCAGAGCATATCTTAACAATCACAGAATTGATTCAAAGAGCTAGGGAAGATAGGATTTTTTTGTTTGTTTGTTTTTAAAGCTTTGACCCCAGTAGACCAAGATGCAACCTTAGAAGTTTCCTCTATGTATGAAGAAACTCAGAAGGACTTTGGGCATTTATAATGAAAGGCTGCTATATTAAAAGTTTTTGATAATACCGAACCTTGCAACCTTCCCATAGTATATAGGCATAACTACTCACAGTGGAACTCAGTATTTCCTTATATTGATTCAATACTGTGAATATATTAGTGATTTAGATGGAGAAGCTCCCGATGAAATGATTAGGCAGAGCAGTTTCATGTGCATTCAATCTCTGGCCTTGGTGCTGAGCTTCACAAAAGAATAGTGATTGTCAATGCATATGACTCTTTTCCTCTTTAATGATCTGTACCTTCTCTTACATGGAAGCCTCTGATAGTTAACTTTGACTTAGTTGCTCTATTGATCAAAAAATTAGGTCAAAAAGCAAGGTCCATTTTTCTTGCTTTTTGCTTTATTATCTGGCTCTAGACAGGGAGAATGAAACCGGGCAGAGACTTAATGCAAATGTGTGCATTTATTCCTCTTGCATTCTTAACAAAGATCTAACTCTAATCTTAGAGCTTTAACTAGAATTTTTATACCCAAGGATAATAGAGAGGGGGAAAGGGAGAGAGAAAGAAAGAAAGAGAGAGAGAGAAAGAGAAAAGAAAGAAAGAGAGAGAGAGAAGAGAGAGAGAGAGAGAGAGAGAGAGAGAGAGAGAGAGAGAGAGAGAGAGAGAGAGAGAGAGAGAGAGATATCAAGGGGGCATTAAATGCCCCACAATGTGAATTGTGAAAATGCTAAAAATGCAAGTAAAAAGTCCTCAGTTTGTGGGAGAGGGGTAGAGATGAATAATAGAAAGTATTAAACACAGGCAATCCCTTAATAGAGTAGACCAAGTACCACCTGCAAAGGGGTCAGGAAAAAAGCACAAAGATAAGATTCAAACTCTGAAGACAAACCTGATCTCTTCAGATTATATTTATGTATAAATATGTGTGTATATATACCTACATATGTATCTATCTGTCATCTATCTATAACAAGCTTTGTAAAGTCAATAACATAAAAGCACACAAATTATAAAATGGATAATGGTAAACAAAATATGGGCTAATGGTATAATTGAAACCATTAATTAATTGGATTTGATTTAAATTATTTAAACTTTGCTTCACTTTTAGCAGAAAGAGAAAAATGACAATAAAAAACAACCTATCAGGAATGTGTTTCTAAAACAACTTTTAAGATAAATCCATTCACTCTGAAAATCTTTACATCTGACTTATGGGAGCCTTCTCGTTACTTGAAATAGCATCTTTTAAACTAGAATTCTAGAGATATTTGAGTTTGTGATATCTGCCCAGAAATTAAACTGTTTTCTTTGGTAAGTGAAGTTAATGAGTGAGCCTACTAGATTTAAAGTCTACAGAGCCATTATGCTGATATTCTTCTTGAATGCCTGTGAAACCAAAACAGTTTACAAGTACCATGCCAGAAGATTGAACTGCTTTCATTTGAATTGTCTTAGGAAGATTCTGAACTTCCCTTGGCAAATAAGTTGTTGAACACTGAGTTCCTTTCATAAGGCTGAATTGCCAAGCATTTGAACTCTATTCTAGAGTATAGAACTCTGATAGGCTTGCTACATTATTTAAATGCTAAATGTAGATTTGCTCAAGAGACTATTTTCCTGAGAACTCTCACAGTGCAGATGCTCACATGATGTTCTCCAGAAGAAGCAATACAAGGACACATTCAAAGTCTTTTTTATTAAAGAACTGGGGTATTGATTGTAAGACTTGGAAGACAGTGGTACAGGATCATCCAGCATGGCATGCCTGCATCAAAGAAGGCAACCACAGGAGACACATTGTACAGAGATCCTGATATCATGATGTCATTTTGTTCTTCTTTGACATGAAGGACAAACAAGAATATATGACTACAAACACATCTAACCCATAATATATAACGCCCCCTTGATATCTCTCTCTCTCTCTCTCTCTTTCTTTCTTTTCTCTCTTTCTCTCTTTCTTTCTTTCTCTCTTTCTCTCTTCTTTCTTTCTTTCTTTCTTTCTTTCTTTCTTTCTTTCTTTCTTTCTTTCTTTCTTTCTTTCTTTCTTTCTTTCTTTCTTTCTCTTTCTTTCTTTCTCTCTCCCTTTCCCCCTCTCTATATGCACACACACACACATATCTTTATCTATCTGTTTTTTCTTTCCTTTTATAAGGATGCTCCTTGAGAGCAGGCGTGATATGTTTTTTAAACTTTTGTATCCCTGGGATCTTGAACAGGCTGTGGCTCATAGTAGGCACTTAAATGCTTTTTAATATTTTATTCATGTGAGGCATACATGTGTTCATTTGATCAGAGCAGTCAAACTCCCACATATTCCATATTTGTGTTTATAGTCTTGTTTTAGGATTCCTGTAATTTATATGTGTCACTGTTATTGTGAGATTATGCAGGTTGGGGAGGTTGATATTAGTGTTCTTCCTTCTCAAAGAAGGGTTGTCAGACTTAGGAGGGTAATGTCTTGACTTGCAAGAAGATTTGACTGACCCAAAATTTTGCAAAGTCACAAGCCTCACTCCTCCTCCAGAGGCATAGAAGTCTAGGAACAAGATACAGTTTAAAACAACTGGCAATGGTCCCAGATGCACACCTTGGCCTTTCAAGGCTAACTTTTTTCCCAGGTTTCAATTTGTCTGAGACAAAAACCTATTCATTAATTAAAAGCTAGGCTAGAATGGAGGCCTGGTTTATTTTCACAAAGAATCGATCACAAAACATTTTTAGGGCAAGATCCTCAGAATTTCTGGACAGAACAGAAACAGTTGCTATTTATACTCATTCTGAGCCAGTAAAACCCAAATAATAAACCAGTGAGACTTGGGATGGGACCTATTATTGGTCAATCAATGAGATTCAGAGTGCTTTGGTTTTAAAGACATAGTTGAGGGGCTCCATTAAATCCCTGAATGAGGATAAAGATGGAATCAGTCAGCTACTATACTGATGGTAAATTTTCCAACTTGAAAAGGTTACAAGCCAAAACTGAAGTGGAGGGCATGTTGGTGCATAACTTTTTTTTGTTGTTTTCATATGATTGTGTGCTCAATGAAGTCTCTAAAGCTGAGATGTAACAAAGTATGGATTAATTTTCTGCTGCTTGTGCAAATTTTGACCTAACAATTAACACTAAGAAAACACAGGCCCTCCATCAGCCAGCACCACACCATTCATATGTGGAACCATCAGTTATAGCAAAAGATGAAGTTTTGTATGCTGTGGATAATTCTCTTTTTTTGGTAGCATACCTTCCAAGGATGTCCACATCGAAATTGAGATTGACACACACACATATTGCCCGAGTTAGCTCAGTGTTTGGAAGTACCCCAAAGGATATTGTGAGAGAAGAGATGTATTAGCTTGAGTACCAAAGTGAAGGTCTACAGAACAACTGTGCTGACCTCATTGTTGAATGTCTAAAATACTTGAACAGCCTAGCAGCGCCTTGCCAAGAAATTGAATTGCCTTGTCTTGGAAGATTCTGAAGATCAACTGGTAAGACAAAATCCTAGACACTGAAGTCTTTTCTTAAACTAAACTGCCCAGAATTCTAATTCTACTGAAAAAAACACAACAATGTTGAGCTGGCTACATTGTTCAAATGCCAAATGTATACTTGTCAAATATTTTATTTTATGAAGAATTCACACCAGGCAAGTGCTCACAAGGTGTTCAGACAAATGATGCGAGGACATTCTCAAGGTATCTCTTAAGAACTTTGACATCAATTGTATTACATGAGAGACACTGGCACAGGACTTCCCAGCATGATGTTCCCTCATCAGAGAAGGTGCTGTACTTTATGAACAAGCAGAATTGGATTAGCTCAGAAGAAATGCAAGATACAGTTAGAAAAGCCACCTCAAATGTTCCTAGGGACTATTTATGTCTGATCCGGAAAGATCATTCTGAGCTCATATTGGTCTGATCAGCCACAGTCAGAAACACTGTAACTCTATTTTAACATAGTGATGCCATTTTGGTCCCTTTCAATAAAGGACAACAATAATGTATTTGAATTGTTGGCTTGAACCACTTTTTACATCTTTCTGTGTTTATTCCACTTAGTTGTTTTAATTCTTGCTCTCTTTGTCATAATTGGCCAAGCTTTTGATCCCTATTGTGCCATGTCTTAGTGCTGTGAAGTGTTGATATATTAGTTCTTATATTAAAATCTATATCCAAATTTATTCTTAAGGTTAGTTCAGCCAAGACCAGCACTTCCAAATAGCACCTTTTAACCTATTTCCATGTAAATGAATGTTTCTGTGCTACTGTGAATTATGGGTTCTGAGGTTATGACTTATTCCTACATGTATCTTTTATCCAAAAATAGTCAGAAGGGATCCACTAGTAACAAGTGTAGTAGTATATTCCTTTGACATTGGCCTGACCAATACAATTATTGTGGTCCCGAGATTCTGCAAAATCCTGAGAGTATGATAAATAGAGGTATAAATAAATGAAAACTTACATATCCACAACATTGTTTTTTCCTAAGGCAGAAAAATGAAGTAATATATTTTAAAAGTATATTTGATGATATAAGGTTTGCTCTATTACCTGATCACCAGAAAATCTAATTAATCTAACCTTTATCATTCTTAAAATCTTTTTGGAATCTCCATCTGAGCCATTCCTAGAGTCTTTAGACCTATAAAGGAATGTTGAATAGTATAATTTTAACTTAATACAATTAGAAACTAATATAATATATTACATGATGTTATAGAAAAAATGACAACATACTCTAATTGAGTATAATATAATTCAATATGATATGTCATGATATGGTTGGATGTCATATATGATAAAATGCAATAAAATTAATATAATATATAATGTTATAGGATATAATGCGATATAATTAATTATCCTAATATAATATTATATCCTATTTTCTTTGAGTTTTCTTTAAATCTGTCTCTGTAGGAGAATTATGAGAATATTTGCTCTTAACTGTGTTTTGCATTCTATTAACCTCTGGGAATGAGGAAGCCTAGCACAAGTAGAATAGATGCAAATTTGGCAGACTGGAAGCATTTTTGTTGCCCTTATGATTTTTGAAAACTTTTTGCATCGAATCAGTTCTCAGATATCAAGATAAGATAAGGTTCTCAGCAATTTCAAATAACTATGGCTGTATCTACAAAGCTCCAATTGTCTGAACCCAATGGGTGAAAGGCAATTTAACATGCAAATTACATCATCAGTCATGTAGTTCTTCAGCTGACATGTAAAAATGCAATTTTTTGATTGGACAAACTTTCCTTGCCTGTAAATACCATGAAAATGCCTTGAGAATCAATTTCTCATGTCAGTTTCTTGCCCTCTCTGATTTTATTATGCAATAACCTCTCAATAATCAGGAACAAACATGAGGTGAGAGAGGTGAAGGATTTGAAAATTTACTACACGAGCTTAGGGGCCAGTTTTTGATTATTGATAGATTATGTTGGTGCATTCTGGGGAAGGAGATGTCCAAAAAAGAAATGTATCACTCTAAAGGGCAGACCTTTATCAAAACCTCTGTTTGGTTAAGCACTTGACATCATTAGGCTATATTTAAATAAGCTTAGGAATATCTATTCTTCCCCTTTACCCACTTCTCATCCAGTTATACTTAACTCAGGAGTTCACTAAGGCAGATATGAAAAGAAAGTTTTTGTTAGATCTAAATGGAATATCATGTATGGGGACAGCATGTATCCACTTTGCCAGAACATAAAATGAATACGGGAAGTTATCTATAATATACCGGGAAGCTTCATCTCAACTCAAAAGATGAAGGACTTCAAAGACTGAGAAGTTTTTTTTTTGTTGTTGTTGTTTTGTTTTGTTTTATCATAGAGGCAATTAGAAATTCTTAAAACATCTTGAACAGGGAGATGACATTGCCAGAATTTTGTTTCAGGACTCTATATTTGATGGTATATAGGGGATATGTTGGATGGGAGAAAGACTTGAGACAATTAGGCCAATGAGGGACTGAATAAGGATGGTGGTTATGTGAGTAATAAAAGGAAAAGGATGACACAGATGTTGTGGGGTAAAACTGGCAGGATTTAGACACTGGTTCTCAAACTTTTGTTCTCAGTATCTTCATGTTGTTAAAAAAACTATCAAGGATCTGTTCAAAGAATTTTTGCTCACATGGGTTATATTTATAGTTATTTACTATATTAGAAATAAAAATAATTTTGAATTTGTAGACCCTCTGAAAGGGTTTCAGAGACCCCAACAATTCTTTGGACTACACTTTGAGGACCACTGATTTAGAAACTAACTACATATCAAACCCATTGATGACAGGGTGTTCATTATCCCTGAAGTATCCTGGGAAAGGAAAAAGTTGAAGATAACTCAAATTTGTGAACTGATTGAAATGAAAGATAATGGTACCCTTAAGAGAAACAAGGAATGTAGGGAGAAGAGAAGATTTAGGAAAAAAGATAATGATACACAAACAAATATGTATGTATACATAGATGTGTATAAGTGTATATATACATATATATATATGACTTTTTTATTGAAATGATAATGTAACCCATGAAATTTGATGAGACCAAGAAGAGAGAGGAATGGAAAGGACAGAAGAGAAGAGAGGAGAGGAGAGAAGGGAAGGAGAATAGGAAGAGAAAAGAAGAGAAGGGAAGTGAAGAGAAAGAAAGGAAAAGGGAAGGAAAGGGAAGGAATGAAAAAGAAAGAAAAGGGAAGGGAAGGGAAGAGAAAAGAAGAGAAAAGAAGAGAAGGAGATAGTGAAGAAATTGATAGACATATAGGAGGAAAATCAAGAGAGAATAGTGTCATCAAAACCCATAGAAGAGTGAATATTCATGAAAACAGCATGGACAGCAATGTCAAAAGCAAGAAGGATGTGTACCAAGAAATAGCTATTGCATTTGTTGTTAGGAGATCATAATTAATCTTTTGGTGAACATTAATAATAAACAATATATGCTTCTGAAATGAAATGTTCCTTGTTAGCTAAGAGATAGAATGAGTTAGGAATATGGATAATCTAGTGCATACACATCAACAATTTTAGAAAAACAATAGCAAAGATAGTGAGGCATCCACATTATACAGAAGAAATCATTTTCACTTTGCAGATAGAATAACATCCTTGTGAGCAGTAACCTAGAATATATATATATATATATATATATATATATATATATTCTGGTACATCATGGTCAAAGTGATTGTTTTCAGGGAGCAACAAGGGGCCCAGACTACTTCTAAAACATCTGCTGCCCCTCAGAAGCAAAGCACTTGAGTGGATAAAAAACAATAGATCAGGTGACAGTCATTCAATTATCAAGCAACAAGTTAACAAAGGATGCAGTTTAAATCTAATCTTCTTCTCTGTGCAAATCAGATACTTCAGGCATAATGGATGCTCCTTCATCAAAGAATACGTGTTTAGAAAAATGCCAACTACCATAATTGTAAAACTAGGCAGAATAAAGTTTTAGTACAGAATGGATCTATTTTCACGATTCCTGATCTGTATACAATGCATTCCCAAACCAGAGAGAAATAATTTGCAAATTCTCTACTGCTTTAGATTTTTTTATCCTGCTGTTCCCATCTATGACCTGGCTCCCAGGCTGCCCATGAGAACAACTGTCAAATTGGTCTTTTACCTATTTTGTCTGTGTCTCTTTTTAAACTCCTGCTTTCCTTCAATTCAATTCACCTTGATTTAATTAAACAAAAATCCTTTGATTTATTTTCTTACTTCCCTCCCTTCTGCCTTTTGCTCTCTCTCATGAAGTTCCTGCACTACATCTTTTAGTCAATCTTGTTCTCCTAAAATTATTTCTTTTGTGCCATTCTCCTTTCCTTTGTCCCATGAAAATCCACCATTCTCAGAAAATTATCAAATATGAGGTAACATGATAGCATAAAAATCCATGCAAAAGGGGCCAGGTTCATATTCTAGGAATTTACCTAACTAAAATGAATTGAGATCAAAACCAAAGATATGGTGAACAATGAGAAGATGTACATATAAGTACAAGCATAAGTTGTTCTAAGATAACCCAGCTGTACTGGGTCTCACTTGGAACAAACCAGTTAAGCCTAGCACTGAAATCTGCTCAGTGACCCTCAACCTGACTTTCTATTTCTAGTGCTCATTTATATGAGCAAATTCACTTTACAAAAGAATCAGAAGAAAATAGATATTTATTTTTGGATAAACTATGATTCTATTGTTTTAAGTGGAAGAATTATGAGGAAGAAAACTCGATTAATTCAGGTCTGTCAGCTCCTCCACAATTTATAATCTTAAAGAATTGCCTGGCAATTCAAATAGTCTTGGGATGGAAAATGCCAGTTGCATCCAGAGAGAAAAGTAAGATGACCGAATGTGTTTTGAAGCACAGTATTTTCACTTTTTTTGCTTATTTTCTTTCTTGTGTTTTTTTCCCTCTTTTGTCTGATTTTTCTTGTATAACATTACAAATATGGAAATATGTTGAAAAGGATTGTATTTATTTAAACTATATCAGATTGCTTGCTGTCTTCAGGAGGGGGGAGAAAAGAGAGAGAGGAAGGAAGAAAAACTTGGAACACAGAGTATTATAAAAATGAATGTTGAAAACTATCTTTACATGCATTTGGAAAAATAAAATACTATTAGAAAAAAATAAGAAAGTTAAAAAAAAGAATTGCCTGGGAGGATAAATAGTAGAATTAGCACCTAGGTTTTCCTGACTCTTGAGAATGGCTTTCTAGCCACTATAACAGTGTTGAAAGTAGGGCCTTTCATCTACTGAAATCCTGTGTGTGCTGGCATTAAGAAATGCTGGATTAACCAATTAATATGGAAACGTAAATTCTATTCCACCTGCCCTGCAATAGCGAGTAATAATGATTGTCTTCAAAACAATTCCATTCATCCTTATCTGGAAATAATGTTAAAGTTTCCCCTTTGCTATATTACTCAAAATCCCAATCTTCCCGCATTGTGAGCTAATATTAGTCTCTCAGGGAAGTGATGACCAAACTATTACCCAGCAACCATAGCAGCACCTGAACAAGTGTTATTGGAAAAATCTTCTTTTTTCCCCTTCCTCCTCCTCCTCCTTTTCTTCCTTTTCCTCCTCCATCTTCCTCTTCCTTCTCTTCTTCCATCTTCCTCCTCCTCTTCCTCCTCCTCCTCCTCCTCCTCCTCCTCCTCCTCCTCCTCCTCCTCCTCTTCCTCATTCTCCTCTACTCTTCCATCTCCTCCTTTTCTTCCTGCTCCTCCTGCTCCTCCTCCTCCTCCTTCTCCTTCTTCTTCCTTCTTTTTTCCTGAAGCAATTGGGGTTAAATAACTTGCCAGGGTGACACAACTAGGAAGTATTTCCTTTTCCTTTTAGGTCCTGTCCCTTACTGGCTGAGTTCAAAAGACATTTCTTCTAGGGGAGTGGATTTTAAAATTTTATAGAAATGATTAGTGAGTAAATGATGTGCCTCTTCCCCTATTATTTTATGTAAAAAAGTAAGCTGCCCAAAAGGGCAGGCACAATGCACTATAAGCACAATCACTGATTTTTTATTTCTCCCAAACATCTCTAAAACTTTTTCTATTATTGTTGAAGGCATTGCCCTAACTCCAGTCATCCAGATCACAATCTAAGGGTTAAGTTATTACATATCATATCAATTGTCAAATGTTGCATGTCCACCTCAATAAATAACATTACTCACATGTGTTTCCATTTTTCTACTTAGATATCTATCTACTTAGTTCAGGGACTTATCACCTATTGATAAAATGATTATCAAAAGATTAAATGAAATATGCCAGGCTCTTTGTAGTTACTTAATAAATGCTTGTGTCCTTTCCTTTTCCTATTATATTCCATATATATATTATATTATATAATATTATGTTATATTATTTTATATTTATGTGGAATCGAGAGATAAAGTGAAAAACTTACAGGAATGTATGAATTCTTTTTCTATATTTTATTTTCATTATTTTTGCATTTCCCCTATGACCTGTATGATATGTGCAGGTCCATATTTACTTGAGCCTTGACCAATTATAAACATATTTACTTAATCTGAGCTGATGACATTTATCAATATTTAGTCTATTAGCTTGACCACTGTCTGTTTAATTATCTAAAAGCCTGAAGGTCTGATTTTCTGTTTCCTAGAAATCAGGTGATTTTGGGGAAACAGAAACCTTCTATTCCAATCTCTCTGGATAGCAACATCCAATTAGATGCCTCCCCCTCCCCTTCTCAATGCTCTCTTACTTGTGATGTAATCTCTTGTACAAAAGCTGTGTATCTTTACTACTTCTTTAGCCCTCCTACCATGAGCTTTCTCTTTCTTATCTTGTGATGGGACGGCTCTTGTTTAATAAATAACCTTTCCGCTTTCTACTGAGTGATCTCTGAGGAGTCATTTTGAGTAAGGGTCTTCTACACTCCTCACATATTCCTCTAGTTCAATGAATTATTTTTATAACTGCCAGGATGTTTTTCTTAAATCCCAGATCTGAATATCCACTGCTCTATTTACTAAACTCAAGTGATACCCTATTGTCTTTGGGATCAATTAACACCTCATTTTTATCTTTTTTCTATTTTTGCATATGTTTTATGTGATGTCCGGCCTAGCTATCTGGAGGCCTTAGGATAAGTCAGAGTCAGGATCAGTCAAAGTCCTTGTTCTTTAGTCGGAGAAGTGAAAGAGGCAGGCAAAATGCCAAGTGGCTCCTCAAAGATGGATCCTGGACTCTGGGGTCTGGAGCCTGAAGTCTTCCCTGCTGACACACTGTGGCAGATAGACTTTGACTCTCTCCCTCAACCCTCCAATCATAATTTGCATTTTATTAGTGAAATGGTATTACAGGGAAGAAAGAGCCCTTTACTTACTTACTAATGATTTAGTGATGATATTTTGTCTGATGACAAAGTCTACAGAGTTGTTGTGCTGATCTCATTATTGTACGCCTGTGAAACTTGGACAGTATCCCAGCATTGTGCCAGAAAACTGGAATCACTTCCATTTATCCTAATATGATAATGTGATGGCTCTTCTCATGATTGGCACCTGCTGAATGTATTGTGGTAAGAGCCATCACATCACCATATCATCTAAGTATATGTTTATAGAACCATTATCTCATATTGAGTAGGTACTTAGCCTTAAGTACTCTGCTGTTCTGGATTCAAGGACACCTTTTCAGACTTCCAGCCCTCTACAGTTTTATAATATACATAATTATTAGGACAAATAAAATGCAAATTATGATGAATAATTGATAATAATTATCCACTGAATTTGTATTTTATAGGAACAGAGCCTAACTTAGAGATGGGAATCTTAAAAGTCATCTGGTACAATCTCTTACTTTGCAGGTGAAGAAAACGAAATCCAGAGGATTTAAGTGACTTGTCGAGGGTCCCAAAGGTATAAATGACAAACTCGTGATTTGAACTCAAGTTTTTTCATCATAAAACATATGCCCTTTCCACTAAGAAAACTTACATTGGAACCAATAACACAGAGAAATGCATATCTGAAAAACAAGAAAAATGTGAAGTCTGTCAAGAGTCAGGTATAACCAAAAATACAGAATCCATTTTCTGGTGTAGCACAAGGGGACATATTTTCATCTTGCAGAGTGAGTCACCCAGAGAAGACTACTCCTAATTTAAAGTACTCTGTGTACTCACAGTCACTTAAAAATCATATTTTAATTATGCACTTGTAAAAATCAGCCAGAGGTCACAAGTAGCTCCAGGAAAATAAAATCTCATAAGAAAGAAAAATAACATTAAAATAATCCCCCCCAAAAAAACCTGAGATACACTGTCCCTAAACTATACATACAGTTAATGGAAATATGTACAGGATAAAGGTGAAGGGGCACACAGAAAGAGAATGTATGTGATCAGAGTGCCTAAATACAGCAGTATAATCATAGACAATAAATATGACCAGAGTACATATTTAGAAGCAATTCATTCAATGCTATCAGACTACAGGTGTTTTCTAGTGATGTCATCAAATCATTCCATTAAGGTCAACTTCCACACTTCTAAGTGTAGCATATTGCACCTACCAGACTTAGGACTATTGGACACAGAGTCCTGGAAGAGAATATTCTATCACACACATTATTTTCTATATATGTTGCTTTAATAGACATGCAGTTAAAGCATGAAGTTAGGTAGCTGATGGCTCTGTGGACAGAACATTGGATCTGGAGTCAGGAAAACCTGAGTTCAAATCTCCTCCAGTGCACTTCGAGACTGAGTGGACCTGGACAAGTATCTTATCTTCTGCTTGTCTCACTTCCTCATGGTAAAATAGAATATAGAGTCTGCTTTCCAGAACTGTCAAATTTAATTTTTGTAAAAGTACTTAGCACAGTGTTGGGCCCATGTGGGGTACTATAAAAATGCTTTTTCTGTTTCCTCTTCTCTTCATTTGAAGTCTGTGGTTATAGTGGGATCTCTTCCTCATGAAAATCAAAGAGTGGGTTTTGTTATACTTTCAGCCTCGTAGTTCTAAGGCTTTTTAAAAATAATTCTTTTAGAAAATCAATAGTCTGTCAGCCATAGGACAGTCTACCCCTTAGAATATTTTCTTTTTCCTTTAAGAAATGAACTGTGATTTCCCCTACTGAGTCTTAGTTACCAGGCCTCATACAGCTTTGTGATTCTTTGCCTCGTGTCAACCTTTGCAGATCAAAAATTAAAGACACTCTTATTAAAATAGCTAATTCCTTCATACTTAACATTTCCTTTAGATTTGACTTTCTGGTCTGGTCCTGACTCTCACTAATTTATCATGAGCTCTCTATTGGTATATGTGTGCTCAGATACATATGTGATTTATATAAATATATAATTAGAGACAAAGAGAGAGGAGGGAGAGGAGAGGAGGAAGGGAGAGAAGAAGAGAAAGAGAGAGGGAAGGAGGAAGAGAAGAGAGGAGAAGAGGAAGGGAGGGAGGAAGAAATGGAGGAAGGAGAGAGAAAGGGGAAGAGGGGAGAGAGAAGAGAAGAGAAGAAGAGGAAGAGGAAGGAGAGAAGTAGAGGAAGGAAGAGGGGAAGAAGATGAGAAGTGGGAAGAGAAGGAGGAGAAAGAGGGAGAGGAGGAGGAGAAGGAAGGGAGGGAAAAGGAGAAGGAGGAAGAGGAGAAGGGGGAGGAGGGGTATGTAACCGAAGTGTGGGGTAGGGGAGAATTGTAGAGATAAAGCAAATACTGAGACAAGGTAATTTTCTCTTACTTCCTGAATTATATTCTTACTCTTTTATATTCATATTCAACTAATGAAGCTTAAAAAAAACAACTTTCTTTTCACATTTATAGTTGTAAGGACTGAGAATTTCATTCAGGAATATCCTATGATGCACCATCATGTTTGAGATGTCCAGAAGTAATAATACCACTGAAAATGGAAACTATACTCATCACTCTTAGGACTTGGTATAGGTGATTTAAGGTAAGAGGATGTGATGTCCTATCCTTCCCCATCTCACTTGATGTAATAATAATAAATCACATATGGATAAATTTTAATGTATAAACAAGATGGATCTATATGCCCTGCCTTCCTGTGTGAAATTCTCTTTCATTAAGTCAAGAAGGGCCCAATTCAATTTAACTGAGAAAACAAATTAACTAAGACTGGGGAATTTTTCTTTTAATTCTCTCTCTCTCTCTCTCTCTCTCTCTCTCTCTCTCTCTCTCTCTCTCTCTCTCTCTCTCTCCTCTTTCTCTCTTTCTTTTTTAATTTCCTCTACCCATGGAGTCTGCTTTCTAGTAAATAGGGTTAGGATGTTATAAAGCATGAAAATGTAGGGGCAAATCAGTGAGTGGGGATACCTATCACCATCTTTAGGAGCTGTTTTGGAAGAGGATGACTAATAAGATGAAATTAAGAAGAGTATCTTCATGTTACTTTTAAAATACTTTTTCCATCAACAAATATTTATTCTCCCTTCTCCCATTTTAGGGGAATATCTATTCCCATTCCCCCTAAAGAGAGGGGGGAAGAAATGTTCCAAATATATATGGTTAAGGAAAATGCTTGTCTTGGCTATAACAAAAAAAAATCTTCTTGTTTTTGTTAATTCTACCTCCTTTTTCTTTGAAGATAGATAATTTTCTTCAACATCAGTACTTTGAAATCATTAGTGACTGATTGATTTGTATAAATCAGAGGGCTTATATTTGATCAGAAATAGGGCAAAATCATCCAGAAATTCCTTGGGTAAATAGGAAAATAAATAAGGTAGTGTTTTTTTTAATTCAGATCTCTTTCTAGGAAGAGAAAGTTTGAAAGAGTATTCACTGCTTTGAAAAATAAGCCTAAGATTGGGTAATGGGGCACTAGATGTTTGGGGTAAAAATTTCTCTCAAAAATGCCTACCTGATGACTGACTGTCTGGGTGACTTTCAGATGAAATTGGATGTTCCAGTAAGGAAATCATACTCCTTGGACTTTAATATCTAATGACTTTCTAATCATTCCTGTGGTTCCTTAGGTGGTTGGCACAATCCAAGGCATGGAATAGAAAAAGAAGAAAGTAACTACTATTGCCTCCTAAACCTAATCAGAAAGTAGGGTACTGAAAGCGGGACTTCATACATACAAATAAAGTCATGTAAAAAAATTGAAAAATATCAATTGCTCATGAGTAGGCTGAGCTAATGTAATAAAAATGACAATTCTACCTAACTTGGTCTATTTCTTCAGTGCCAAACCAATCAAACTGCACAAAAATTATTTTATAGAGCTAGAAAAAATAATACTGAAATTCACCTGGAACAACAAAAGGGCAAGGATATCAAGGGAATTAATGAAAAAAATACAAAGGATGGTAAGCTAGCAGTAACAGATCTAAAACATTCTTATAAAGCAGCAATCATCAAAACTATTTGGAACTGGCTAAGAAATAAGAGTGATAGATAAGTAATATGATACAATAATCAATGACTGTAGTAATCTAGTATTTGATAAACTCCCAAACTCCAACTTCTGGGATAAAAACTCAGAATTTCACCAAAACTACTGGGAAAAACTGGAAAATAATGTCATAAAACTCAGCATAGACCTATATCTCACACCCCATACCAAAATAAGGTCAGAATGGGAACATGATTTGGGCATAAAATGTGATACCATAAGCAAATTAGGAGAGCAAGGAATAGTTTACCTATCAGAGCTTTGGAGAAGGGAAGAATTCATGACCAAGGAAGAATTAGAGAACATTATGAAAAGTTGACAACTTTGATTATATCTAATTAAAAAGATTTTTCACAAACAAAACCAACACAAGCAAGATTAAAAGGGGAGTTCAAAGCTGGGGAGGGGAATTTATAGTCAGTGTTTCTGATAAAGGCCTCATTTCTAAAATATATAAAGAACTAAATCAAATTTATAAGAATATAAATCATTCCCCAATTGATAACAAAGGGTATAAACAATTTTCATGTTATAAAATTAAAGCCATTTATAATCATATGAAAAAATGCTCTAAATCACTGTTGATTAGAGAAATGCAAATTAACACAGCTCTGAAGTACCACCTCACACCTCTCAGATGGGCTCAGATGACAGGAAAAGATGATAAATGTTAGAGATGATGTGAGAAAGCTGGTACACTAATGAATTATTGGTGGAGTTGTGAATGATCCAACCATTCTGGAGCACAATCTGCAACTATACTTAAAAGGCTATGAAACTGCATATCCCCTGCAGTGTCACTACTGGATCTGTATCCCAAGAAAATCAGAAAAGAGGAAAAAGGACCCACATGTGCAAAAATGTTTGTAGAAATATTGGAAAATGAGTAGATGCCCATCAATGGGGGCATGGCTGAACAAGTTGTTGCATATAAAGATAATGGAATATTATTGTTCTATGAAAGTGAACAAGCTGATTTTAGAAAGTCCTGGAAAGATTTATAGGAACTGATTCTGAGTGAAACAAGCTGAACCAGGAATACTTTGTACTTAGCAACAGCAAATAGCAGCAAGATTGTACAATGATCAATTATGAAAAACTTAGTTCTTCTCAGTGGTTCAGGGATCCAAAGGAATGCCAATAAATTTTGGTTAGAAAACACCATTTGCATTCAGAAAGAGAACTAGAGAACTATGGAGATTGAATGTAAATCTATTCATGCTATGTTCACTTTTTCTGCTTTTTTTCTCTCATAGTTTTTTCCTTTTGTTCTGATTTTTCTCTCCCAACATAATTTAAAAATAAATGTATATTTTAAAAATTAATGCACATGTATAACCAGAAAAAACAAAATAATTTTTTAAAGACTTTAAAAAAGAAAATTGAGACTTCAGTAGGCTCTGTGGAAGTAGTTAGACTCAGTTCAGTCTCTGAGGCTCCATTAATGGAAAGAATGGAAATAAAGAGGCACACACAAAGAATGTATATATTTAGAGTCCCTGATTTGTAGGCAATAAATTTGACCAGAATACATATGAGGAAGCAAAGCACTTTCAATACTATCAGACCACTGGTGTTTTCTAGTTATGTCACCAAATCATTCCATTAAGGTTAGCTCCCACACTTATACATATAACATATTGCATCTACCAGACTCAGCATTATTGGACACAGTCTCTATAAGATAGTGTTCCATCACACATGTTGTTTTCTATATATGTTGCTTTAATGCACATGCAGTTAAAGCATGAAGCTCCTAGACACAACCTCAGTGGCCATGTGGCTCTGTAATTTCTTCCTTCTATTTATGGATTCAGGTAGCTGATGGCTCTGTGGACAGAACACTGGATCCGGAGTTCGGAAGACATGAGTTCAAATTTCCCCCTATGCACTTGCAGGCTGAGTGGACCTGAGCAAGTATCTTACCTTCTGCTTGTCTCAGTTCCTCACTGTAAAATAGAATATAGAACCCACTTTCACGAGTTGTCAAATTTGATATTTGTAAAATACTTAGCACAGTACCTGGCCCATAGGAAGTACTATAAAAATATCTGTTCTGTTTTCCCTTCTCTTCATCTTAAGTCCTTGATTATAGTGGTATCTTTCCCTCATGAGAATCAAAGAATGAGTTTTGTCATACTTTCAGCCCCATAGTCCTGAGGCTTTTTTAAAATAACTCTTTTAGAAAATCAATATCCCTTGTCAGCCATAGGGCAGTCCACCCTTTAGAATATTTTCTTTTTCCTTTAAGGAATGGACTGTGATTTCCCCTACTGAATCTTAGTTACTAGGCCTCATACAGCTTTGAGTTTCTTTCCCTCAAATATCAACCTTTTTAGATCAAAGATTAGAGGTACTTTGACTTAAAACAGTTAATTCCTTCATACTTAATGTTTTCTTTGGATTTGACTTTCTGGTCTGGGGCTGGTTCTCACTAACTTATGATGAGCATTCTCTTGGGCTCTAGTTAAAGCATTGGTAATACAAGAGTAGTGACAATGGGAAGAAACCAAAAAAGGTTTTTGAAAAAAGGTAGAGCTGGAACAGAGAAGAGAGAAATTGAAATGTATCAATGGGCCTTTGCAGACATGTTGGTATATAGGATCCTGTATCAAAACTGTATTTATTGTACTCACTTCTTTTTTTGTTATTTTTCTTTTTTTATTATAGCTTTTTATTTACAAGATATATGCATGGGTAATTTTTCAGCATTGATAATTGCAAAGCCTTTTGTTCCAATTTTTTCCCTCCTCCCTTCCATCCCCTCCCCTAGATGGCAGGTTGACCAATACATGTAAAATATGTAAAAGTATAAGTTAAATACAATATATGTATACATGTCCATACAGTTATTTTGCTGTACAAAAAGAATCAGACTTTGAAATAGTTGTACTCACTTCTTTAAGGAGTAGTGGAAATTCCAAACCTTTCCCACCTTAAAATCTTTTGTTTCTTCAACTTTTGGGTTACTTATTCATAAACAGTCATTATAAAATGCTATTTTTGTAACTTTTGCATAAATAGTTCCTACATCCTCATATATGGAGAGTGTAAAATGGTTACATGACAACAAGCAAAATTAAATTAGACAAAGAGCCAAACCTCTCTCTTAACTGTGGTCTCTAAGCTATTCTGATTGAACTAATGATTTTTTTCCTGATATAAACCTAATAATTCAATAAAAGAAGTGATCACATAACCTGATAGCAGAGAAAGGCTGGTTGCTGTTTATCCTTCACTTTTTTAAGGAAGCCAATGACATTATGTGTTGGCTTGAGTTCTACTTGAATTGGATTTAAGTGTAGCAGACTGGAACAAAGTCATCAGCCTCATTTTCTCTTTCAGATTTGTAGAGGGCTGAAACTCTGAATCAGACAAGAGAACACTTAAGGTTACCTATTTGATGTGAGGTAATGGCTCTATATTTGGATGATGGCTCTCCTCACCATTGGTGCTTGCTGAATATTTAGTGGTGAGATAATTGTAGGCAAGCATTGGAGGGCTGAGGGAGAGAGGTCAGAGTCACTTGGCGGTAGGATGAGGAGGAGAGACGCTAGAGACTCCGGACTCCAGAATCCAGGATACATCTTTGGCAAGCAGAGTGGCAGCTGGCTTTGCCTCCTTCACTTCTCCCCCCAAAGACCAAGGACTTTAATTTATCTTGACTCTGGCTGACCCTGAGGCCCTCCAAGGATTAACCCATACTTGATACATATTGATCAAAGTCTAGTAGCAAGATGAAAGTCAAGATTATGGACAATGGTTTGGGTTGCAATGGATGACTTATCAACCTCTAAACACTCCAGAGTGCCAACTTTAGTTGCCTTCATGGTCTTTTGAATATTCCCATTGGTCCATACATTTGTGGGAAGTCTTCACATGCTGGGGGAGACATTCTCCTAACTCACCCACAGGTTTGAAGTCTCAACCTGGATTAGCCCATTTTAGAGCCATCAAGGTATGGCTGCTGTATATGCAAAAGTTTCTTAAAACCACCAATGAGAGTTGGGTGCATCAGATGAATACCAAAGATGGATGAGCAACTCTGAAAAGGGCTTGGCAAACCCAGGGATGCTAGTGTTATTTGAATGTCCCATACATCCTATAAGGTGGTAAATGTTTAATAGTTTACACTCTGGTAAAAAATGTATTTGACATACATTATGTTTAATCTGCCTATTAACATTTGCTACACTACTTTTGTAAGTTTATGAAATTAGCAAAACAGTAAATCCAATCTTAATTTGTGACATCTCCCAATTTCCAAGGTGGAGATACTCACACTGAAAATTTAAGAGTTGGTTCTATTCTTACTAATCTATCAGAGTTTGCTCTAGCACTCCTTAATTTTAAAAGTGAATTAACTTCTGTAAAAAGAATTTTTTTCAGTCCTTTTTCATTATGATTCTTTGGGAGCCTATTTGGGGATTTCTTGGCAAAGATAGTAGATTTCTCTATCATTTTATTTTTTCAGCTCATTTTTTGGATGAAGAAACCAAGGGAAACAGAGTTAAGTGACTTGCCCAGAGTCATACAACTAATATGTTTCTGAGGGAACTTTTGTGGGGCCAAATTTCCAGAGAGAAAAGGAATTTGGAGGAGAAGGCTGTGGCTGAAGAAAAGATTACACTCTAAATAATTTTTTTATGGAAGATATAGACAAGGCCTAGGAAAGATTCAGATCTACTCTATGGGAAGAGGGAACATAAATATTTGGTACAGGATATTGAATGATATATTCAAAGATGTTACACAAATACATGGAATATATGGGAACAAGAACCACCAAGGCTCCTAGAACAAAGAACACTCAGGACACTATAAAAATAATTCCTTGCAAATCATTTCCATTGGGAATATCTATAATTTCTCAAATTTACTTTAAAAAAAATTATATGGGTAATTCTTATTTTGATTGTGCCAGGGATTTATAGTATTTAATTTGAAAAAAAAGAGTAGTACTTCCTCAAGATTCATCACAGTGTCAAATTTTTTGTCAGAGTTCAGTTCATTAAGTCCTTTACCACTTACTTTAAAAATTGCAGTTTTGGTTTATTTGTTTTAATTGATTCTTTTTTTTATTCATCCATGATCATATAGAATATCTTCAGGTTGTCCAAGAGAACCACAGAAGAATGTTGGAAAAGAAACATTTATATAACACTGCCAAGTTTTAAAGTACTTGGAATAAGAAATATGAGGAGATTATTAAGTGTTTGATCCAGAATAAGCAGGAACTTTTAGTTGTTTGAATTGTTCTTGATACTTCTTTACTACTTTTTTTTTTCTCTTTTTTTCAAATTAAATACTATAAATCCCTGGCACAATCAAAATAAGAATTACCCATATAATTTTTTAAAGTAAATTTGAGAAATTATAGATATTCCCAATGGAAATGATTTGCAAGGAATTATTTTTATAGTGTCCTGAGTGATTGGTGACAAATAAAACAAACTTTTTTATTTTAAAAAGAAATTTGTTCTAATGAACAAATACACATTGGCTATATAAAATCACATATTAAGGAAGGAATACTATAATCAGATCAATGTTTCAGAGGTCTATGGTATCAGTACTCTTTCACCAACATTGCAAGATGTACCTCATTTGTTCCTTATTTTGTGCAACTGCTGTTCATGTTCTCTCATTAATTTTCCATGGAATATTCAGCTATTATGCTAAGTCTCTTGAATACATTGAAATCAAAACAGTACTAAACATGTCCATTTACCATCTGTAATTATTACTAGATGATCCTTTTTTGATTAGTCTACCATTTTTGATAGTCATATCTAGATTTTTGATGACTTAAAAGATACTTTTAAAGGTAATCTAGCACAAATAATATGTTACATCTTATTTGTACTCACCATACATCTCTTCTTTGTACTTTGTGATGAAATTGTGAAATTTCACAATGATAACTAGTATTTATAGAGCATTTGCATGTGCATTAAACTTTACTGAGCACTTTGCATTTATTATTCCATTTGAGTCTTGTAGAGCATCTATTAAGTGGGTATTACAGATATCAATATCCCTATTGTATAATATGTCCCCATTTTAGAAACTATGAAACTCAGACACAATATCTTCAGATAAGGGTCAGACATCTAGAATATCTTCCTCTTGATTACACAATAGATGGATGTCAGAGAATGAATCTGAATCTAGATTTGCCTGATTCCAACTCTAGACCTTGATCTATGAAAATAATAATGTTTCTTAAAGATTGACAGCACAATAGGATAAGTAGAAGAATATTGGTGTTAAAAAGAGATAGATCTGGGTTTTGGGAATATTATTGGGGTTGTTGAAAGAACTACATAATTACTGAGAGACAACTCATTCCATATACTTAATCCTATGCAATTCAAGATCCTGCTCATTGAATATCTAAGATTCATCTTCTTAACACTAATGATAATAATAAGCATTTACATAGCAATTTAAGTTTTATAAAATAATATATATATATATATATGTATATATATATCACTGTGTTTATATCTCTATCACCAGGGACAACCATATTGATGTTATTTTGAATTTTAGAGAACAAGATTGTTGATTTCACTGAAGAGAATCCTTAGATTTTTTGCAGAATTCTTCATTTGTAAAATATAATAAAGTATTAAATAAAATGTAGCATTAATTCATTTTACTTATGATATAATGTAACATTATATTATAATGTATGTTATAGCATAACTTGATCCTGTTGTTTCCTTCACTCTGCATCAAATCCTAGATTTATCTGAAATTCTCTTTTCCATTCTTACAATTCATTTGTATACATGATTTTTTCAGTTATCCCCCAATTATTGAGCCCTTTTTAATTTCTAGTTCTCTGACACTAAAAAAGGCCTAGTATGCACACATATTTTATATTCATACACACAACCTTGCATTTATTATGTATATGTACATACCAGATATATTTTACATATACATGTATATACCTACACACACATGTATGTTTATATATTTGACTTTTTCCTTTTTCTCTGATTGCTTTGTGTGATAGACTTAGAAGCAGTATTCCTAGGGCACAAAGTGGACAGTTAAGTAATCCCTTAGACGTAATTCTGAATTGTCTTCCAGAAGAGTTGAATGAAATAATAGCTTTGACTAATAGTATATCAGTGTGCCTGTTGCCAGCAGCCAAATCAACATTTGCAATTTTCTTTTTTTTTTCTATGACATGGAACCTCATCCTTACTTTAATTTTCATTTTTCTAATCATTAGTGATTATGACCATCTTTTCATACGATTACAGATGACTCGAGTCTCTTTCTGTGATGACTGCCTATTCAAAAACTCAGGACAGTTAGCAATTGGGGAGTGACTCCTATTCTTATAAATTTGAATTAGTTTCTTTCATATCTTGGATATGATACCTTTATCAGAGAAACTTGGGGGCAAAGATTTTCCCCATTTTATTGGCTCCCTTATAAAATCATCTATGTAGGGTTCCCTTATGTAATAACTTTTAAAAATTTTTATGTAATCAAATTGCTCATTTTATGTTCTGGAATATTGTCCATTTCTTGTTTGTTCATGAACTCTTCTTTTGTCCACAGATACAGTTTTTTTTCCTTGTTCTTATAATTTGTTTATGATATGATCTTTTATATCTTGGTCACATATCTATCTGGAACTTGTCTTTGTATAACGTTTGAGATGTTAGTCTAAATATCTGGAAGACTTTAATAAAGAATTCTTCTGATATTTGGGCTATTTAATGAAATCCTCTATGGTCAGCTTTTGAAAGCATATATCTCCTCTTTTGCACCTTGCTTAATATTAATAAAGAGAAAATCACTGAATAAAGTTATTTCCATTTCTGAGTATATGGATAAATATTTTAGGATCTTAACATCATTGACAAGGATTTTGTGGAATAAAAATTGAGGCTACAGTTTGCTTTATCAAATGAAATTAATTTTTATTGTCAATAAACTGTAAATGCAGTATCTTATATTCTTTGCAATTATCAATCAATTGTGTAACACTAAAGATACGTTTAGATGTCATTTTAAAAAAGCTTACTTCTTACATTTTCAAGTATGTTCTTCATAGACAATGTTTTATAGACAATACAAATATCATAGAGTTGAGAAAAAAGACATGGAATCATGATTATTGAAATAGTCTATATCCCCTTTTTTCTAATAGTTTTGACATTTAGCAATTTCTGATTGGTCAGAATTTTAATTTTAAGATATTTTGAGAAGTGTTTTCTTAGAGTTTTCAAACTTTTACCTAGCATATAGCTCCTCTTTGCACTGGTCTTGCTGTTATTCACTATAAATCTTCTTTAATGACATTTATATTTCCTCATGTGGTATATTGGTAACTGTTGTAACAGTCACAATATGATGACTCCATTCTCTTTGGCAGAGGCAAACTAAAATTATTTATAGAAATCTTAGCAGACTTTTTTTTGGCATGTTTTGACTGTCTTTCTCCTTCTAGTTCCATTCTAAAATGCCCTTAAGATGATCCATATTAATTAATACGGCCTTAAATCAAACTTTCTATGAACTAATTTTTCCATCCCCTGTTCTGTACCATTTTACAAGGCAATATTGCCAATGAATTTCTCTCCATACCCCTCAATAACATTTTTAAAAATTTCCATTTTGGACATGACCATGACTGCTTAATAAGGGAATGTGAGTTTTGTCAGCATACATGGTTATTATAGTCTTTTTTTTTTTGCCTTCTTGTTTTGGTGATCATTGTTGATATAAAACTTTATTTTTTGCCATATTCTACATTAAAAGCTTTCATAAATATACCATAATGAAGTTATTATAATTATACTCTGAAGCTTCTTTTCTCTTTTGTCCCCTTCTTAATATTTTATAATTATTTATCTTTAATATAAAATAACATTTTATAATTATTTATCTTATCAAGATGATGGCCTGAATGATTCAGAAATCACTCTTACATCTATAATTAGTCTTTTTTCTAAATAATGAAACAGAAAATCTAAGTGGCATAGTGAACAGAGTACAAAAGACTTTAGTTTAAATTTGGCCTCAGACATTTACTAACTATATAACCCTGGGTAAATAACTTGACTCTTTTGCTTTAGTTTCCTTATCTGTGAAAATGGTCTGGAAAAGGAAATGGTAAACTACTCTAGTTTTTTTCCAAGAAAACTCTGAATAGGTTCACAAAGAGATGGCTATGACTGAAATAAATATAAATATGATGAAATATAACTTCTTCTTATATTTGATTTTTACTGTGTTCAAGGCAAAATCTATTCTTGAAGAAAGCATTTTTTTTCATAATAAGGCAATATATGTTTTTGATTATTAATTTAATTATATTTTCCAATATCATTTTTCTTCATCTTACCTTATTTCCATCATTGCTTGAAAATGACAAAATTAAAATATTGATTTAATATGGAGTCACTTATTGATGAATTTCTATGAAATTCCCATATTTTATGATCTCAATAAACAGATATTGGCTTAAAGTTTGAAAATCAGTTTTCATACCTTAGTGCATATGTGTTTCACAGCAATCCTGTGAAAAAAGGAGTTAAAAGTATCATCCCTACTTTATAGATAAGGAAACAGAGACACTGAGATTCTAAGTATTTGCTAGTGGTCACACAGTAATTGGTATGAAGTAGAATTTGAAGCCATACTTTTCTATTTCGTGTCCATCTCCTACATCATACTACCTTGTAGTGAATTACAAATTACTTTCATGAGGGGTTTCTGCAGAGTACCAGTTCTGGAATCAGGAAGATTCATTTTCCTGAGTTCAAATCTGGTTTCATTAGCAGTCACTTAACCCTGATTGTCTCAATTTTCTCATCTGTAAAAGGAGCTGGAGAGGAAAATGGCCATCCACTCCAATATTTTTGCCAAGAAAACACCAAATGAGACACTAAGAGTCAGTCATGACTGAAAATGAGTTGAACAACTATAACAACAAGCTGAACTAATGTTTTTTTCTGTCCTTTGTATACATGATAAAATCAACTCTGCCAACTCTTCTCCAAGGAAAACATTTGAACTCATTTTCCATTTGGCTACAACACTCTTTTAGCTCTTGCTTTCAGTTATAATGAAGATGTCCAAATTAACATGACTGAATTCCCATAGTAGTACATTGGACAACAAATTCACATTAAGAGTACCAAGAGTGAAATTATTGTTTTTAAGTAATCTAAAAATTTTGCTTTTGTATATTCTTTTGCTCTTGTATACTCAAGAGCTTTGTATATATGCTCTTGTATACTCTTCTTTTTTCCCCTGCTACTATTATTGTGAAAATATAAGAGGGCTATATAGGACTTAGGACCTAACAGGAACCAGGCTAAATTCAGGAAAGTCTAATGAATCTGATTATAGGGTTAAAACATAATGAGATATTCATGGACCATAAAATACAACGAAAACAATTTTTCTTAGGAGGATTAAAAACAATACCATTCCTAAAGTTAAAAATGAAATTAAATCAGAAAAAATGCTACACAATCACCATAGTAATTAGTAAAACTAAGTCAGAAAGGGTTATCTAAAGGGAAATGGGAATTCCAATAAGATCTCTAGTACTAGCCACCCATGATATTTTAGACTTTTATATCTTTGGTGGGAAGGTACCCAAATGGACTCTCTGATCCCTTAAAGGACCAGCACAACCACTCTCTATAGAAAGTCTTTTTTAATTTTGTTTCATGAGTTGCTATGTCTAAATAATTCATCATCCACTGTCTTGACTACTAGACATGATCCTCTCTGAATTATCTAATCTACTCTTTGGAAAATTAATACAGACTGCTAAATTCCATAGTATGGTAATGGATATTTAAATCTGTTTTCTAAAATCTGGGGTTTGATAAGGTTTCAGGATACTATCATTGCTAAAAGCTCAATTTCTTAAATTGCTTTGTGATATTTACTGTAAATCTATCCAGAAGGACTAAAAAATTCACTATTAGCAAATATGGAAAAAAATAATATTTATGATGCAACTGGGTCCACAGTTCCAAGGAGAAGGTACAAATTATAGAGAGGAATTGACAAATGATTTAGAAGACCAGCAAAGATAACTGTATCCAGGAAAGCCAAGTGAGGAAATTATCACCTCAGACTTGTTAAAAGTTACAGAGATGTATAGTTCCACTATATATAGAAAGTACAATTATAGAGTAACATATAATAAATTTTACAGCATAATTCTGCCTGTGATTATAAAAAGATTGTAGTACAAATAACCCTCCTGTAACCAGTAATGTTTTGGGATAAAGCATTCTTTGTAAAAGAAGTTCTACTAGTCTTTCTTTTCACCCATTCAACATATGCCATTTAAAAAAGTGAGAAACTATTTTTATATCCTGTTAAATGTAATATTGAAGTAGATTTCATTTTCCCTTTGGAGAAAAGGAGATATATAATTTTCAATTTAGAGACAAGAAGAGGATGACATTTACTATAGTAGAAAACTGGATTGGTCAATTCTGTCAAATTGTGTGACCCAGGTTTTACTGAGATATTTGGTGATTTAAATGAATTGGTTTGTCACTTGTTAAAATGGATTAAAGTGAGGTGATTAGTCACAAGCTAAAATAAATAGTAATGTTATAAGTACAAGATAAATTTTTAAATGGAACATAAGATTTAGGTTTCATTACAAAAATCAGATGTATAAGTAAAGGCCCAAGTGGTGCTGGGTGATACACACTTCAAATTCTCATATGGATCAATGATCTCAGTTTTTTTGCATATTCCCTATAGTGTTGCAGATCATAACCCCTCCATTCCTGCTTCTCCTGTATGAAACTTGTGAACATCTCTATAAGTTCAATATAGATGGTCCACTCAGTATGAAATTCCTCTATTTCTTCTCACACCTTGAAAAAGTTATCATGTAACTGACAAAATCAGTTTCTCAGCAAAATAAATAAATGGACAAATGAATGAATGAATAAAAAATGGGAGAAAGAACTGTATATGTGGGAAAATGCAAATTGTTGTAAACAAAACCCATTGTTACATGTTTAAATGTCCATAGCCAACTATTGAGCCATATTATAATCACAACTTAAAGATGAATAATAAGCAAGTACTGTATCACCCAGCACCACCTGGGCCTTTACTTATACATCTGATTTTTGTAATGAAACCTAAATCTTATGTTCCATTTGGTATATAGTTTGCACTTCTGAGATCTCTTTTAACTTTAAAATTTTATGCTGCATGGGTGGAATTCCTCAATAGAGATAGACTTTTGTAAGCTTGTGTGATTCTTATGTTTTCCATTTGGGATA
The DNA here is from genome assembly GCF_902635505.1 of Sarcophilus harrisii. Taxonomy (NCBI): domain Eukaryota; kingdom Metazoa; phylum Chordata; class Mammalia; order Dasyuromorphia; family Dasyuridae; genus Sarcophilus; species Sarcophilus harrisii. The sequence continues at coordinate 398,770,136 of NC_045429.1, read as the reverse complement.
CTTGTCATTGAGAATCCATCCCATGTGTTGAAAATCTCCCTCCTTGGTGCTTTTTAAATCTCAGAACGAAAAAAAAAGTTCTTAATGTATCCATCTACTACATGATTAGACTACCTACTCTTTCAATTATAGATGAATCAGTCAATAAATACACATTTTTTTAAGTACTTGATATGTTTCAAACACTCTCCTAAGCACCAGCCTAAATAAAAACTATCAATTGTCCCTGCCATCAAGGAACTTATATTCTAATTGTAGAAACAATATATACCTAATTTAGTACATATAAGATAAGTAAAAAGTAAATTAAAGTATATGTCATTGATGTTAATCTTTATGACATTAGATTTAATAAATTGATATGAAAAGAGAAAAATATATTTTGGATAATAGGATAAGATTTTATTTGTTGATGTTTGACTTTAGTTCATTTAAGCCCAAGAATTGTGGTGATATTTTGTTTTTGCACAACCATTGTCTATAATGTAAACTTAAAAATTCACAACTAATCATCTATAGAGACTCATTGAATGGTGGTTATTCTTTTCTTCTCAACTACTCTCGATTCTGTTCAATAAAAATGTTTATATTATTATGATTTCCCCATAAGGTCTCTCATTTGTCTTACAGCTTTCTATTAATGTTAACATCTGTGAGGCTTCAACACTGAACTTTCATTTTCAACCCAGATGTGTAACAAAAATGAGGTATTTTGTTCCTCTGAACCTGGATCTATCAATGTTTTCTTTAGTCAGACTCTCACAGTCTTATATTAAGCAAAATGAAAAGAACTCTGGATATAAGATCCATTTTCAAATATTACTTCTAATATTTATTAGTTGTGTAACTATGGATAAATTATTTGACTTACTACAGCCATAGTTTCTCATACATAAAGTGAAGATTATTATACCATTGGTATATATGATGTTGGTGAGAGGATCAAACTTATTGATAAGAAACTTAAATTGTCATAGAAATATCAAGAATTATCATAATTGTAACATTTTGTAGATATTAGTCCTCCAATCTTTGGATACTTCCTATTTTCTCCCACAATCTATAATTTACTTATTACTTTTTTGAGCATGCATTTATTGAATAATATTCCTTAGACTGTACTGCTTCTTGAAGCTTGTCTATACTTAGCATGGACCATTCTGTTGTACTTAATATAAACTAAAATTTTATTTTTTCCCTAATTATAGCAAACTATAATTCATAGCCAGAGCATCACCATAAGAATAATGGTTTAGGGGGCAGAGACAAGATGGAGGGAAAAAGCTAGCTCTCTCCCAAATTCTTCTAAATATCTTTAAATAATGTCATAAGACAATTTCTTGAATGGCAGAATACACAAAAGGATGGGGGGGGAGGAAATAATTTTCTAGTCAAAGGCAATTTATAAGGTAATCAGGAAAGATCTATCACATCAGGATGAGAATAGAGCACAGTCTAGTGCAGGCTATGCCAGCAGAAACAGGAAAATAAATCTTTGGAATCACTGAATCAGCAGCATCAGCAACTGCTTTTGGAGCTCTCAGCCCACAGATGGTTAAGGAGGTCAGAAGAAAATTATAGGGGATCTCTTTACTAGCACTGAGTCAAGATTCTGTTCCCTTACCCATACTCAGATCTAGGTTGCAGTCCTGGATGGCAGTCCCAAGGCAACGAGGAACACTATCACACCAGAACTTAGCACCACAGTGGAGTGGCGACCTTTTATTACAGTTCCAGGGCAGAACAGAATGCTTGTGGTCACTCATAAACCAAGATACAGGAAAAAATAATACTAAGTACAATTCTCCTTAGATTTTACCTCCCTAGAAGAACTGAAAACTTAAAGATCTTTAGAAGTATCTCTGGAAATAACTGTATAAAATCCATAAAACTTGGGGCAATGCTGCCTGCACCCTGGAAGCCAAGACTAGATCTAACAAAGAGTTGAAAGTCAAAAAAATAGACTGGGAAAATGAGCAAAGAAGAAAGATAATTTGGATCAAAGAAAGATACTATGATGACAAGGAAGAACAAAACACAGAGTCATAAGATAATAAAAAGTCAAAGGTCTTACATTCAAAGCCTCCAAAAATATCAATTAGTCATGACCAATAAAAAATGGTCAGGCCATGAGAAAGTTCAAAAAGAATTTCAAAAATCAAGTAAGAAGGATAGAATAAAAATTGGAAAGAAAAATGAGAGTGATGCAAGGAAAAAATGAAAAATTAGTCAACAGCTTGGTCAAGGAGACACAGAAAAATACTGAAGAAAATAACACCTTAAGAAGAGATGAAGCCAAATGGCAAAAGAGGTAGAAAAAGTCAATGAGAAGAATATTTAAAAAGCAGAATTAGTCCTGTGGAAAAAGAGGCACAAAAATTCTCTGAATAAAAAATATCTCCATTAAAAAGTAGAATTGGCCAAATAGAAAAAGTGGTTTAAAAAATCTTACTAAAGAAAATATTTTTTTGAAAATTAGAATTGAAAAAATAGAAACTAATGTGACTCTATGAAAAATAAAGAAACAATAAAATAAAACCAAAAGAATAAAAAAATAGAAAACAATGAAAACAACTGACTTGGAAAATAGATCAGGAAAGATATATATATATATATAATCACTAGACTACTTGAAAGACATGATCAAAAAATAGCCCACACACCATCTCTCAAGAAGTCACCAAGGAAAACTGCCCTGATATTCTAGAGCAAGAGGGCAAAATAGAAATAAAATGAATCTACCCATTACCTCCTGAAAGATTACAAAATAACCCCTCCCCCCAGAAATATTTAAACCAAATTGTAAAACTCCTAAGTAAAGAAGAAAATATAGCAAATAGTCAGAAATAAACAATTCAAGTATTATGCAGCCACAATCAGAACAATACAAGATTTAGCAGCTTCTAAATTAATGGATTAGAAAGCTTGGATTATTATATTCTGTAGAGCAAAAGAGATGGGATTATACTAAAAAATTGCCTACTGAGCAAAACTAAATACAATCCTGCAAGGAAAAAATGAATATTCACTCAAGTAGAAGACTTTCAAGCATTCTTAATGAAAAGACCAGAGCTGAATAAAAATCTGAATTTTAAAATATAAGTCTCAAGAGAAGCACAAAAAGGATGAAATCATAAGGGACTTAATAGGGTTAAACTACTTACATTCATTCCTACATTCAAAAATGATGCTTGTAACTCATAAGAGGGGATTGATAATGGGATTGGGGAAGAGAGTAGTCAGAAGCAAAAATCTTTTGATGAGGGACAGGATGAAAAGAGAGAAAATAGAATAAGTTGGGGGAAATAGAATGAAAAAGTTTTGAAGCAAGTTTCTTTGATAAAGGCCTTACTTCTCAACATATAGAGGACTGAATCAAATTTACAAAAGTACAAGCCATTCTCCAATTGATAAAGGATTAAAAGATATGAACAGTTTTCAGATGAAGTAATCAAAACTATGTATAGCCATATGAAAAAAATTGTTCTAATACTATTGATTGAGAAAATGCTAATTAAAACAATTCTGAGGTACCACTTCATACCTATTAAATTGGCTAATATGACAGAAAAGGAAAATGACACATTTTGGAGGAGATTTGAGAAAAAGACAGTAATGCATTGTTGGTGGAGTTGTGAACTTATTCAATCATTCTATAGAGCAATTGGAACTATGCCCAAAGAGCTATAAAACCATGCATATCTTTTGACCTTGTGATAGGTTTGTATCCCAAAAGAGATATAAAAATATAAAAAGGAAAATGATCTACAAATTCAAAAATATTTACTGTTGTAAAACTGGAGGCAAAGAATTGGAACTTGGGAGAATACTTATCAATTTGGGAATGGCTGACCAAATTGTTTTATATAATTGTAATGGAATCCTGTTATACTATAAGAAATGATGAGCAGGATGCTCTCAGAAAAACCTGGAAAAACTTACATGAGCTAATGCAAAATGAAATGTATTGTGTACAAAGTAATAGCAATATTATAATCAACTATAAATGTTCTCAGCAATACAATGTTCCAAGAAAACTCTAAAGGACTTATGATAAAAAATGAAATCCATTCCCAGAGAAATAATTGGTGACGTCTGAATATATATTGGAGCATACATTTTTAAAACTTTATTTTTCTTGAGGTTTTTTGTCTATGTTTTCTTTTATAACATTACTAATACAGAAATATTTTTCATTGCTTTAGGTATATAACCTATATCAAATTGGTTGCTTTTTCATTGTGGGGTGATGGTGAAGAGAAAGGGAGAGAAGTTGGAACTCAAAATTTTAAAAAAATGAATGTTAAAAATTGTTTTTTACATGTAACTAGAAAAAAATATAAAATAAAGAATACTTGTCTAAAAGTAGGTTCTTATGTTAGTTAATAAGGCAATAAGTATCTATTTATATGCACTGTGAAAAGCACTGTGGATAAAAATACAAGTAAAAAAGAAAGAAAATCCCTGTTCTCAAGAAGTTTATATTTTAATGGGGAAAGAATGCACATAAAAAGAGGCTGAAAACCAGGGGGTTAGTTGAATAGAATGTCTATATACCTGGATGATGACATGGTGGCAAAATCCATAGAATTAAAAGCATGAATTGGAGGAGAATTAAACATGGTTGGCCAGGGCCGATTCCTTAAAATTAAGATTTCTGTAAGGAACTCACCAGTGGGTAAAGTCAGAGAGGTGGAGAGATGTTCAAGGATGAGAAAGTCTCGGGCCATGAAGGATATTCCAGTGTGAAAAGACAGCTAAATCTTGATGTTGACTTTAGGAGACTCACAATAAACTCTGTGAGGGGTGGCTCACACAAAATTTCTGAAGTGAAATTCAGCCAACTTTAATTCTCTTATTCAATTTTAAGATTTACAAATAGGAAAACAAAAAATTGTATATCATATATATATTTATACACTGACACTTTCAAAATATCCATATGTCTGTGGAGAAGAAAAATAAGCTAATCGTTGTTCAAGGGCTTGAGTTTTCCAGTAACTTGTGATAATTGTTAAGTGTTTTATCTGACATAACCATAAGCAGAAACTATCTTTGCAGATTTTAATATTTCACTTAAATATCAGGATATTTAACAATCAAAAGGACAAATATCAAGGAAATATCTAAATAAAAAGTAAGAATTATTTTTAGGTGGAAACGTTCCAAGTGACCAAATATTTTTTTAAAAATATGCCATTCCAATCCAGTCAATGGAACAACTAAAATAGAGACTGATTATGTTAAAGTAAGTGTGTGCGTGTGTGTGTGTGTGTGTGTGTGTGACATATAATATTGTAGTTGTATTAGTTTAGAGAAATCATTATGAGATAATTCTAATACTCTCATCCCAGTCACTAAGAATTGCAACATGGGTATCATTTTCAGCTCTTCTTTTATTATCATCTTTCATCCCCCTCCCATCATATATAATCAGAGTCTATTGTTTCTACTTCTTAATATTTCTATTATATATTCTTTCTTTCTTCTGACACGTTACCACCATGGTGCAGATCTTTAGTACCTCAACTGTGACTATTACAATAGTCTGATGGTTGATCTCCCATTTTCAAGTTTCTCCTCATTCTCTGCTGTTAAATTATACTTCCTAAAATACAGCTCTAACCATATCCCCCCCCACATTTTAACAAGTCAATTAATTATTTTAAATACCTATTATGTGCCAGGCATTATGTTAAGTACTGCAGATATCTTCTATCCCCTCAAGAAAAAAGCCACCCAAATAAAATCAATTGAATCCTTCTCTGCTGTTATAGAGCTCATAGTCTAATGTTGGAGACAACTTTCATATTATTATGTACAAACAGGATGATTTAGAGATAGCATCATAAGGAAAGCAGTTAAGATTAAAGAAGACTGGGAAAAAAGAATTAAAGAAGACTCCTCTATGTAGGAGTCAGTACATTAGCTAAGGTTTGAAGAGAACCAGGGAAGTTAAGATATCAAGATGAGGAGAAAAAGAGTTTTAGGCATGGGGGAGACCCAGTGAAAATATCTTAGGACAGAACAGAAGATGTTGTAACAGCAAGGAGACCAAATTCACAGGATTGTGGAGTATAATTTTGAGATGAGTAAGGTGCAAGCAGACTGGAAAGGTAGAGAGGAGCTGGGTTATAAAGAACTTTACATGATCTTTAAAAGTAAGCACTTAATAAAGTTTGTTGACTCTACCAAAGTAAACTGGCAACTGTTATATAACTTATGATCTTAGAACACTGGTTGAGGTCCATAGAAGCTAAACTTGGCCAGAACTATGTAGTCAATGTATGTCACATATGGGTCTGGTCTTGAACCAAACAAATCTTTGTGACCATAAGCCATGCTTTTTATCTACTCCACAATCTTACCTCAATATTAATATATATATAATATAAAATCAAATATTAAAATCTTAGCTCCATTTAACATTTTTTCTGAAAAAAATTTAAATGTGATCATAATTAGTTTCAACTTTTAGGTACTTTTTCCTTTTGGATCACTACATTAATTGTTATAAGGGTTTTTCTTGGGAAGGGGCAGGGCTGTGTTGTACTAGATAAAGTCTACTGGATTTGGGAATCAAAAAACTTTTCAAATATCACCTTTATGTTTTACTTCAACAAGTCACATATCTATGGACCTTAGTTTCCTCACTTCTAAATTGAAGAGGTTGGGACATATATTCTTTTATGTACCTCCTAGATATATATCCCATGATCATATAGTCTCATTTCTTCATGGAAGTTTCAGGAATAGAAACTACCATCTCTGATGCAGAATGGATGCCTAAAATCTTATAGAGTTGCAAGAGGGTACTTAAGTGACTTGACTATGGTCATATAGCTGATATATGTCTAAAGAAGGACTTGAACCAAGCTCTTCCTAGCCCTAGTCACTGTACTCTTCTGCCTCTACATGGCTTTAGTATTAGCTTAAAGAATGCATTCAGAGTGGGGCAGCTAGATGGCACAGTGGATAGAACATTGACTCTTAAGTCAGGAAAAATCTAGTCTCAGATACTTAACACTTACTAGTTGTGTGAAACTGGGCAAATCATTTAACCCCAATTGCCAAAAACAAACCAAAACCCAAAACAACAACACATGTAGAATAAATAAAAAAATCAAGATATGAAGCCATTGAAAAGTATCAAATCTGCAGATAAAAGTCAGGAGGACCCTAGGACAAATGTGGCCTCAGACATTTAATACTTACTAGCTCTTTGAGCCTGGACAATTGCTTCACTAAAAAAATAACCCTTTCAAAACCTCATGTAGAATCAAAAAATAAGATGTGAAAACATAGAGGCATATCAAACCTACTGATAAAAGCACTGACTAGTTAAGCCAGTGACTAACTCTTTGAATTTTAGTAGATTAGTTACCTTCTCTGACTTTAAAATCTGCCTTTATAATATTGAGGGATTGAATTAAATAATTTTTAAGGTTTCTTAAAAATTTAAATATTTTTGTCTAAAACATGCAAAATGCCAGACACTTTCTCTGTGTTTTTTTTTAATATTCTAATTTGTGTACTGCATTTTTCCCCTCCCATCAAAAGCATGTAATCTTCTTGAGAGCACACGCTGCTTTACCTTTTCATGGCACAGTAAGTGTATAATAAGTGCATAATAAATATCTACTGAATCAGTAAATAGAGGGGTCAAATAAGCATGTTAGTAAGGCAGGACTTCCCCCCCTTTTTTTTCTTTTAAGTTTTGTTATTGATTCTTCATTCTGGAGAAGTAACATATTGATTTCCATGTGAATTGGATAGGAATAGGGCAGAGCTGTGCAAAGTTGTCAGCCTCAAAAGTCCAGTCATTCAAGGGTAGTGGTAACTCAGTGTCAAAATGAATGTCAATGGCCTTCTTTTTTGTAAAGCAAAACTATGATTGAAGAGATTTACTGTGGTTTTACCTGATCTTTCAAAGAAAACATTTCAAAACTCTAAGCAATATCTTTTTGTCCATTTTGTATTCCAATCAAAATTGAAATCTTTGTGTGTTTTTTTTTTTTTTAGAAAATATGTTTTTAGAGTCCATGAAGAGATTGAAATGCAAATATGTATGTGTGGATATATGTGCATCAGACAGATGGAGAGATAGTTATAGATACGGATAAAATTGAAATACTAATATGTGTGTTTGTATATAAAAGTTATAATTGGTTTCTTTTATGCTCCTATATATTTTGCACATTTAAAAGCATAATTTGGGGAAAGGGTTCATAATCGCCAGACTGCTTAATGAGATTTATGACACGCACACAAAAGTTTGAGAAGTATTTGCTTTATAAAAATAAAATTGAGGCATTTAAAAGAATAATCACAAACTTTTTATTTTTGTTTTTCCATTTCAAATTCTATACCTCTCTCTACTCTTTCTTCCATTCTATGAAAAGGTAAGAAAAACAAACCCTATCATAAACATGTATAGTCATGAAAACAAATTTTTGTATCACCTAAATTCCTTCCAAAAGCAAGAAAAATTAAAAGTATATTATTTTGTTTAAGTTTTGAGTCCATCAGTTCTCTATGTGGAGGTGGACAATATGTTTCATCATGGATCTTTGAAATTGTCATGAATCAGAGTTATCTTTCACAGTTGACTATCTTTACAGTATTACTGTTACTGTGGAAATTATTCTGGTTCACTTTGCTTCAATTCATGTAAATTTTCCCAGATTTTTCTGAAATCATTCCCTATCTTATTTCTTACAGCACATTAGTATTCCATCACATTCACATCCGATAACTCATTCAAACATTCTGCACTTAATGGGCATTCCTTAAGTTTCCAATTCTGTCATCATGAAAAAAGCTAGTATTAATATATTTGTACATATGGATCCTTTTGCTCTTTCTTTAATCTCTTTGAGGCATAATCCTAATATTGCTGGTCCAGAGGGTATGCACAGTTTAATAGTCTTTTGGATGTAGTTCTAAATTGCTTTCCAGAATGGTTGGACTAATTCATAGCTTCATCAATAGTAAATCAGTGTACCTGTTTTCCTACATCCCTCTAGTATTTGTCATTTTTATTTTTTGTCATTTTAGCCAATCTGATACATATGAAGTAGTAATATATGAAGGGAAAACAGATTAAGGTATTTTGATTTGCGTTTCTCTAATTATTAATGGTTTAGAACATTTTTTCATATGCCTGTTGATAGCTTTGATTTCTTCCTCTAAAAACTGTCATTTGTCAATTGGGTATTGACTTTTTAAATAAATGTTTTAAAATCCCTAAACTTATTTTGGGTGTCTATTAATAATTTTGATCATATATCTATTTATACTTTTTATTTATTAATTGCTGCTAATACCACTGACATTTGTATAGTTCTTTAAAATTTATAACTTGCTTTATATGCATCATCTCACTTATCTATAACAATACTATAAATCAGTTATACAAACATTATTTTTCCTATTTTAAGGAGATGAAGAAAATGAAGCTCAGAGAAGTAAAATGACTTCCTCATGATCACATAACTACTAAGCTTTAGAAACTGAAATCAAAACTATGGCTTCTTCACTCCCAGTTGAGCATTTTTCTGTGAAATCAATGCTGTCTCCCACCTACTGTACAAGTTTTTGCATTTCAGATTGGTGCCAGAGGATTTAAGGGTTGCTAATAACTAGCTTCCCAAACATTGAGGTTCTAAAAACAATACAGTTTTAATAATAAAAGATTAATCACACCTATCAACATTTTGTTTCACTGCCTTTTAGGATGACCAACCCCTTTAAAGATTACTTTAATAAAAATCTCTGAAAGTTACTCAAATCATTGATGAGAACTTGTTGGAATTTGCAGTGAAGTGTTCAAGATCACACAAATGGAATCAAAAGGCTTTGAAATGGATGTTACTTATATAGTCACTTCAGACAGGAGACTATATTTTTTAAACAAAAAGCAGAATTTCTATATATACTAATTGTATGAAAAATTCTAAGGATGCTCCCCTGGGAGTTGGGGAGATAAAACAAAAACTCTCCAAATTGACTTCATGAAGACTGGTCTGTCTCCCTTTCTCTCCTCCCAAAACACAGAACTGGGAAGGAAGCAAAGATGGATCTAGAATCACTAAAATTTGTCAAGGGAATGAGCAGCAAAATGCAGAATGAACTAATATTAGCAACAAAAAGAGAGAATAAAAACTTTTTCAAATGCATAAAGGGAAAAGAAAAGATTAGAGTTACAGAGAATGTAGCTATTAATGTATGAGGGGTATAAAATTGATATCAATTTTAAAATGGATGGATCTATTCCATATTTTTAAAAGAAAAATGAAAGGAGAGGCAAAGAAAGGAGGCAAATAAACAAAATAAACATAGATTGAAAGAAAGATGTAGAGGGCTGAAACTCTTGAATGGATGCACTGAGATCAGGACAGCAGAGCACTTGAGGCTAACTACTGATTGGACAATACTCTATGAGCATATGCTGGGAAAATGGCCCTTCCCACTATCCTGTGCTGGCTCAATGATTGGTGTATACAGAGGACTGTAGGAGGGACTAGGGGGTGGAGTAAGACTAGCCAGAGCCACTTTGGCGGTAGACAAGGGAGAAGGCAGTCGGGATAGTCTCCTTCCATCGAATTCAATCCTGCCTCTGAAGACCAAGAAGTTTTTAAAACAAAAGTTAGTAAAAGTTTTAAAACAATAAATGCATGTAGTTTACTGAGATTTTTGTAAAACTTCTGATAAAATTTTTCAAATTGTTCCTTATGGATATGATAGAAATAATGAACTAGATTATAACATAGTTAGATAGATGTAGAATTAGTTCCATAATTGTCCTCCAAGAATAATTGTTAATGTTTCAGTGTTAATATAGCAGGAGGTCTCCAGTGAAAGATCCTAGGGAGTTGTATTTGACCATGTCGTTGTTTTTTTTTTTTTGACACTTCTAATCAATGACTGGAATTAAATCACAGATAATGTGCTCATCAAATTTTAAAATGGCACAAAATTTATAAGAATAATTAACAAACTGGATGGTATAGTTAGGAAAGAATTGCCCGGTACTTGGAATTATTCTAAAAGTGGGATAGGTTGCCAAAAGGGGTTATGGATTTCCAATCCATGGAGGTCCTCAAACAGAGACTAGGTGTGGTATGTCAGTTATGGTACAGTAGGATTTCCTCTTTCAATGGGTTGGATTAGATGATTGTTGATGAGTCTTCTAAATTTAAAATTCAATGATTTTATGAAGTTTCAGTACAATTTCGAAGGCATTTGGTGGGAGTGTTCTCACTAGAAGTCAAGAAAATCACAGATAAATACCAAAAACTTATTCAAATATCTCTGTGTGTATATCTCTATCTGTGTGTATATAAATGTTTATATTATACACACACACACACACACACACACACACCTAAAATTATATATCTTTAGTAACTACTAGAACTTAAAACTATACTAAAACCTTTAGAATTCTGGCAGTGTGGCAGCCAAGTATTATAATTAATTTTTACTCAGAACTTTAACTTTTGCAAAATGTTTTCCGTGCCTAATCTCATTTAGGCCTCAAAACAATTCTGAAAGGCAAATAGTAAATTGATTAATTTACATTTAAGGAAATTTAGAGAGATGATCACATATCTACTAAGTATCAAGGAAGAATAAAACCAAGGTTTTCTTTGTTATGACTCCATCATAGCAAAGTATTAAATTGTTATTACTAGATGTTGTTGAAGTTAGTCTGACTTGGGTTTAATTCCTTCTGACAGACACATACTTTTTGTATGACTATGGGTACATCATTTCATTTCTCAAGTAATTCTTTGAGAATATAAATTACTGATATGCTTTGGTGGAGAAAATTTCCATATGAGAAACTGACTCATACCAATTAAATTACAGGTTCGCCCCCTCCCAATACAGGAGCATTGCACTCATTCTCTCTCTCTCTCTGTCTCTCTCTCTCTCTCTCTCTCTCTCTCTCTGTCTCTCTCTCTCTCTCTCACACACACACACACACACACACACACACACACACCTTACAGTCTTTACTATGAGAGGCAATAATAGAGATTAGAACTTTGATCCGGAAAGATCACACTTCAAGTCCCATTTCTGACACAATGACTGTATGGTTATGGCCATGCTGCCACTCCTAAGTGCTGTAAGCCACTCTTTTGAATGACAAATTAAAGAGAAAGCACCATACTGCTTTGATAGAGGTTTTCTTTTGCTGGGAGTTCCTTAGTGTTGGTGAAATCACAAGCTAAAATTAGACATTGTTCATAAAATGTTTGGCACAATGTTTGGCTCAAAGTAGACGCAGTAAATGTTTGTTGATTAGTTATATTAATGTCAAGTATCATTTTAAAATATAATATAGTTTCATCTAAATGTGAAACATACAGAAATTCAGATATTACTATTATGTCCTTTCTAGACCTATATGAAGATAAGATACAAAAACATCACTTTAGATATTTCTTTAAAAGAACAATACAAAATTAAACATTTACCCGTAGCTAATATAACATTATGTGCCTAGTGCTATTTGTGCCAAAAGGTAGAAATCTTGAGGCTTCATAAGCATCCATAAAGCAAGCAGATTGGGAATAGTGTTTTTAAAAGACTTTTATGAAGCTTACATTCTAAATATCTCATATAATAAATTTCAAAACAATAAGCTATTAATAACCTCACGCTCACACAGTCTTATAAATAAGGCACTGTACTTTGAAAATCTTAAATCATTAATGTTTTTATGTCCATGTTTTTACTCTTATATGAACAGGTCTGCACTAGCCTGCATTAATTAAATTTAAGTAGGATTTCTGAGACCAGATCATCATTAAGACTGTGGCCCTGATTTAAATCTGCAGTAAAACATTTCTCCATTAAGTCCTGTGCTTTTGTGTCATATTTCATACACTAGTTGTCTCTTAATTAAATCCATGATGGCCCACCAACACAGACTATTAAAATAACTATACTTTGCACTTGACATATTTATGAGACAGATTCATAAGAGTATAGACTGATACTTGAACTACTCACTGAGAAATGCTAATAAGATTATGATGAAGGTGAGATTAGAACATTCCTCTCTTTTCTCTTCTCTTCTTTCTAGAGATTTATTTTTATAACTGCAGCTCACTTCTTCTATTTTAGGATCTTTGATTTTTCCCTCAACCAGCCGAAAGCTCTTTCTTTGTAGAATAACTGCAGATTAGTAGTCAATGGAAAGCTCAAAACCTGCTAATTTATATCACATCATGATCACATATAAATTGGGTTGTATTCTCCTACAGCCAAATTGAATGCTACACAGTATTCACAGTTAAATGTAAATAAGTTAATCTGGATATATGTTTGCTGAGCCCTTAAATACTCAGGTAGAAGAGAATTTACAAGGACTGAAATGGGGAGAAAAATCTGAGTAAGAAAGCACTTACTTGTTAGATGGGATGAAAGGAAGATTGCATATGTCAAACTAAGATATGCCCAATTTCTAATCTACTCTTAGCACATTTGTGTGTGCATATGTGTGAATCTCACACATACATAAATGGTGTGCATGTGTCAGCTCACATATATACATAAATGGGATTTTACTGACCATGACCAGAGTTTATCATTTCAGAATATGGTACAATGGACAGCTCCCACCCCCACCCCCCTCTTTTTTGTTGTTGTTGTTTTTGTGATGACCGGAAATATCTTTGCTGTTTGGACACTGACTTGCCCTCCCCCCCCTTTTTTTGAGTAAATTAGTGGGAAATTTAAGGTAGAAAATGTGTGTTATGATCAGGGATTGAGATAGTGCAAAATATCCTTTACAGGATACAAGTATCTACTTGATGGATATGGGGTAATAGGAGAAGTAATAGAAACAACAGATCGACAATCCTTAACTGATCAAACACCCACTAGTGTGATCAAATACAACTAAGAGGAGATAGTTCCAAGTGTTGGATTCATTTATCTATCTCTTAGTAGTATAAAAAGATATACTGAAGTGTTCTAAATAGAGTGATATAATTTATCATTCCAATCTAATTTTCTTCAGCCAAAGTTTAAGAAGTCATTTTAAGTCAGACTTTCTTTCAAAAAGTAAAATTCTGTCTCAGCATGGTGCCAAGCATCTGAACAGTGCAGGTAGCAGTCCAACCCTCCTGACTTGTCAAGGAAGCTGCTCTAGCTCAGGCAGCTTCCCTAAACACATTAACTCTAATAAAATCAGCCGCACGTACTCCTGACACTAGTAGTAATTAAAATAACTTGTTTCAAAAAATTGGTCCTATACATGAATACTTATTGGCAATTATTTCTTAGTTCTTCAAACCAAAGATAACATAATTTGATTCTCACACAATTTTCTTGTAAATGTAGTTCATATTGGGTTTTATATGCAGCTTAAGACTGTTAATTGCCATTTTGAGCCTCACAGTAAAATAGAGTTCAATATGTCGCTTTTCTCAAGCATGGAGAAATGTTTGAGAAATGCTTGTCTTAGTCTAATGAACTGTGAATAATTTACATTCTGAGGCCTATTTTTCAGCATAAGTGGTCCTGACTTTTCTTAAAGCTTGTAAAGTCTAATCAACTTGTTACATTCATCTTATTAAAGAAATCTGTGGCAAAATAAGAAGTAGGAATTCAGATCTTTGAGACTCCTCTCTTTTTTTATTTCTTTTTTTTCTTTCCACAGTTTACTTCTTGACTCTGGGACCTTTTCTTTTTTGTAATTATAGAGAACCTCTTCTGAACTAATTTGACCCATAAATTATGGAGGAAATGTCTCTGTCTTTAAATATTTTCAAATCTCCTCCATCCTGTCAGCCATGCTATATTACTTTCCAAATTTATATGAGTAAAGAAGTTCTATTAAAAAGACAAAGAAACTGTTTCGGGTTGTGTTTTTTTTTAAACAGAATTACAAATATAAAACCTATGGCCAGTTAATTCTCACCACAAGCTTATCACTAATACTGGACTTTGGAAAAGAAGATAGTATAGAGTGATCACTGAAAATCAGAACTTGGTTTTGGAGGTATGAGAGATTGTCATTCACTCTAATTTTCAAACTCGGGGAAAGATAATAATATGCCTTAGATTTAGTATGTATTCCTGGACATTATGATTCTATCTCACGAAGCAAAAATCTGGACACATAGTCTTACAATTAGTTCCCTCTTTCATAACTTTTGCATTCATTATTTGAGAAGCAGAGTAGTGTGATATAGAATACTAGATTTGGATTTAGTGATATCATGAGCAAGATAGTTAACCTCTTTGAACTTTGGTTTTCTCATCTATAAAATATGGATACCTGTAATAACTCACTCACTGTATTATTATGAGGATCAATCATCTAAAGAGTAATCTATCTTGTGAACTTTAAGTTACTATATAAATGAGCAGTTATTACTCCGACTTATCTACTTATCATGAACATTTACTTTACAATTAAATAATTTTTCCCCTGATTTCAACAAAGAACAGAATTTGTGAGATTTTTTTCTTGATCTGTAATTTCACAGGAGTGAGAGAACTCTATGAAGATTTGATTTCTTGCCTGTAATTTATAATCTTAGAGAGTTCTCTAGCTCTCTCAGAGATTAAGTGTCTTGCCCATAGTCATACAGCTATTGCGTGTTATAGGTAGAATTTGAAACTATATTTTCCTGATTAAAAGACTGTTCTTCTACCCAGTGTGATATATTAATCATACATAATAAAGCCCATGTGGTGTCACCCTTACTATTCCTGTACCAGTTCAAAACTAGGAAATGAGGTAATATATGCAAGATGTTTCGTAAACCTTAAAACACTATGTAAATGTCAGCTATTATTATTATTGTTATTATTATTATTATTGCCTATCTCTATGACTTTAAGAGAGTTACAATTTCTGCCAGCATCAATTTCCTTAATATAATGAACTTGGACCAGATGAGTCCTGAGGCACCTTTCAACTCTAACATTCTATAATCATGTGATCTATTTTTAAATTAATAGGTATAGATTGAGTGATAGTGAGGGCAGAAGAGAGACCAGAAAAAAGATATTCCTGCAATAGTCATAATTTACTTTTCCTGTTGTAAACAAGAGAAATATCTTCTTCATGCCACTTGTCTATAAATGAAAGTAATTTCTTCATCCAGATCTTTCCTTTCAACTGCTTTGCATGTGAAATTACCCATGTATGGAGACTAAATCATTTATATTTGCATTTAACTTACTATAACTGTGAAACTATAAGTTAAATGACAGAATGAAATTTCACTGTGTTTCATAAATATGGTTCATTTTTAGTCTTCATGTGCACATTAACAATTAGTTCAAGTTTCGAATATTAGCCAGTGAAGAACTGGCTAAAGTAGAAAACGTGAACCAGAAGAAATTCTCTTTTTGTATAATAGAAAATATTAATAAAAGCATTGAGAAAAAGTGATAGTAATTCACATTTACATATGATTTTCTTGATTTCAAAACAATTTCCTTCATAACAAGTATGTGTGTTTGTATGTACATATGTGTGTAGGATGTATTTTCCTTGCTTTTTACAGATGAGAAAATTGAGACTGAGAAAAATAGCCTGACATCCAAAGTCAATAACTAGTAAGTGAGGAGTCATGGGACACAAATTCAGATAAAGGACACTTTCTTTTTTCTTTTTTTTTTTTAATAAAGGTTTTTATTTTCAAAACATATGCATGAATAATTTTCAACATTCACCCTTGTAAAACCTCCCTTCTCCCTTTGTGCTCCCCTAGACAACAAGTAATCCAATATATGTTAAATATATGCAATTTTTTCTATATTTTCCACAATTATGCTGCACAAGAAAAATCAGATCAAAAAGGGAAAAAAAGGAGAAAGAAAGAAAAATACAAGTAAACAATAACAAAAAGAGTGAAAATGATATGTTGTGATCCACACTCAATCCCCACAGTCCTCTCTCCGGGTGTAGATGGCTCTCTTCATCACAAGATCATTGGAACTGGTCTGACTCATGTCATTGTTGAGAAGTGCCATATCCATCAGAATTGATCATCATATAATTTTGCTGTTGCCATGTACAATGATCTCCTGGGACTGCTCATTTTACTTAGTATCAGTTCATGTAAGTCTCTATAGACCTCTCTGAAATCATCCTGCTGACGGTTTCTCATAGAACAATAATGTTCTATTACATTAATATACCATAATTTATCCAGTCATTCTTCAACTGATGGGTATCCAGTTTCTTACCATTGCTGCAACATTTTTTTGGCACATGTGAGTCCCTTTCCCTCCTTTAAGATCTCTTTGGGATACAAGCCCAATAGAAACAGTGCTCAATCAAGGGATAGCCAAAATTTGATAGCCCTTTGGGCATAGTTCCAAATTGTTCTCCAGAATGGTTGCATAAGTTCAAACTCCACCAACAATGTATGTGTCCCAGTTTTACCATATCCCCTCCAACATTCATTATTATCTTTTCCTGTCATCTTAGCCAATCTGAGAGCTGTGTGGTGATACCTTAGAGTTTTCTTGATTTGCATTTTTCTGATCAGTAGGGATTTAAAGCACCTTTTCATATGACTAGAAATGGTTTCAATTTCTTCATCTGAAAATGTCTGTTCATATCCTTTGACCATTTATGAAGTAGAGAATGGCTTGAGTTCTTATAAATTTGAGTCAATTCTCTATATGTTTTAGAGATGAGTCCTTTCAGATAAAGGACATTTTCATTGAAGTAGAACACCAAAGGAATTTTTTGCTATTTGTGGAGGAAAAGGAAGAAAAGAAATCAAAGAATAGAATATAGTCAGAAATAAACATGTAAAAGTGAAATTGGAGATGCAAAAAGTCTCAGACGTCTGGATGTTTATGAGAGGGACTTAATTTGCCAAAGTCTAAACTATGTGGATCTCTTTGTCCTAAAAATCTAGGATTTTGATATCTTCTCTATATAAAGGTATCTTCTCTATATAAAGGTAACCCCTCTTTGCCTTACAAACAAAATGCAAACTTATTCCTTAGGCTGGATATTTAGGCAATTAGATGGTACAATAGATAGAATGCTAAACCTGGAATCGGGAATTCTCATCTCCCTGAGTTCAAATCTAGCTGCAGATAGTAGCTATGTGATCTGGCCAAGTCACTTAACTGTTTCTCTCAGTTTACTCATCTGCAAAATAAGCTGGATGTGTTTGTAAAAAAACAAACAAAAAAAATGAGTTCACAGAATCAGATAGAAGTTTAAAAAACAAGAATAACAACACAAGAGTATAAATGGAGGATTTGGTATAGTGAAAGGGACCTACGGACTAGATTCAGATGGCCTGGGTTCAAATTCTACTTTTGATGATTATTCTCTATGACCTAGAACAATAAACTCACCCTTTCTGGGTCTTAGATTTTTTTTAATAAAATGAGGAAGAGTTGACTAGATGGTTTGTGGGATCATTTCCATCTCTAGATCATTTGAAGACTTAAGATAGCAAAAGCAAAGAACCTTTACTTTAATTGCCTACTTTCTATGTAAAGAAAGCACTGGGAAAAGAAGACTAAGTTTCTAGATATTTACTTTATGACTTCAGAATATTTGTGATTTAATTACTTTGGTACTTCCCTCACTAACACAAATCAAATTCCCCACACTTTAATGAATTTCATGAACTGCATTGGGCAAGAAACAAATCTTATTAGGGTCATTTTTTGGGGATCAGCCTTTCTGAGCTTAGACAGAATCATCCCTGGATAAAAGATATTGTTGGATTGAAAAGACAAACCCTAGCTTTTTATATGACAACTTCATAAGATTTGAAATGGATATTTTATTGTCATAGCCTTTAAGAATTCAAGGTCATATCTATAAATGATTAAACATTAGAATAAATTTTAGAAGAGAATGAATCTTTGGTTTCATATTAGATGCTTCCTTTAATGATGCAGCTTAGCAATGCTGGCCCATATTAAGAAATTCTTAGATATACCCATACATTCACAAGAAGGAGTCCATCCAACATACCATTATTTTCTTTCCCTTGATGGTGTGCAGCTGTCAATGGAGTGATGTAGCTCTTTAACAATTATCTATAAATCCTAGCACTTGATCAGTCCATTTTTGTTCTGAACCAAAAACTTTCCTGATCACATCTTTTTGAAATTCTTATTTAATTTCCTTTGTCCATGGTAAACTCTTCACAACTATCATGCATTTCTTTATTTCCCTGTTTGAGATATATATTTTCTCCTTAGAGACTTTCATTTCTTACTTTATTTACTTTACGTATAGTCATATAACAATAGTGATAGAATATTGGCATTAAAAGGTAGGATTTTCTTTTTGGATGTTTGAAGTCATTAGATTAATTTGACTACATTGTGAAGGTCATACAGCCCACCCTCTTCCTCCATCCACTATAATTCTGGATCCAATTTTTATCCATTCATAATATTTCTACATGATATATTGTAGGTATCAATATAGAAAATATAGAGGATCTCTTCATACACAAGGAACCCAAATTTGTGCCCACATAATGGCAAATGCTTTGGGCAAGCATTATGACTCACCTAATATTTATGATCAAAAGGTCATCAATCAAGTTTATCTCTATTTTTAAAGCTTCAAAAAAATCTTAAATATTTCTGACATGTGACTGGCAGACACAATGATGGAAAAGAGCCTTTAAGTCAATGTTTTGTTATATTAAATCAAATACTTTTAAAAATTGAAGCACTCCCTATAGGCTACCCCCTCAACTCTCCAGCTCTCTTCTTTGTTGCCAGGGTTTGTGTTCTCAAAGCTGTTTCCTCCCACAACTACATTTCTGTATTCCTGTTGATCTCCAGAGAGTGATTTTGCTCCTTTCACAATGCTTCAAACTCTTTGATGGACATTTAAATTGCTCAATGGGGTTTCTCCCTTCGAGGGAGTTGTTTCTAGATGCCCCAGAGAAGTGTAGAGGGAGGAAAGCGAAATCCTTTTCTCCCCCACGTAGGAATCTCCATATCTTCCAGGGATACAATTCTCACAAACCTTTGCTGCTTAAATGTTTATTGACTAACTGACTGACTGACTTAACTATTTACAGTCCCCATGACATGGCCAATTTTCTGATCATCCAAAACTTTCCTTTTGGACTCTGAGAAGTGTTGAAACATTTTGAAGAGATAAGGGCATAGCTTTACATAGCTTTACAGTTAGTATAATATCTCATTGCCAATGTGTGATTATGTTCTATGCTTTCTGGACTAGGGAATAAGTCAAATATTAATTGTCCTATACTTAAATTATATCTTTAATAACAAAACAGTGGAATTTCATATACAGAATACTATATGTCTTTCAGTCATTAATATGATAAAAATGTGATCTAATGGTTAATTTTATTTTTATTTAATATTACCAATTCCCTAATAATGTTTTGTTGTACATATTTTTGATATATGCTTATTCTCACAGAAATTATAATAAACACATATAAAAATTTATAGGTTCATTATATGTGTGTATGGATATATAAATATATCCATACACACACACATATATATATCCATAAATATTAATATTATCTTTTAGGTTTTTTCTTGGTATAATAAAATGAATTTTATTTTTTCTATAACTTTGGTATCTTGCCCTCCTTCAGATACTTTGAAAGTTGTCCCCATAATATTCTTCCAATTGTGTCATGTCCAAGAAGGATCTCTCTGTGAATATTTGGTCTAATGCAGTTCATTTCCCTGTTTTGGTTCTCTTTAATATCATTTCTATTTCCTTTATGAGAACATCTGGTACTGCAAATCTGTGAGCATGTTATATCATCATTATTGATGAAAAAGTTAATTATAAAGGTATTTATAGAAATTTTCCATTTTTCTTGTTTGTTGAGTTTCATTTTTATCCTTTTGTGCCTTTAGAATGATTTTGTTCATTTGGGTCTTCTGAATAGGTTTCATTAAGATGATTTTTTTTTCTACTTTTTTCTCTCCTTTGTGAGAAAATATTTTTCAAAGATTCCATCTATCTTATGAATTAGAAAAAAAACTAAAAAAGATTTTTTTGTTCTATATCTCAAATTGGTATTATACCATAATTCTTCAATTGACATGTAAATCAGATATATTTAAAATCTCTCCATATTTTTGATATGATAATTGATTTATAAGAAAAAATGATAATATACTATATAGACAACTACAGTTTTATAGCAGGCACTTAAAAGCAAACAGCTACAATGATTAAACAAGATAGAACTAGCATTACTATTACTTTGCAGCAGCATCAATTTATAGTACAATTAAGGCATTAAGAATGAGTTGAGATTGAAAGTATGTAGTTCCTTTTAAAATATATGAATTGATCACTTTTTAAATATGTTAAAGATTATTTCTTGGTTGTTATTATATTTCCACTATTAAATTCATTTATGAGGACAAAAATCTTGTCTTAAGGTACTTCCAGAATTCAGTAATACTCAGGAGAATATGAATGATGTGTTTCAAATAACACTGGAATTATCTTATCCATTTTTACCTCTAAAAATTGTTACTTCTTGAAAAACATGTATAAGAATACCAACAAAGTTGCATGTCAACGTCTGTGACTGAGATAAGGAGGCAAAGAATTCTATGAGGGTCAGAAAACCAAATGCTCCAAATTAAACACCCATATCCTTTCTTATTTATTGATATTCATGTAACAAAACAAACAAAAAATAGTTGGCAAACATGGTTCAGGGATTAGAAACTGAAGAGGTTAAATATTGTAGACTACACAGGATCATGCTACCCATATATCATGCCTTATTCTTTTCCCTGGAGGAAAGCTAAGATGCATCAGATATGGTGCTCAGCTCTTACTTTAATATTTCAATTCTTTGATCACAAAAGTAGATTTTATTATATTCTAATATGAACATAATATTATTTCAGAATCACGTTTCTGGATGATCATGTGCTGGGCATTGTGCTAAGACTCAGAGATACAAAAACAAAAAAAAGTAACCTTAAGTAATTTATATTTTATTGGGTATATAATTTTAAGAGATGTTTCTTGACTTGTATCAGGTGGAACAGAAGATAGAGCACCAAGCCTGGAATCAGAAGAAAGAAATTAAAATTTGGTTTCAATTACTTACTAGCTATGTGACCCTGGACAAATTATTTTATCTCTGTCTGCCTCAGTTTGTTCATCTATAAAAAGGGAATAATAATATCACCTAATTCTTAGGTTGTGTGGATCATATGAAATAATATCTATAAATTTTTTTACCAAAATACCTGGAAGGTAGTAGCTATTTAACAACTTTTTCTTCCCTCCCTTCCTTTTTTTTCTTTTCTCCCTCCTTTCCTTTTGGTTATATTGTTCAATATAGAATAATACATCTTCCTGAATGAGGAAACTTTTGGAAAGACATTACACAATCACACATCATTAAAGTTGGAAATATCTTAAAGATTAGCTATCATTTATCCAACCATCTTATTATGTAAAATGAGGAAACTGAGACCCAGCTAGATACAAGGATTTTCTCAAGGACATATGAGATAACATTTGAAATGGGACTATATCTAGGCTTCCTCTCTCACTGCTAGTACTTATTTCATTAATGTACAAAGCTTCCTATCTCTTAATCTATTTCAGTTTTTAATAACCTCTGCTATTGGAAGTTCTTCCTTATTCCAAACTAAATGGCCTTCTCCTTTAATCAGAGCTCCATCCATTTCTTTTTCTGTCCAGAATTGAGATGAAAAGTTAGCCTTCATTGTATTTGTACCATAATCCTTCTGTCTGAAGATTGGTACTAGATTGCCTCTCAGCCTTCCTTTCTCTTGGCTTTGTTCTGATTCAGGTATTTAATTTTTTAAAAAAGTGGAAAGTCCCATTAAGAACAAGGTTGGTTAAGTATTATATGTTACCTCTTTTGAAAATATTCTCTATATAGCTAAGAAAAACTCAACGTTTCAGGAAGCCATGTGTGATTAATGTGGAATGGCCTGCCACCAGGGTAATAGTATCTAATGCTGCCTATCACAGCCATAAGCCTGTAGCAATAGGTACAGCTGAATAATCCTCAATGCAGAATTGTAATTACCTGGAGTTCTGGATGCATTGCTGTTTTTAAATTTAAAATTAGATAATCTCTAGATTTTATTTCAAAAAGGAACCGGCGAGCAACTCAAACTGCCCTCACTCCCTTTTATCTGAAATCCATGCAAGCTGAAGCTGCCAGTGTTTCCACTTATATTTCAAAAACTACAAAGTATGTTGGCACCAATGCTAAAATTTATTGGCCCACTTTGGTGAAAAACAAAAATCTACAGATGGACTTATAATATTTCATTTTCTTTCTTATTTTATATAGCTGGACTCCTGTTTAAGTAGGAGGTGTAGAGATTAATTATTCTCTTCCCATGTGTACCATTCTCGATCTGCTTCTGTCATCAATCTGCACGCCATGGGATTTTGTAACAAGAACTAGGCCTTTGAGCTCATATTGGTAACTGAGAATACTATGCTCTAGCCTAGTGACTAGCTAATTCTCCACCATGTGTCCAATTGCATATGAGGTACAGTGGTTAGAGAGCTAGTCTCAGAGGCTGGAAGACTTGGGTTCCAGTCTCATTTCTACTATATTGGCTGTTTTCTTCTGAACAAGTAACTTAATTTCTCACTCTTCCATAAAATTATAAATTTGAAATTACTATTCATCTCTGTTGGTAGAGAGGTTTCCTCAGCAAGGGAACTTCCTATACTAATGAAAACAAAAGTCAAACCCCAGATTCCACAACAACAAAAGACAGTATTTTAAGAAAGATATCTTGTCACTTTTTTTGAAGTAGCAAAGGACTGAAAATAAGGTAGATGTCCATCAACTAGAAAATGACTAAGCAAGTTATGGCACATAAATATAAGGAAACATGGCAATGTATGAAACAACAAATATGAATAATAGTGAGAAGCATGGAAGACATAATGCAAAATGAAGTAAACAGAGCCAAGTTAGCTCAGTTGAATATTGTTGGATGAAAAAAATCAATATTCCAAATCACACAATGAGTAAAAAATGTTAATGAAAGAATGAAGCAAATTAAACTGAGTTCTATTTAATTATAATGATCAATTTGGCTCTCAAGGAGAAAAAGAAAATGTACACTTTTTTTTTTCAGATGAGTCCACCAAGATTCCAGAGAGGAAGCTGAAATGCCACAAAGTGGACAATAGGGAAGGAAGCCTGACAGTAGATCTCTGGAAGGAGAGGTGAAAGGGCATAAGATGGTTTATCCTTTGTTTTCAAGGAGGACCAATGATATCACAGGGTGATAGCCTGTCTTCTATGTGAATTGTATTTAAGAGAGACACAATTGTCTCTTCCAGAGTCACTGAAGTCCAGCAACATGACAAAAGTCAGGAAAATGGCCATGATCTAGGAGACAGCAGAGGTCCCCTGCAACCACAGGGTCCACTCCACAGGGCCTGCTTCAGCCACCTTCATGGCCATTGGAACAAATTATTTTCATCTGCTCATTCCACTAGGGATGTTATCACATGCTTATGGTAAACATTCACCTACCTGACCAACAGGTTTCTAGCTCCATAGGATACCAACCTGATTTAGTCTGCCTGCCAAGATGATTTTATCAGAGTGTGGCAGCTATTCATACTATAGCATGTTGGAGCCACAGGTGAGAATTAAGTGTCAGGTGGATGAACAATCCCAAAAAGGGCTTGGCAAGCCCTTGCACCAGAGCTGCTAGACCTCCTTGAATACCCATACACTCCCATAACATTATGCTAGATGAGAAATCAGGAACTCTCTGGTTTAAAAGCTGCCTCAGTTGCTTTATTGCTGGGTGGCTCTGCACAAGCCACCTGATCTCTCTGCACTTCATTTTGCTTATCTATAAAATGGGATCTTAGCTCAGAGTTGAACTATGCTGAGCTTGATCCTCAGGTCCTGAGGATCAGATGACATAACAAATATAAAGCATTTTGGAAACCTATAATGTGATATAAAACTAGGTCCCAACTAATACAAATAATAAATGACTCCCCTGAATGTCCCATGTTTTTGAATTAGCATTATTTGCAGTTATAATTATGAAAAATATAGTAATAGGTCCAATGGAAATGAGTGTGAATTCAAATAATGTAGCCATTTTAGGGTGATTCTTTGTTTGCAGTAATTTGGACCTAGTTGTATTAATGGCAGTAATTGTTATTAATGATACATATTCAGAACTTTCAAAAGTCACTCATATGCCTAGTTTTCCATTTTTAAAATGGCCTTGTGAAAGTCATCGTGGTAACCATATTTTGAGATGCTTAGATTAAGTTGGCAAGCAAGTTATACTGTAATGATTCATTACTATCTCTGAAGGTGACAGATGTTTATGAAAAGTAAAATTCAAAGAGAAATATGGATGCAAATGATTATATCATGGTTTACTGCCTGTGAAATCACAAAATATGACAGGAAACCCAGAACTCCGTTCAACCCAGCTCACTGGATTTTATGGGGAAATGTTTCTGGTCAGTGTGAATAAACAGTTTTTGCAGAGGTTGTTTATTCTGGAGCCCAAACTAAACAGTCATACTGACAGAAGATGAAACACAGAAATACATCATGCAAAGTACATTCTGTATTTATAAGGCATACAAACTCCCTAGCAGCTTCTAGGACACCCACGCCTTTTGCCTTTCTGACAATTGTGATACAGTACCTCTTGAATGTGATAAGGCTGCAGGAATTTGGGAGCACATAAGGTTGAATTTTTCCCCAATACAGGATTTATTTGTTTCTTAATGAAGGGGATACAGAGGTCTTTCTGATATCACTGGTTCTTATATATATAGGGATTTTATTGTTCAGTCATGTCTGATTCTTAGTAATCTTATTTGAGGTTTACTTGAGATACTGGAGTAATTTGTCATTTCCTTATTCAGCTCATTTTACAGTTGAGGAAATTGAGGAAAATAATGCTAGCTGACTTGCCCAGGGTCACATAGTTAGTGAGTGTCAGAGGTGAGATTTGAACTCAGTCTTTTTAATGTCCAATGCTTTATCTATTGAACCACTTCACTGTTCCTTACATATTCAAGTCATATTTAAGGAGAGCCTCTTTTTATTCTTGTCAGTCTTTGAAAAACCTGGAAGTATCATTATAAGTACCTTGAAGACATAGGATTACTCACTTAATATTTCCTTTTTTAAATAACCAAGTGTAAGACTCTTTAGGTCCCAGAGAATATATAGGGCAAATTCACAAATGTCATTGGTTTCATCATTCCTTTTAGTAGCATTGAGTGAAATTAATATAAACTTCTGGACTTGGGGTAAAAAAAGATGTATATATTTCCCTTGCTTGAGACACAATTTGTGTGAGACTGGTTTCTTTTAGACTCAATTTCTTCATCTCTAAAATTATGATGGTAATAGCACTTCTCCCCCAGGGTGATTGTGAGGATCAAATGAGCTAAAATATGAGAAAGTCTCTGAAGTGCCAATAGCAGAATACATGTTGATAGTACATGAGTGCTGAGGAATAATTGAGGCATAGAACAATGAATGACTACCTCAGCCTCACACAACTAGGAGTTAACAGATTGGGGAATCCAATGTAAGCTTTTTTTGTCCAAAAACTAGTATGCTATCCAATGATCCAAATCCCCTCTATTGTATAATGTGGAATGAATAAGGTTAACTGGCTTTTATACTTTCAGCTAAAAGATAATAATACCTGTTATTTTTTTGGCACCTACGGAATATAAGGTATTATTTCATGCATATTATAAATGTTTCATTTGAATATGGTTCAGTTCATAACTCTACCAGCAGTGCATTAGTTGCCCAGTTTTGTCACATGGAGGTGGTGGATATTATTATCTCCATTCTACAGTTGAAAAAGCCAAGATAAATAAAGGTTATATGATTTGCCAGGATCATACAGCTCTTAAGTATGTTAGGCAAGATTTGAATTCAAGTCTTCCTAACTCTAACATAGTGCCATCTAGTTGGTAATTTCATCTCAAGCCTAAATCCCTAAACATCTTTTTTTATAAAGAGGACTTGGAAAGTTTTAAAGCATTTTATAAAGCTAAGTTGCAGGAGGTGTTTTTATTATTATAGTACTTGTCAGGATTCATTTTACAGATCAGTTCAATGTGTGTTTATATATTTAAGGAAAAGTATTTTCTCAAGAAGTGTTGGCTTTCTCAAGTGTGTCATTAGACTTTGAGAGAGCACTTGATGCCCTTTTTCCCCAACTACTATCCTTTTCCTACAATTAGTCAAGACTAATCAAGTTTTTTTCCTATTTTTTAAAGTTCTGAGTTTGAAATTCTATTTATCCTTCTCTCCTCCTTTCTTGAGATGGGAAGCAAGCAGATATAGGTTATACATGTGCAATTTTGTAAAATATTTCCATATTAGTCATTTTGTAGAAGAAGACTCAAATAAAAGAAATAAAGTGATAAAATACCTTCAATTTGTATTCAACCAATATCAGTTCTTGCTTTGGAGGTAGATAGTGTGCTTCATCATTACTCCTTTGGGATTATTTTAGATCATTGTATTGCCAAGAACAGTTGTCATTCACAATTCTTCATCAAACAATATTGTTGTTACTATGTACAATGTTCTTCTGATTCTGTTCCCTTCACTATGCATCAGTTTATGTAAATCTTACCAGGTTTTTCTGAAAACATCCTGCTTGTCATTTCTTATAGAACAGTAATATTCCATTACTACCACATACACAGCTTGTTTAGTCATTCCTCAATTGATGAGCATCCCTTTGATTTCCAATTCTTAGCAACTACCAAAAAAAGCTGCTATAAATATTTTTGTACAAATAAGTCCTTTTCCCCCTTTTTGGATGTCATTGGGAGATAGATCTTGTTAGATTAAATATTATGCCCAGTGTGAAATCCCTTTGGATATAGTTTCAAATTGCTCTCCAGAATGGTTACATCAGTTCACAACTTCATCAGCAGTGCATTATTTTTCCAGTTTTCTCTATCCTCTCCAACATCCAAAATGTTTTTTTCTTGTCATATTAGCCAGTCTAATAGGTAGGAGGTTGATACCTCAGAATTGTGTTGTTTTATATTTCTCTAATCGCTAGTGAAAACAAATTAGGTTTTTGTTATGAAGTGGAACCTGGGAAGGTCTCAGTGTTAACATTACTGAATTCTATCTCTCACTTCAAAGTAGACAAAAAAACTTAGTGGATCTCTTCATATAAATTTTCCATTTTCTGCCTACTACATAGTAATGTGGTCTGACACTTTAGAAATGAAGCGTCATGAAACAAATGATCAAAATTCAGGCATGATGAGTTATGGGATGGTAGACAAGGGATTTCTGTGTAAGCCAGGAGTCTAAATTAAAGAGCTAAAATTCAAACTCACACAAAAATTTTAAGTAATTTAAAGTTCATTTAGACCAACACATTTAAATAAAAAGACTTTCTACAAAGAGTTTTCCATTCATCTTCCCATAAGAAGGAATCTACAGCTTCCAAAGTTTCTTCATGCAGTTCTCATATATTTTGGACTATAGTCCAGAGTCCTTAATCACAGATAGAATGCTGAACACTGGACCTGGAGTCAGGACAATTGAATTCAAATTCAGCCTTACATACTTTTTCTAGCTGTACGATACTGGGCAATTCATTTAACATATGTTTGCTTCAATATCTTCATCTGAAATGTGGATAATAATAGTACCTACCTGTCAGAGAAACTGTGAAGATCAAATGAGATAATAACTGTAAAACTTTAGCTACAGTGCCTGGTACATAGTGTCATATAAATGCTATTATTATTATTATTAATTATCCTCATTTCTGTCTTGTAGAAGATTCCTAAAATGTTGTCCTTACATCTGAACATAATTCTCTAGATATGGTTTGACAGCAGGATTAATACCTTCCTAAATAACAAAGCACTTTATAAACCTTAAAGATCTATGTGAATACTTGTTATTAGCTCTCTGCAGTTCATGATGAATATGGAGATCTCTTGGATCAACTGGCACAAGCGGGGAAAGACTGGGGACAAGCGCAAGCACTACCACAAGAAGCGCAAGTGTCAGCTTCCACAGCATCTACACTTGCCGCAGCATCCACACGTGCTGCAGTATCCACACTTGCTGCAGCATCCACACTTGCTGCAGCATCCACATGGTCCAAGTCCTCAGGAGAAACAAAAAGTAACTGAAGCTAGAAGTTGGCGACTGCTCCTGGGACTTTGAGTGTTATGACTAAAAAGCAAGTATTATCGATGTGATCTACAATGCATCCAACAGTGAGCATCCAGAAGATGCTGATGAAGAAATGCATTATGCTTATCGATAGGACAGTGCTATGAGTCTCACTATGCTCTGCCGTTGGGCCAGAAGAAGGGAGCAAAGCTGACTCCTGAGGAGGAAGACATTTTAAATAAAAAGCGATCGAAGAGCATCCAGAAGAAATATGAGGAGCGGAAGAAGAACACCAAGATTAGCTCACTCC
Source organism: Sarcophilus harrisii (assembly GCF_902635505.1). Taxonomy (NCBI): domain Eukaryota; kingdom Metazoa; phylum Chordata; class Mammalia; order Dasyuromorphia; family Dasyuridae; genus Sarcophilus; species Sarcophilus harrisii. The sequence goes on along the minus strand of NC_045429.1, from coordinate 398,740,652 downwards.
TAGAGTAACAGTTCCAGCAGGGCAACTCTTTGTAGTGCATCAAGGCCAGCCAGGCCAGTATGGCAGAGCAGATAGCCCCGTGCTCAAGGACAAAGAGCTGGAGTTCGAACTAAGAAAGATCAAAGCCCGAAGGGCAAATAAACCCTAACTTGGACATTCATTAATAAATTCCCAGATTGTTAAAAAAATACTTATTATGCAAATCTCTCTCTCTCTCTCTCTCTCTCTCTTTCTCTTTCTGCTCTCTATCTCTCTTTGTCTGTCTCTCTGTATGTCTGTCTTTGTGTCATATGAACACACACAAACAAGAACACATATACACATATGGATAGATACATATATATATATCTAGTTATGTTTATGACATATGCAATGTAAATGGAAGATAATCTTAGAGGAAAGGTAACAGCATTGGGAGATGGTATGGTGGGGTACAATAGGCAAGGCAGAAAGTGGAATTTTAATCAAGTCTAAAGGAAGCCAGTAAAACCAGGAACCAAAAATGAGGAAGAGCATTATAGACATAGACCATGTGAAAAGGCAGTCTCTGTCACTTGATGAGAGTGATCATGAAGGGAGAGAAGTATAATGAAAACTGGAAAAGTAGAATGGGTTATGTTTTAACTTTTTCAATATAACCTAAAACTGCATTACATTTTTTGGTAGTCATATTAAATCATTAGAGAGATGTGAACTTTCAAGTAACTTCTCATTGTAAGATTTCATTTTAATAAATGATGATGGGAATGATAAAGAAGTCAAAACAGTGGCTAAAAAATAAAATTTAAGGGACTTAAAAAGAAAAATAACTCATAACTTCAGGCAATAATAGACAGGATTAATTTGGACAGTGCTGAGTCACTCTAAGGTCAAAGGCTTGATTGAGGACAACAGAGGGCAGTAGTGGATGGTTCATATCAACTGATGCTCTCTTCTGGTTTTTGTGACATAGGGATTTCTGGCAAATGGGATAGGAGCTACAATTATGGACTAATCATGAACTTGTGAGATAAAAGATAACTTTTGGGTTACTGGAGAGTGCTGTCAGCTATATGTGTACTTATATTCCTAAAGAGTCAGTATCTGACCCATTGGTCCCAGCACCTAACAATAAAAAATCAATTTGACAGTTAAATTTTATAGCTCTCACATTCCCATACACATTGTATCCTGTTTTATTGGATTGGATTGGATTGCATAGCTTATATCATATATTAATACATTATATGGAGAGAAGACAGGGATGAGGTTTTTGCTGTTACTGGTATAAGGAACAATGAGATGAAGTTCTGTCTACAACTAGAGGTTGGCAATTTCTCTGTAACTTTTAGCCTTAATGGGCTGCCCAGACCACAATCCTGCTGCCCACAGCACTCCTGAGTGGGGCTGAACCATATCAAAATGTAATTGGGAAATATTTGACAAAATAAATAAAAATACAACAAAATAAAGATAATGTCATATGTGGTTTTCTAAGTTAAGATGTGCTCTAAAACCTAGCTTTTTAAAATTGTGGTTCATGACCCCATATGGAGACTTGTAACTGAATATATTGAAAATTATATTTTATTATGTATAAATGTTTGATTTGTATACCTACTTCATATATCTATATACTCAGATAATATAAAAATTTCTTGGGTGTAAAGGATTCATGTTTAGAAAAAACTTTAGAAGCCTTGATCTAAGGGACACTTATATGTAGCTTAGTTTTATTGACTTCTATTTGAGTTTGATACCATTGACCTAGAGCTCTGAGAGGTTAAATGATTTTTCTAGAGTCACACAGTCAGTATGTGTCAAAGAAACAAGAACCAAGAGTTCCTGTCTTGCACACCAGCTCTCTAGCCTCTGCTGTTTTATGTCATATTGTTTTCTTTTGCATTATTTTTAAATCATAATGCATAGTACTGTATTTTCTACCTTATCATGGCATATCATATATTATCTTGTACTATATTATGCTATGTAATACACTATACAGATTTTATGCATATGCTTATATAGGTTTTTAATTTTTTAAACTATTTTTGATTTAATTGCTAATACATCCACCATGTTTATTAGCATCTGCTCTGGCTCTGGCTCTTGTTCCTCATTTTAAATTCACAAAGACTCTATGACCTAAATAGAGCAAACATCATTATTCCCATTTGACATATGAAGAAACTAAGTTTCAGGCTCTTTCCTCAGGAAAAAAAAACTTACTCCTACATTTCAGAGCTGGGACTCAAATCCACCTCTTTTAACTTTAAGTCTAGCATCTTTGTACTAAACAATACTTCTATGCTGTAAACAAAATAAATAAATATAGATATTTATCATAACATAAATGCTAAGAAAATATAGAGTGAAATATTACTAAGCAGAATCTCCAGAGGTGACAGGCAGCTATTGCTCTTCACCCTCCCCCACTGTCATTAGTGACAAAGCAATGTCAGAACCCAGCTGAGATAGTCTCATCTGGATATATCATAGAATGATCCGATCTAGGGAGCAATAGAAACATATAGAAAAAGCATAGCTGCTTGGGCTACCTGGGGCTGTTTTCTTGTCTGGGTAGGTAATCATATTTAGCATACCAAAAATACAAGTGTTTACAGTTTCCTTGCACCAGGGATTTGTTTATATTAAGATAGAAATGATGCTGTGACCAAACATGGGCAATGTCACTTCTGTGATGATTAGTAGTGTTAAATTGAAATATTGGCCTAAAAAGTCATATGAGGACTAGTTAAAGGCTCTGGGGGCAAAGAAAAAAAAGAAACTTGGGGAGGAGATGATGATTATCTTTATATATTTAATGGGGTTTGATAAGGAAAATATTTGATTTGTTCAATTTGACTTCAGAAAGCAGAATCAACAGTCGTGTTTGAAGCAGATATTATTTTAAAATAAGAAGAAAACTTTCTAAAGATAAGAGCTATCCCAAAGAAGAATGGGCTGTCCCAGTGCAAAGTGATTTTTCTATCACTAGAGATTTTAAGGAAAAGGATTTATGACCTTTTTCAGGGGTTGTTATAAATGGGCTTCAAGTTTTGGGTTTACATTGGATAAGAGTTCTGTGATTCACTCTAATTTTGTAGTTCTCTGATTCTGATTCTAATACAGGCTTTATTTCTAAAGCTAATATTTATATTGAATTTGAGCGATACTCATGAATTAAATTATTTGAATCAATCAGTTTTTATCAAAGGAAACACTGCCATATTTCTTGAGGTTGGAATCATGATCTAGATTTCTTGTTAAAATTCCAAGAATTTCCCCCCAAACTTGTACTTCTAGCCATAAGTATTACAGTTATCTCAGTTAATGTTCACTCCAAGCCATAGGGTTGTAATGGTGCTCAGGGTTTGGGGCATAAAAAATATCACTGCTTTATATCCTGATGGGCAGAACAGGTCCAACTGTGAAAGAATCCTACATGTCTGCATAATCTTGGCACTCAGAGCAGCATCTTTTCGGCAGGCAATAGCATAAGGCTTTGCCCCTTGGGTATCTCCAATGTCATGTGAAAGAAGAAAATGAGCTTTGCTGTACCTGTTGTTTGATGTAATGGTTGTTAGGGATGGATCCACAGAGAGAAATTTCACATAGCTCAGAGACATTCAACATCTGCCATAAGCCTTGACCCTATTCTACAACAGTGTCTATAAGCTATGGGGGACGTGCTGTTGATGTCTGCCTGAATTCAAGAATCATCACAGCTGTCACTGGGGTTTATTCCATCATCCCACTGGCTGATATGCTTATCATAAAACTGCAAACCTTATATCGCCTCCTGTATAGATCTTGACTGTTCCCATTATACTAGAAGGGTTTGGAAAATAAACACTTAAAGTGGTTCCAGCTTCATGCTTTTTAGAACGGCCTCAAAATAGACACCAAATTGAATATCTCCTTTCCCTCTTCCATCCATCTTTTTGTCCACTACAACCCAAACCCTCACCAATAAACAATACATCAAATGTCAGAACATAGAATACTATGGTCATGTCACTAATGGCTGAAGATTAGAGGTGGTATTTTTATCCAGTATGGAAGTGAATTAGGAAATGATCCTGGTCTAGGAGCTAAAAGAAAATAGGTCAGATCTAGGAGAAGAAAGAACTCTTAGAAAGTAAGTTTAAATAAAAATAGACATGATGTCAAACAGAATAAGTACTATTCTGCAAACTGGATCTCATTTCCAGTATGGTGGATCAAGGTAATTGTCAATTCAATTCATCATGAGAAGAGCCAGATAAAATCTTGGTAAATGTAAGACTATTCTATGTATTTATCTTTCCTTCCTTCCTTTTTTCTTTTCTTATTTCTTTCCTTCTTAAATACTTTTAAATATTTGTGTTATTTCCTCTGATAGAATATAAGCTCTTTAAGAGTAGGGGCTATTTCATTTATGACTTTATATTCCCAGTGCCTAGTATACTAACTGGTATGTAATAATCACTTAACATAAATTGATTGAGAGGCCCTCTGTCAAAAATAGAATAATTTCATTGTACTTTATGCATTCATTTATATATCTATTCCTTTGGTGGTACCCTGGACCATTCTGTCTAGGTAATTTATGAAAATGTTAATGAATCCTTGGCCCAAGCCAGAGGAACAAAACATTACCTCCTGAAATCTTTGAGACTGACACTGTCCCCTTGACAACTACTTTAAAGAATGGCTCTTGTGTATGTGCCTGTGAGTTGTATAGTTCAAACTACATTTCCCTTGTTCACAGATAAGTAAATTGTGTAGGACAGAAGTCAAAACCTTGCTAAAGTCAAGATAGATTGCGTTTGTGGCTTCCTCTTCATCAAGCAGGATTTCAGTCTGTCATGAAGAGAGATTGGATAGGTCTGACATAGATACATCAGTCTGGTAATTACCTTGTATCTGATTTTTCAATAGGTTTAGAAATTGATTTTGTGATGATTTTCCCACTATTCCTCCAGATATAGAAGTTAATAACCCAGCTTCCTTCTCAAGTATTAGAGGGCTGCTATATAGAGAACTTTGCTCTCCTATATAGAGGGGCTTGCTCTCCTTTATTTAGGGTCTTGCATTGAGTTATTCAATTGCTCTTTATTATCTTCATCTAAAGTGAAGAGTTAATGCTTCAATTAATCAATCAACAAACATTTATTAAGTGCCTACTATGTGCCAATCTTGTGCTACTCAGTCTATTGTTTTTATTAAAACCTTTGGGTAAGTCTAGAATACTGATTTAAGTAAACATTCTGGATGATGAATAGATTTCATGTAAGAAAAGTTTCTTGGTTCCCCATTATCAAGGATAATTGAGAATTGATGGTACAGGTAACTCTTATCACAAAAAGATACTGCTGTGTTGCAATAAAAAATTGCTTTGTTGATCGAATTACAGTGAATACCTCCTAATGTAATTGAATTTAATAAGCACTTGTTAAGCCCTGTCTAAGTATAAGGAACTATTGGGTAAAGGCACAATAAATAGTAATATACAAAGTCAGGAGTTTGTTTGTTTGTTTGGAAAGCTCTTAGTTTTTTGTTCTTAAAACCTTTTTGTTCTGTCATCAAAAATTATTCAATTCAACAAACATTTATTAAGTTCCTTTAATGTGTGTAGCATTGGGCTAGGACCTGGACATACAGAGACAAAAATAAAATAGTTCCTGTCCCTAACGAATTTATGTTCTACTGGGGGAACAAGGCATATACACATATTAGTAAATATAAAGTATATCAGAAAGTATATTTAGGAGAGAGAAAGAAAGAACAATTAAGGGGATAAGGAAAGGTTTGATATAGATTTGAACTGAACCTTGAAAAAAGTGAGAGATTCTCAGGATTATTTGAAAAACAAAGGGGGATAAAAAAAAAGAAACCAGGCACATTTGCACTCTTGTAGTTTGAGATCTCTTCTTTTTGTACAGCAAAATAACGGTTTGGTCATGCATGTTTATTGTGTATCTAATTTATATTTTAATATATTTAACATCTACTGGTCATCCTGCCATCTGGAGGAGGAGGTGAGGGGAAGGAGGGGAAAAATTGGAACAAGAGGTTTGGCAATTGTCAATGCTGTAAAGTTACCCATACATATAACCTGTAAATAAAAGGCTATTAAAATTAAAAAAGAGAGAGAGCTCTCTTGCAGGAGACTTTGCATTCTTTTGGAGCTTGATGCAGCCAACAGACTGTCACCAGTAAAAAGGAACATCTACTGGAGCTCATGATCCTCTGAAAATCCCTCTTCAACTTGGATTCTGTGTTGGAACTGCTTTTTCATAGAAGAATGCATCTTTTTATTTTATGCTTTTCCTGAGGTGCAGGATCCTAGGATTATTAAACAAGGTTCTATATATACATACATATGTGTGTGCGCATATATCTGTATGTGGTTTCACACACATAAAAGAGACATAATATATTGATACAATATATTATACACATACATTCACACAAATATGCATATTCATTATTATACATTTATTTTCCTTTTGTAGCCCTCAGATATATTTGCATTCATTTCCTCATCCCATTTCCTCCCCAAATTTCTACAATTCTCATATCACGAGCTACTCCCTCCCTTCAAAAACACAGATCTCACAAATATCAAGGAGTTTGAATGAAAAGAGGAATAAATGGTGTATATTGTTTTCACATTACTGTCTTTTCTGGGACCAGAGACGAATCATGAGAAGACTATGACAAGCACTACCAAATTGCTAACTGTTGATATGCAGAAATATACACATTGGCCACAGACAAGACAATATAGAGACTGGAAGACTGAATATTGGAAAGAAGTATTTTTACTGATGAAAATTTCTTTATTACCTACAGCTATAATGAAACCATCTTCAGAAGACAGGATGAGTTTGTAAAATGAGAAATTTTCATAAAATTATATAAATTTCATCCTATAAAAGGTTTGGGACAATATAGATAGATATTTCTTCTTTCTCTCTCTCTCTCTTTCTCTCTCTCTCTCTCTCTCTCTCTCTCTCTCTCTCTCTTTCTCTCTCTCCTCATTCTCTCTCTCTCTCTCCCCCCTCTTTCTCAGTATGTATGTATGTACACACACACACATATGTAGCAGCTAGTTGGAATAGTTGATAGAGTACCAGGTCTGGATTCAAGCAGTCTCATCTTCCTGAGTTCAGAACAGCCTCAGACACTTACAAAATGTGTTATCCTGAGGGAATCATTTAAAGCTGTTTGCCTCAGTTTCTTCATCCATAAAATGAGATAGAGAATGTAATGGTAAATCACTCTAGTTAGTATCTTTGCCAAAAAAATGGAGTCACAAAAAGTCAGTCATAATTCTAAAATATAGAGATTAAAAAGCTTTAATGGCCTGGGAATTTATGTAATTTATGCCCAGACATGTGCTTGAGCCAGTTTAAACTAGTTCAAAAGATGCTGTTTGATTTTTTTTCCTGAGCATTTATAACTTAGAAATCAGTAAATGCTACAAATCAGGATTTGGTTTACTGTTTTGTTAATTTTTCTAGATTTAAGAAAGTGATGGAGAAAATATCAATATTTATGTTAACTTTAAATGTATTTCCTACACTCATTTTTTCCTTACTTAGAGAGCTGGTTGTTAAATGTTAAATGTTAAAAATCAATAAACCACTATTTACATCCCATTAGAATATGAGTTATAATAAAGACAAGGTAAGAAAAATGTTCTATTTGCCAAGGACATAGTTAACATCCAATGCAGTATGATTTCTTGATGAGTAATTAAAAAATAAGTATCATAGTCTTGTATGTCAAATCATATAAAAACAAGTGTTTGCAAGTAAAAAAAAAAGGCAAATTGAATTGTAAAAGCTTTTTAAGTCATACAAAGGTGTGAAATTTATTTTATGTCAGGAAATATAATTATCTTACTTTGTCCCAGTTAATTTGTTTATCACTATGGATTTAAGAGAAGGAAAAGGAAAACATTTATTTGGTGCCTACTATATGGCAGTCATTGTTCTAAATGACTTAAAAATATATCATTTCATTCTTACAACAATCTTTCAGGGTAGGTACTGTTGTTATCCCCATTTTTCAGTTGAGAAAACTGAGGTAAACAGTTTAAGTGACTTGCTTAGGGTCATACATCTAGAATGTGTCTGAGATCCCATTTGAGCTCATAGCTTCCTAACAATTCCATATGTCGTATTTTATGTATTGTACCACCTAGTTGCCTCATTCTATGATAGATAAATTAGTATATCTTTCAATAAATGATAGATGATAGATGATCCATCCAAAATATTGGTGGTTTACTTGTAGTTCATCTGAAATACAGGTATTCCTATTTTTTCCAGGTCAGATTTAACCTCTGAGGTCTCTTATAATTTTGATTTTCTATCATTTTGAGTTAGGTTTGCATAAGTTTTAGCATAATCAATAATGCTTTTTTTACAAGAAGCTATGTAAATATGATTTCAAGGGCACATATGATTAGAAAAAGAGATTAACTAATAGGGATAACACAGACACCTCAAGTACTGAAACATTGGTTCTCCTACACACCCACACACATATGAATACCCTAATTGTCTGAAAGCATTGAAGTATGCCATAATTTATCCTTTCTTTGGTATCTGCACTGTGGTTGTATATTGTTTAAAAAACAAAACATTGATTTTTCAGGATCATTCTAGAGAAATAATTTCTGTATCTCAGTGGTTATGACTCAAGTTGTGCTAATCTTATCTCCAACTTGTGTTGCAATAATCATAGCTCAGTAGCAGTATTACAAACCACAAAATACTAGACTATTATTTCTTACCCTGTGGTTGTATTTGTCAAAGTTGAATTTAAGAAATTGGAAACAGAGGTAAATCCTAATTCAGTCAGGATAAGGTCAAGTCAATAAATATTTATTAAGCACAAAAAGTATACCAGGAGCTATGCTAAACATTGGTGATAGAAATAAAAGGGGGTGGGGAAGATCACTGCTCTCACAGAGCTCACACAAAAAACCTATATGCAAACAAGAGACAGATAAATAGATAATCTCCTGCATTCCTCTTCTTAAAATAACATACTGTAGTCCATCCATATCAAGCTTTTAACACCTTCATCTTGACTACTGCAATAGCTTTCTAATTGGTCTCCATAGATCCAGTATCTCCAATCCATACTTCATATACCTAGTTTGGGAGCTCAAATTGATATTTCTAAGACAAAGATCTTACCAGGTCATTCTTTTATTCAAAAATCTATAATAGCTCCCTATTGCCTCTAGGATAAAATATAAAATATTCATCTTGGTATTTAAAGCCCTCTCCAATTAGGCTGTTACCTGCCTTTCCAATATTTTAAAATGATTCCTTCTATGGCATCCTATGTTCTAGTCAGCTTGTCCTACTGGGTATCTATGTATATCTACTTCCTAGTATAGTTATATGCATAGAAGAAATGTTGAATTTAGCTACATATAAATAAGAACTTCACTAAAAAGGCTATTTGGCAAAATGCAGGATTTCTTAAAGGAAAATACTTTTAAAATCATCTTTAAGTGGTGTTTTGTTATTAAAATCTCAAAACATTTTTACAGCTTGATCTTTATTATAAGGCAAGTTCTCTTACATGGAGACCAAAACAATTTATTTAAAGCATCGGTATTTTGTCCTAGATTTGTCGGGGAGCTTTCTGAAAGCTGTGTGATCATAGTATACCCTTCCTTTAGAAGAGAATCAGTAACACCATGGGATAGATTTCTTGACTTGTCCATGATTTGGATTTAAGTGAAACAGAGTTGCATAAAGTCATCATCAGTCTCACTCTCTCTTCCACAATCATCAAAGTCCCATACAAGACAAAAGTAAGAACTATTGATGATAGCCTTGGATGGAGTGGAGCACCTTGTCATTTTCAATGTCTGACCAAGCTCTAAGCACTCTAGAGCACCTTCTTCAGAACCTTCATAGCCATTTGAACATTGTTCTCATCCTCTCATTCTACTGCAGGAAGTCTTCACATGGTTTGGGTAGACATCCCCCTATATAATCAATGAGTTAGCCTCAACCTGGCTCAGTGTGCCCAGGCAGATTTACCAAATATGGCCACTGTTCATGCTACCCCTTCTTGGAGCAACAGGTAAGTAGAGGTGACAGAAAGACAGTAAAGATGGATGAACAACTCTGAAAAGAGCTTGGCAATCCCTCATTGTAGGAAGGCTGATTCTCTCTGAACACCCCATATTTCCTTGCCTGATTATTAAGGTATATTCTCATTGCATTTTAAGACTTATATAGAGGGAGAAAAAAAATCTATAAATGGTAGAGCTTAAAAGGTTACAACTGAGGATGTAACAAAAGAACTATTATGTAAAATCCATGTTGAATTTCAGAGAAAAGGAAATCAGGTACAGTTCACTGAATATCAGAATTACTTTCTGATCTAACCCAAGAATTTTAAAGCTCTGAATACTCCTAATTTATAAATATAAAAACTGCTAATAAGTATGTAATGAAAGGTAATGTAACTTATTAAATGTAATTCATAAAAAAGGATAACCTTATATCTATTAAATTACTTTTAATTCATTTGGTCCAATTAGTTAAAGTTCTTTTTTCCTTATATAACTTGGCTTAGCAAATCAGAGAAATTTTTCTGACTTTTTGTGCCTGATTTTATTACTTTGCAAGCAGAATCTTTACAGTTTCAACAGCATTAGCTGTGATCTCTAACACTCTACTTTTTGTAACCTACTTAAGACTTCATTTATTTAAGTTGATTAAAAATGTTTTCTCTTTGATAAAATCTTGTCATGTAGCAGAGTAATATAAGTAATATAATCCAGGACTTGGAAGATCTGAAAAAGGAGGTAGGCATGTCATATAATGAAAGTGAGAAAGAACAGAATGAAAACTTGAATGTTGCACTCTGCCCATAAAATAAAAATAGAAATATATAATCAAGCAAAAAAAAAAGAATAAATATATGTATATTCATTATTATGTGCCATTACTATATGCTTTACCATACTATAATAGTAGTAGTTAACATTTACACAGTGTTTGTTTTATGCCCAGTTCATTATAATTTTGATCTCATTGATCCTTACAACAATTCTCATGGATTGGTACTATATTATTGTTCTGATTTTACAGATGAAGAAACTGAGAAAAACAGATCTTAAGGGAGTTACACAGGGTCATACAGCTAGTAAGTATCTGAGTCTGCCTGGATTAGAATTTAGGTCATTCTGTCTACTTTACTTCTCAGGATACATAGATTGAATGATCTATGCATTAAAAGGTAAATTTCTTGAAGTCAGTAGATGCTTTGGTTTTATCTCTACATAACAAAACTATAAAAGCCTCACAACCACATTATCTCTTACTCTCCCTCCTATCCCCCATATCCATTCTTTGCAAAAGCCTATTTTATCTTTAGAATACTCCTCTTCCTCTCCTCTGATGCTTCCATCATCCTGGAACAGGCTCTCATCATTTTACATTTGGACTATTTGCAGCGGCATACTGTGAATTTGTTCACCTTTAATTTCTCCTCATGCTAATCTATCCTGTATTCATCTGCTAAAGTGATTTTCCTAATGCTCTAGTTTGACTATATCACCCTTCTACCCAGTAAAATTCAATGGTTCCCTATAATCTTTAGGATCAAATGCAAAATTCTCAGTGGGCATTGAATGTCCTTCACAACCTAGCTCTCTCCTAACTTTCTAATTTTCTAACATCTTACACCTCTTAGTGAACATTTTGATCTAGTAACACTGATTTCTTTGTTGTTCCATGAATAACACATTCTCATTTTCTCTGGCTGTTTCTCATGCCTGGAATCTATCCCTCCTCATGCCTTCCCTTCAAGTCCCAACTAAAATCCCATCTTTTACATGAAGCCTTCCCAAAACATCTTAGTTCTAGTGCCTTCCTTGTTTTGATTATTTCTCTTTTATTCTTCATATAGTTTTCTTGAACATATTTGTTTATTTTCTTCTCCAATCATATCGTTAACTTTTTTAGGGCAGAGACTTTCATTTGCCTTTTTTCTCTATCACTGGCAACAAATATAGTGCCTGGGACATAATAGGCATTAATAAATATTTATTGACTGAATGGCTTTGGATTGAAAGGAAAGAGAAAAATATGGAGCTGAAAAGAAAAGAGAGAAGCAAAGGGGAGGCCATTATGCTTCCCTCTCAAAAGCTGGCAGAAATATTGAGCCAGAATATCAACAGTGTTTAAGAGCTCCTACATTTTTCTAGATTCATTAGCATCATCATCTACTTATCGGCTGGTGGAGGTAGACACTACAGAGAAGGAAGCTTTTCCCTTTAGTTGTAAACCCATTCAACTGAAGAGCATCATCCTTTTTTTCCTGTTTCCTTTTTTTAAATTTAATTTTTAAAAGCTTTTTATTTTCCAATCATTTATGGATAATTTGACAACATTGATCCTTGCATAGCCTTGTGTTTCAAATTTTCTCCTCCTTCCTCCACTCTCTTCTGTAGATGGCAAGCAATTCAATATATGTTAAACATGTTAAAATATATTAAATCCAATATGTATAAACATATTTATACAATTCTCTTGCTGCACAAGAGAAATCAGATCAAAAAAGAACATAAATCAGTAGATAAACAATAAAACAAAACAAAACAACAACAAAAAGAGTGAGAATGTTATATCGTGATTCACATTCAGTTCCTACAGTCCTTTCTCTGGATGTAGATGGCTCTCTTCATCACAAGATGATTTATCATCAGTCATCTCACTGTTGGAAAGAGTCATGTTCCAACAGAAATGATCATCATATAATCTTGTTGCCATGTATGATATTTTCCTGGTTCTCCTCACTTCACTCAGTGTCAGTTCATGTAAGTCTCTCCAGACCTCTCTGAAATCATCCTGCTGGTCATTTCTTACAGAACAATAATATTCCATAACATTCATATACCACAGTATATTCAGCCATTCTCTAACTGATTGGCATCTACTCAGTTTCCAGCTTCTGGCCACTACACAAAGGGCTGCCACAAACTTTTTTTGCACATGTGGGTCCCTTTCCTTCCTTTAAGATCTCTTTGGGGTATAAGTCCAATAGAAACACTGATGGATCAAAGAGTATGCCCAGTTTGATAACTCTTTGGGCATAGTTCCAAATTGCTCTCCCGAATGATTGGATCCATTTACAACTCCACCAACAATGTATCAGTGTCCCAGTTTTCCCACATCCCCTCCAACATCCATCCTGCCATTTTTAGCCAATCTAAGAGGTATGCAGTGGTACCTCAGAGTTGTCTTAATTTGCATTTCTCTGATCGATAATGATTTAGAGTCCCTTTTCATATGATTATAAATGGTTTTAATTTCTTCTATCTAAAAATTGAAGGGCATCATCGTTATCCTCTCCTTTACCCATTCACTCACAGTCTTTTGAAGGAGATTTACTTCAGAGTTGACAATTTGCTTTAAGTCGATCTTTTACTGTTGTAATGACATTTTGTTAGATCTGATTCAGTTCAAAAAATGTATTCTTTAATTTTGATTGGAGTATGCAAAGTTGAAGGGAAAGAAATATCTCTGAGTTAATTTTCTGTGCTCTGGTAATATAGAAGCCACCTGAGGGCAAAATTGAATTAATATTTTACTTTTACTAATAACCCAATAAATTTATAAGGTAGAGAATCTTGAAATCGAATCTAGCACATTCCTTTTGCTCTTAATCAGAGGTTCTTATCATGAATTGTACAGACTCTCAAAGGATCTGTTGATATATTCTAGAGTTCTGTCACCTGAAATGGGGGGGGGAATCTTTATTTTTCAATAATATAATTTCGAATTTATTTCAATTATGGAAAAGGTCACAAACTGTAATTTTGATAAGGGATCCAGAAGTTTCATCAGAATACTAGATAGGTATATGGCATAATAAAGACTAAGAATCTCTGTCCCAGATTAAATATATGTTTTAATTGTGGATGTGGTTCATGGCCTTATTTTAAAGCATTTCCCCATTCCTCATTTTAAGAAAAAATGAGATGAAAGGAGAAGTGGGGAGTGGGACTATGACTGGGAGGGAGAAACAATTGACAAGTCTACAAAAGGTCAGTGTTAGCATTTTTGGGGAGGATTTCAATTCAGTGATACCTGGAATTGTATTTGTAATCCCAGCACCCAGACTCATTCCACTATTATTGAATGCCACCAAGTTATATTCCCAATGATTAGAGAGTGACTGAATAATCATGATACAGGAAGAAAATAAATATTCTTGTATTATAAGAAATGACAAATATGAAGATTAAAATAAAAGCATAAGAAGATATTAAGTGAAGAAAACAGAATAAAAACAACAAAATGAAATATGCAATGACAAGAAGAGAAACAAAAAGCAATTGGATATATTGAAAATTACTTCAAAACTCAAATAGTTCAGATGAAGACAGAGAAACAAAAAGAATTACTTTATTCATACCTTATAAAATATATTATTGTAACACAATCTGTATAAATAACAGAATTTTATACATGATTATGTCTATGCAACCCTTTAAAATACTTTTCTTACTTTCTAATTTATTGTTTATCTTATTTTAAATGAAAATATTTTATTTTTAATTTAATATTCATCGGTAACAGAAATACTTCAGTATTTTAAAAAGAATAAGGGAGAAGACTAATAATCTGTGGATTTCTTTATTAGTAGTTATTAAAGTATTTACCAAATTCAACACAGAAGTAAAAGAATACTTGGGATCCCTTTCATCAGTACTTTTTGTTTTCTTCCTTGCATCTTATATATCTTATTAACAATACTTTTATTACTAGCAATAACCCTCACTCCCAAATTGAAGACCTTGATTATAATGAATATGTATGATTAATCAAAACAGATCAATATATTGGCCAAGTGTGAAATTATATAACTCATTCTACACCTCTAATCCACTATCATCTCTTTTCTAAGCAGTGCATAGAATGCTACACAAATTATAGCAAAACTCAACTAGTCATTACTTATATGAGCTCTTTAGCCTTTCATAGTTGTTTAACTTTATATTAAAGTATTTAGCATATAATGTTGACTTGCTTCTGCTCATTTTAAGCTGTATCAGCTCTGTATCTTCCCACATTTTCATGATCTCATCATAATTATTGTTTTTATGGCAAAATAATATTATATCATAATTTATATTATATTAATTATTATTAATTAATTTATATTATATTACATTCATTCCCCAGTTAATGTACACTCTTCCTGTTTCAAGTTTTTTGATACAACAAAAATTTTTGTTCAAAGTATTCTTATCTATATAAGTTCTCTCCCTCCATTCTTAACATTCTATGATTATAAACAAAACACTAACATCACTGGGTCAAAAGATATTTATAATTTAATCAGGCACAGTTCCACATTATTTTCTAGCATGGCTGGACTAATTTATGGTTCAACAAAATGCCTGCCTTCCTACATCCTCTCCAACAATGGCTATCTTCACCTTTTGTCTTATTTGACACTCTATTGAATGTGAATTGTTAAATGATAACACTTGAATTGGGAGTTAAAATAAATGTCAATATGAATAGACAAGAATTATTTTGCATTAAAGATGGAAGGCAGATAAAATAAAGACATATTTGGAATACAAAAATCATATTTATATTAAAAACAAGAAAAACATTTTTAATCCAGGTCTTTCACTGATCTCTTATTCAAAAATGATCCTTTTGAAGAGGTAGTCAAAACACATCTGAAAATATTAACCATGTAGTAAGAACTTAGTAAATGTTAAGCTTACATAGAATTTTCAGAAAACAATTACATCCTAATTCTTTACTTCTTTACATAATCTACATCTATTTCAGGAAGAAACAACACAGAGAAGGAAAGATAATATTTTAACATGAAACTAAATGGAGACTTTATATTGTCATTTGAATAAACAGCATTAGATTTTAGTAATTTCCATTTTCTCAGAATATGGAATTATATACATTTCTTTCCTTTTAAATTCACATTAGACTATTATTACTCTAGGTCCTTCTTACTTCCTCCTTGAACTATAGTAATAACTTTTCCTTATGTCTCCCTCAAGTTTCTCCCTTCAATTTACTCTATTTGTTACCCCCCAAGGTTAACCTTCTTAATGTCCTGCTTTGTCCTCATCAAAATGCTTTAATGACTTCTCTTGATGTATTGAATGAGGTCCAAATTTCCTATCCTGACATTCAAAGCCTTCTATTTTCCCAGTCTAATTTGCCACACACTTTCATATATAAACTATGCTATTTTCCACTCATCTATTCAACAATTCCTCAAAATATCTTAGTTTTATATATGCTTATTCATTATATTTCTTTATCCAAGAATACCCTGTGAATTTAAACCTGTGAAAACCTTTCCAGTTCATCAGTGCCAAGCTCAAAAACCACCTTCTTTATAAAATTTCTCTGATCACTTCTCTATCTATATATGTTCATCTTTCTCCCTCTCCCTTTCTCTCTTTCTCCCTCTCTCTCTTCTTCTTCTCCCTCTTCCTTTCCCTCTCCTTCTTTCCCCTCTCTCCTTCACCCTCTCCCTCTCTCTCTCTCTCTCCTTCTCCCTTTCTCTCTCTCTCTCCCTCTTCTTCTTCTTCCTCTTCCTTGCCCTCTCCCTCCTTTCCTCTCTCTCTCTCTTTCTCTCTCTCTCTTTCTCTCTCTCTTTCTCTCTCTCTTTCTCTCTCTCTCTCTCTCTCTCTCTCTCTCTCTCTGTCTCTCTCTCTCTTTCTCTCTCTCTCCCCTATGGTAATTTGTTTCATGACATTGATCACATATTTAGTTTTTTTGTCATATGTAACATCTTTACATAGATGTATTATTACCATGTTTAAATGCCTAGTTTTTTGAGGTAAGGAACCATGTTTAATATATCTTTGAATTAAAGCTAGGAAATTTGCTTAAGGTCATAGAGCATATTAGTGACAAAAACCCAGATAAGAAATAAGTACTTTCCATGGTAACATGTGTGATTTTCCTAGTAGGTCCTCAAGAAATATCTGCTGAAAAAAATGGATGAATGATTCATGGCTTCCTCAAACTTTTATTAAAAATCCTAGCTTATATGGACATAGGTTCAGACAATACATTAATCCAACTTTATATTCTAAATAACTGGTAACACATTTATCCTATGTAATATCAACCTTTTCCATCTCCAGGAAGTGACCATCTATCTTCTGAATGAACATCTCTAATTATAAAGAAATTTCTATTTAATCAACGAATCTTTTTTATTTCAAGGCAGATTGAATTCTTCTTTCCCATATTATGTAATAGGGGCTATTGCTCTTCTCTTTTGTATCCTCTACTGATACGTAAAGAGAGAGCCCCAGATTCTGGTAATTCAGGTCAGTATTTAAGGGAAGAACTTAATAATAAGTCTCACTGCAGAAAACATATTAATGAACATCTCGCATGATATAGGTTCTGGCTCCAGTTTTGACTTGTCTCTTACAAAGAGATTTATACCCTAAAAAGCAGGATATAAGGACAATTTTCTCTTTTGAACACATGAAATAAGAGATGTCATCTTTCAATAATCATCAGAAATCATAATCAAAAGGCAGAGAAAATATTTTACATAATGTCAAATATGAAAAAGCTAACCACCAGACAAGGGGTAGGATTCCTTGCTGGATCAGGCTTTATGATCATAGAATCATAGATTCAGAATTTTCTTGAGCTATTACTCTAAATAAAATTGCATGGATGCACACATGCTGAAATGTGAAAGTGATAAGAGTAAGATCAGGGTAACCAGTAAGAAGTTTTCCCATGCATATTATGTGTGACCTTATCCTTATTGCCAAGGGACTATCATGATACTTTCACCCAACCATACTAGCAAAATTTGGGTATAGGAATACTTTGCTTCTTTTTATAATATTATTGAATCAAACCCTCTAGATCTTAGCTGGTGCCATACAAAAGGTTACCATTTTGTCATTAGTTCAGTTCAGGAAGTCACTTCAAAAGGAATTATTAAGCACTTATTATGTAAAAGTGACATAATTTCTGGGATCTCCCCCCAAGACAAATGTTCATAGCCTAATGGGGAGACATGAAAACAACTAAGAACATACAAGCAACATAGAGGATAAAGTGGAGTAATAAAGAATTAAGCAGGATTAGGAAAGGATTCTCATAAAAGATGGGATTGTAGTGGGAACTTGAAAGAAGTCAGGGAAGTCAAGATATAGAAATAAGGAGGGGTATTATTCCTGATGGATGCAACAGCTAAAGAAAATATTCAGAGTCAAGAGATAGAGTGTCTTATGAGAGAATCAAAAAAAGAGATTATTGACTCTGGATGGCAGAGATAAGATGTAAGAAGACTAAAGAGATAGGAAAGGTGCCAGCTTGTAAAAAATCATCAATCAGATAGTATATTTGATTCTGGAAAATAGGGACTCACTGGACTTTATTGAATAGGCAATGACATGGTCAGCTCTACTTCTTAGATCACTTTGATGGCTAAATAGAGGATGGATTAGAATGGGGAGAAATCTGAGTCAGAGAAACTGACCATCGGGCTATTGTGACAGCCTAGGATTAAGAGGATGAGAATTAAGAAAAAAAATCCAAGGAATGGAGGCTTTAATTGCAAAATGCCTTTTCAAGGCGTTTAGTCACAAAAAAGAAGAGCTATTGGATAATAGTGGAAATGGGAAAATCAAGTGTTTTTTATTATTATAATTATCATTACTGTCATCATCATTATTATGGAAATATGAGCATATTTGCATGTAGCAAGGAAGCAGCCCTTAGGTAAATAGAGATTGAACTGAGAATAGGGAATTATATAAGGATCATGCAATGGGATAGATCACTTGTTCAGCAAGATAGGTAGGAATCTGGGAACCTATTCAGTTGAAATCTGTCTTTTAGGGGATATAAATGTATTAGTCTTTCTGATAATATACAAAATATATATAATACCTCTTCAGCATAAAGGTCCTTCACAAATTTATAGACAATGATTATGTTCCAACCCTAAGCCCCCCCTCAGAAAAAATACTTTCTCTTCATCCCCTGTTATGTGTAATTCTTTCAAGTATAATACACTATCCTGATCAATTTCCTTTAAACAGTTCCATTTTCCAAGACATTATTTTTAAAATTCACTTTAAACAAGAATAGAATAAAATGTTCTCATATGTAGCACTATGTATAAAATGTTTTTGTTCTGAACATGATTTATTTGTTAGTAGCATCTAAGGTATAGCAGATACATTAAAAAAAAGATATATTTTGTTTTACATCATAATATGGTATATTTGATAGTGAGTTGACCCTAGGGTTAGAAAGAGGTGGGTTTGGGTCCTACCAGTTACAATTTTGTTGTAAAACACTATGTAAGTCATATAACCTCTCAGCAGCCCAGACAACTTTCTAAGAGTATAAATTGCTGGGATAAGTGGCAGTTGGGATTGGAAGAGAATGTTTACATATTGGGAGTTCCCTATACAGTGAAATCATGGGTACAAACTAAACTATTACATTAACATATATTACATTATGTTATATCAATATCATACTCTACTATGCTATACTATAATATATAAGTAATATTTTACCTACATATAAATGTCTATAATATTTTTATGTCTTTATGTATGTATTATGTCACATATAAAAAGTATTTTGAAAAGAATTAAGAATTATACAAATAAAAGTTATAATACTTATAACTATAGTGGTATGTATACAAAATAATTTTATATATGTTAATTTATTTGATCCTCATAAAAACTATTTTATACATGAGGGAAATGAGACAGAGAATCTAAGTGAATCACCCATGATCACATAGCTAGTATGTATCTAAGATAGGATTTGAACTCAAAAATGTGAATTAAAACAAACTCTGAGGGACCACTTCACACCCCTCAGATTGGCTAAGATGACAAAAAATATAATGATAAAGATTGAAGGGGATATGGGAAATTTGGAACATAGCACTGTTGGTAGAATCGTGAACTGACCCAACCATTTTGGAGAGCAATTTGGAATTATTTTCAAAGAGCTATGACACTGTGCATACCCCTTGATCTAGCATGATATTCCTGGATCTGTATTCTAAAGAGATCATGAAACAGGGTAAAGGATCCACATGTTTCAAGAATGTTTGTAGCAGTTCTTTTTTGTAGCAGCAAGGAACTAGAAATTGAGTGGATACTCATCAGTTGGGGAATGCTTGAATAAATTATTTTATATGAAGGTAATGGAATATTATTGTTCTATAAGAAATGATGAGCAGGCTGATTTCAGAAAAGCCCAGAAAGACTTACGTGAATTGATGCTGAGGGAAGTAAATAGAATCAAGAGAACATTGTCCACAGTCACAAGAAGATTATGTGATAATCAACAGTGAAGGACTTGACTCTTCTCAATAATGTGGTTATTAGAGGCAATTCCAGTAGAAGTGGGATGGAAAATGCCATTTGAATCCAGAAAGATAGAACTAAGGAGACTGAATGTAGATTGAAGCATAGTATAATATTCACTTTTTTGAGAGGGAGTTGTTTGCTTGTTTGTTAGTTTTTTTGTTTTCTTTCTTGTATGGTTTTTTTCCCCCTTTGGTCTGTTTTTTCTTGTACAACAAGACAAATATGGAAATGTGTTTAAAAGAATTGCACATATTTAACCTATATCAGATTGCTTACTGTTTTAGGGAGGGAAAAATTAGAATTTAAAAACTTACAAAAATGAGTGTTGAAAACTATCTTTACATGCATTTCTAAAAATAAAATACTATTGAATTTGTTTTTAAGAAATGCATGTAAAGATAGTTTTCATCTTTCATCTGAACTCAAATATCCTTACTTCAAGTTGCCTACTTTAACTGCTGAACCACCTAGCTTACTTCCTGAAGAAATAAACTTATTATTATACATCAGTAGCTATACCAATAAGAAAAGCAAGTACTGAAATGAGGGAACTTAAGATCTTTTCTCAGCTTTGCCACAACATAGTTTTGTGATGTTGGACAACTCACTTTATCCCAAGAGACTTCCGTTTTCTTAACTGTAAAATGAAATAGTTGGATTAGACAGCTTCTGAAGTCCTTTCCAGATGCTAAGATGCTCATTTTAATTCTAATTTTACAAATACAGGTTATTTAAATAGATTTAGTATCTGGGTTTGCTTCTTGCCCCCACCCTTTCCTTTACTTTATGTGAATGAATATATGGGTAAATATAAAAACTATAGAGAAACCAGCTTAAATGTTACCCAGACCAAATATTTTTTTTAGTATTCTTTACTATGCTTCTAAATATTTAATAGATTATTAGTAGATGCAAACATAGGAGACACTATTTCACATTTGCATGTTAATGAAAATCTATGAATTATACATTATTTGCTCTGTAGAGGAGTAGCAACAGTATTCATTTTTTATGGCCATAAAAACTTAGATTGTCTCCTGAAACACGAATCAAATCCCCTTCTGAAATAGGGCCAGGGAGAAAGATCTGCAGACTCTCTGAAACAATTGCAGGGTAAATTAGATAGATTTGTTTGTGCTGCTTTGCAACACGCGAGTGTGAAAGTTCATTTTAAGCAAAATAGTTTTAATAATGTCATTACTAATGTATATTTGGTCATCACTAAAAAATGGAGTTTTAATATGAATGCTTCATTTTAATAAACGGCAGAGGAAGCAGGTTGCCCTGAGTCAGCAGGAAGTGGTTATACACCAGAGAACAGACTGATTGTGTTAGATTCATCCAGAACACTGAACAGCACACAGACAGTCCAAGAAAAAACAACTGGCTTTATTCAAATGATTAGACTTACTGCTGCTGGGTAGTGAGATTCACACATTCGCCTATTATTTCTTGACCTTGTGCCAAAAACTCCCACTTACAGTAATAATTAGAATTAGTGTTTCCAGTGCATGCCTCCATCTTCCTAACAAACACTGAAGAAATGTGGTTTTTTTTTCAAAATATGCTGTTAATTAAACTTTTCTTTATGTGCTTGATTAATACAGTTCAATTTTCCTAACTCTCTACCAATATGCCCATCTATATCCACCTTATGTTGCTAAATTAATTTGAATATCATGAGTAAGACTGTCAATCCAAAAGCTTAAATAATAATAATAAAAAAAACAATATTTTTCTCTGCCTCTCATTAACACTGAAGAATCTATGTTTTTGACAGGGTTTCAGATGTAGGGCTTTCTTTGACTGCTGTCATTCTGAAATTGGAGCATTTGTGGTGTAGAAAAGGAGAAAACCATAAATACTTCAAAGGTTGAGTCACAAATGCTTTAGAATTAACATATAGTACAAATTGTGGTGCCAACTATTTTAATGAGAAACACGGTTTCCTGGATGGGTCCAGAAGGGGCTATAAAATCTTCATAGATAGGAATTGAGTGCTTGCTTACATTGTCTGTCTTACATATTGCCCCATCCCCCTCTGTGCACTTAGCCAATATGGTCATGACAAGACTGGACCAAGGGAGAAGTGCACCATATTTATGTATTTAGTGATTTCTATGGCACTGCAATTTTACCATGCAAGAAAACCAACTACATACATCCACGAAGCTTACCTAGATATGACAGAGCCTAATGGGAAATCACACTAGAATTGCAAGGTGTGGAAAAACAAATGGGATTAAAAAAAAATCAGAACTTTAAAAAGCACAGTTTCAGAGAATTAAATATAAGTATGATCTTAATATCTTAGAAGAAGGGTATCAGTTAAAGTTATAGATCTGTCTATTACAAAGATTATTGTCAAAGACAAATCATAGCCAAGGTACTTCTGATTAGGAAACTATAATGATATTAGCTGGTATTTACAGGAACACTTTATGATGACAAAGTATTTTTTTTAATTTTTAAAAGTTTTATTTTTTATTATTATAGCTTTTTATTTATAAAACATTTGCATGAGTAATTTTTCAACATTGATCCTTGCAAAACTTCTGTTCCAAATTTTCCCTTTCTTCCCGCTATCACCTCCCCTAGATGGCAGATAGTCTAACACATGTTAAATATTTAAAGTATATATCAAAATCCAATATATGTATATACATTTATCTATACAGTTATCTTTCTGCACAAGAAAAATTGGATCTAGAAAGGAAGAAAAAAACCTGAGAAGGAAGACAAAAATGCAAGCAAACAACAACAAAAAGCATGGACATAATATGTTGTAGTCCACATATGTTGTAGTATACACCTATTTCCCACAATTCTCGTAATTATCTTTTCCTGTCATCTTAACCAATCTGAGAGGTGTGTAGTGGTACCTCAAAGTTGTCTTAATTTGTATTTCTTTGATCAGTAGTGATTTGGAGCACTTTTTCATATTACTAAAAATAGTTTCAATTTCTTCATCTGAAAATTATTTGTTCGTATCCTTTGACCATTTATCAGTTGAAGAATGGCTTGATTTCTTATAAATTTGAATCAATTCTCTATATATTTTGGAAATGAGACTTTTATAAGAATCTTTGAATGTAAAAATGTTTTCCCAGTTTATTGCTTCCTTTCTAATTTTATCTGCATTAGTTTTGTTTGTATAAAAACTTTTTAACTTAAAATAATCAAAATTATCTATTTTGTGATCAATAATGATCTCTAGTTCTTCTTTGGTTCCTTCCTCTTCCACAGGTCTCAGAGGCAAGCTATCCAATGTTCTAATTTATTTATAATCTCATTCTTTATGTCTAGATCATGAACCCACTTTGACCTTATCTTGGTATACAGTGTTAAGTGTGGATTAATGCCTAATTTCTGCCATCCTAGTTTTCAATTTTCCCAGCAGTTTTTGTCAAATAATGAATTCTTATCCCCAAAATTGGCTTCTTTGGGTTTGGATGACAACATATTTTAAAGAAATCTCATTCAATTTTCATATTAACTTGTGATGTAGGTAGCACAAGTATTATTTTGTATTTACTTTACAGAAAAAGAAACCAAGTTTTAAAGAATTTATTTACCAGAAGTCACACTATTTATAACTGTCAGAACTAGAATTTGAATTCATGCTTTTTGAATCCATATCTAAGTCCCTTTCTATTCCACCAGATTGCTTCTTTATTGGGAAAAACTTTACTTTTAGAGTGTTTCTCTTTACCTTCTCCCAACTTCTGTGCAAATTCTTCTTTCTTATGACAGTGAGCTTAATCAAGTGCCTTTATGCCAATCCTGGTCACCAAATTAGGAAACAATCCCCTGATTCTCTGACTTTCCTAGCTCCTTTGCCCCAACAAACTTTACTTGTCTTAGATCACATTTTCTTGAAAACTATTCTTTTTTGAGGGATGACAGCTCTCTTATCTGCTCAACTAAATGTTGCTAATATGCCTATATTATCCCTTCCAAATTTATTGAAGCTGTGAGGTATAGAATGCTGGGCCTGGAATCAGGAATACTTGGATTTCAAATCCTGTTTCTAAAACTTGTAAGATATGCAACATTGAGCAAGTCACTCAAAAACCCTAAGTTTTATTTCTTCATCTGTAAAATTAAAGTGATTAGACAACTAGTTTCACAGTTGGGAGGGAAAAAATACATTGATAAATGTAAAGTGTTTTTCAAAACCTTAAAGTATTATATACATTCCAACTAATATTATTTTAACTGTGGCCTTTTGAGGCTGGAAGTCTACTGGTTGAATTTGATAGTCCATTAAGAGAGGCCTTGGGATAGGTAAGGCCATGGGTACCTCACAAATCAAACTCTATAAAAGATATTTACTTCACCTAGTACTATCTATCAACTCAGTTATCCATAATATTTGTTATCAGATAGTTCTCAAGCAACCCACTTTCAACATTTTATACAACTCCATTTCCATTTTAGTAGTGTTATTTAATGCTTTTGTTTAATGTTGATTTTAATCATTAGGTTAAAAACTCTAGAATTAATGAGGAATCTATTCTTCACTTAGAACACATATGCCAATAGTGGGCAATAACGTTAATCATTTTAATATCTATCTATCTATCTATCTATCTGCCTAACATCAATCTATGTGTATGTTGGCAAACAAAGCTATTGTGTGGTAAGAGACCCCATGTGAATAAATGGCTGTGGAATTTAGTCTTCTGTATGACTTTTTTAGGACTCAAATCTCATAGATTATTGTAAGAGGCAAAAACAGTGATTGCCTTAAAAAATACAGCAGCTTGATTGAGCAAAGCTTAAAAATGAGTAGATATAACCCTGAAAAGACTCCTATATTATATCCAGTTTTAATGAGAGTTATTTCATTACCATTGAGGCGGCCTTTTAGAATAATCAACCAACTACCAGAAGAAGAGGGAAAAAATCCCTGACAGCTCAAAATCTGTGGCTCAGCCATTTTAGTAATTAACCACAGAATTTCCAGATGATAAGGCAGGAAGCAAGTTATGTCGTGAAGAAATTGCCCTCTTGAGAGAAGGGGGGAAAAGCGATTGTGAGCTTGACAGAATAACCTTCCACCAACATGCACTGCTTTCTTCCCCTACTAGTTTGAGGAATTCCAAGCACCCTTCTGTAAATCATCATCCTCAATCTATTTATTATCTTCCAGGCCAGTGCACAACACTATCTGTTACACATGGGTACCAGCAATATTACAAGGTGGGCTCCAGGGATAAGAGACAGCCGGCTCTGTACACATCTTCTGTATGAGTCACATCATACAGAAAAGGAGGTTTTGTTCAGTCTGTACCTACTGTTGTCAGTAATTAACGTGAAGATATTAGGTTTCAGATCCAGATTCCTCATCCTTCTCCCCCCAAGCAACATGATTCCAACCATCCAGTCTCACATGTTTTTCCTCAAAGGCCTAAGCGCCTCTCTTGGAACACAACGAATCTGAGAAAATATCGTTTTTTTTCCATTGGCTTCAAAGAAGCAGTTCAACAGGGTTTTATAATCGGTGACATAAATATCACAAGCAAAACTGATATTATTTCTGCCCTGTTGATGACAAAAGATGAGTGCTGGTTTTATATTACCCACAAACCTACCAAAAAGATTTAAATTCAAGGAACAGTTATTAAGTTTTGACTAAATACAAAAAACTACAAAGGTAGTGGAAGAATAGGGAATCAAGGAGGTGATTCAGGAGGAAAGAAAACAAACAGTCCTTGCCTTTGCAAAATTTGCATTCCCTGGAATTGTATCCCTCAGTGAATCAGAAAACATTTATTAAGCACTTGCTTGTGTACTAGGCACTGGTGAATCAAAGTCAGAAGTGAAAGTCCCTAGCCACAAGGAGCTTATATTGTGAAATAACAAGTGTTTTCATAAATTAAAGTAAAATAGATTTGCAGTGATTTAGCGGGGATAGTATTAACATTTGGGGGGGGGTAAGGAAAAGGTTCATTAAGAAAGTTGCTGTTGACCTGAGTCTTAAAGGAAGCAAGAAATGATAGGAAGGGGACAGGAAAAGTCTTCAAGGCATGAGGTATAGACAGCAACAACAACAAAAAAGTGGGTTTGGGAAATGGAGTGCTATGTATGAAGAACAGTCAAGATAAGCTTCCATATATTGACAAGAGTAATAAAGATGAATTGGGGATGGGTAGAACATTAGCCAAACAGAATATGCTGTTTCACTTGGAGCCAGGGAGTTCATGACACAATATGAAAGAAAATAAAAAGCTCTTCACAATGGAACTAAATTCTTAGCCGCATAAAATTCTCTTATTTGGAATATTGCAGCCATCTCACTGCTTTTCCTGCATCCCAGCTCTCCCCTCTCCAATCCCACTTCAATCTTTTGGCAAATAATGTTACTAAACCACACAGTTAATCCCATCTCCATCAGGGACTCCTGTTTTGTCTTTTGAATGACATGAAAATTTCTTAGCCCTGCGATAACATCCCTCCAATAATACTTTCACAGAATTTTGTATATGTTAGTAGTTATACTCTATGTTTCAGACATACAAGAATTCTAACTTGTTTTTTAAACTTTACATGTGATTTCTTGTTTCTATTCATGAACTAAAGTCATATCCCACACTTCAATTGTGTGCTTTGCTCAGCTCTGCCTTCCAGAATAATTATGCTTCCTTCACAGAATATTTTAGCATGTCCCACTATGCCAGGTCAAAATATCATTCCTTTGCTAATTATCACAAAGCATTTTTTTAATTTTCCATTACTCATTATTTATCTTTATTTATTATATTTTTTATGCTCTTTGTTTCCTACCAGTGAAGTATTATAACTGAGGACAGGAACTATGTAGCTTTTATTTTTCTATTTCTATACCTCTATAATATCCTGCATGTTGCAAATGCTTATGAATGTTCTAAAAAATAAGTTAGAATTTTGTCTTGGCCTGTAACTAATAGTAATCACTTGTGCTTATGTAAAGGAACAGTATTTCTATTGTGGAGGAGGTAAACAAAAGAAAAGTGGAATTTTATTGCTAGAAGAAGATATGTTCTAACCAACCAGCTCCTAAGATTCAGTTGTTATATTTCCACTGTGAGAATGTATACATTGGAAATCATCAAATGTTATGAATAAAGGCTCAATTTACTGTTTTGTAGATTGCTTAGACTTAAAGTTGTAGAGTTAAAGTTATGGAGAAAATATTAAAAATACGGGTTAAACTTTTGAGCGTTTTATGCATTATTATTTTTTAGCTAGTTGAGAAATATTTACCAGTATACCTCAGCTGAAAGATAAGCATAAGGAAAAGAATATGTCCCAGGTACTTAATTCAATCTTTATATTCCTCTCTGTACTTTATTTTTTGACAATTAAAAAATATCATGGGGGCAAGGTAAGTATTTTCATTCTATCTTCCTATGGTAATTTTGGAGGGAGGGCTTGATTCTTGAAATAGATTTCAATGGCACAGGTTTATAGTCAATATTTAAAAGGTAATTAATTGGAATTATTTAAACCTAAGTCTGATATTTGTCTGGAACTGCCCCAAAGAAGGGGGAAATTAAAAAGAATGACTTTTTTTGTTATTAGCTAAATAGCCTAAAGAGCTATATAGACAGAAATAAAGGTGTCATATACCAACATATCCAGTGTACTTTTTATGGTATCAAAGAAGTAGCAACAAAGTAGATGATCACTGATTGGAGAATGGCTTAACAAATGATAGTCCATAGATATAATAAAATATCATTGAGCCATAATAAAAAATAAATATAAAATATTTAGTAACATAGGAACATATAAAATGATACAGAATGAAGTAAGTAGAAATATTAAAACAATAAACTTAATAACTGCAATCATGTAAGCAGAAAAGAAAAAGAAAACTATATTAATTACAGTGACCAAGTTTTACCTAAGAGTTGAAAAAAATGTTTTTTTTTCCTCTTTCTTCAAAGACACAGGGGATTAGGAGTGTGAAATTTGACATATTCTCTCTGATGTGCTTGGTAAATTTGTTGGTTTTGTTTAGTTATTTTTCTCTTTCTTTTTTTTTTATTCTTTGTTACAAAAGATAGCTTGCTGGATAGGGGAGAGACAAGAGATGCATTCAGAAATGTAAATAAGTGAATATATTTTTAAAAATATGACAGTATGACATGTGTACCAAATGTTCCCGTAATTATTAAATACATGGACTAAAAAGATAAAGAAAAAAAATAGACAGTATTAGCTTAGGGGCATTATGTTGGCTTTTGTTAGTTGCCTGGCCGATTGTGGTAGCTTATCAACTTTGAAACTGCCCATTGAAGTGTAAGCTTTCTAATGAACTTAATGAATCTGCTCTTAAAAATCTGCCTTAGTAGTGAACATTTATAATTTACTTTGAAGTATATCATCAAAATATCCTCTCTCTCTCTTTCTCTCACTGTCTTTGTTTTTGTCTCTGTTTCTATCTGTCTGTCTCTCTTTTTCCTCTCTTTCTCTGATTCGGTGTTTGTCTCTATTTTTCTCTCTTTCCTCTCTCTCTCTTTCTCTCTTGTGTCTGCCTCCTTCTCCTTTTCTCTCTGGCAGGAGAACTGTGAAGATACTGTAGCATACAATCAATACATCCCTGGTAGTCTCAGTATATCCTCTATGCTAGCTTTATCAGAATAGTTTTCTAAGGAAGCTTTCCGTCCATACCTATGAGGAGAATAAAGTAACTCCTAACTTTTTCTTGGACTGTTTTGCCAGGATAGCTGATAGTATGCTACCTCAATATTGGAGTCTTCTTACACATTTTTATCATATTTTTTCTAATTCTAATTTTATTTGTATTAACTTTGTGAAAAATTTTTTCAATTACACAGGAGATTTTTTTTTTTTTTTGATCACTGTCTTTCTCACTGGGTAAAGAATTCTACTCTTAGCCATAGTTTTTAAGAGTACCTAATCTAGTCTTCTTTAATTCTTTTAATTATATAATCTTTATTGTTTGAGGCATGTTCTATTTAAAAATTCTTGTGGTATAAAGTGGAAGATTTTTTAAAAAAATAAATTTAATTTCTTCCAGTGTTTTTAGTTTTCCAAACAATTCTTGCAAAATACAAAGTTCTTACTCAATAAGTTTTTATTCTTGAGTTTACTTGAACACTGGATTACTCAATTCAGTTGCTGATGATGCTCTCTTATTTCCTCTGACCCACTTATATAGTTTTCTATTTTTTAAACCAATACCAATTTGTTCTTATGATTATTATTTTATAGTAGAATTTAAGTCTAGAAGTACAATTATATCTTACCTTTTCCTATTTCATTAATTTTCTTCTATTTATCCATATTATTTATTTGTTATTATTTTGTTTATCTCTCCAAAGTATCCTCTGGTAGTTTGATTAGTAGAGCAATAAATCTCTGAAATAATTTGGTACCATTGTAATTTTTTATTGGCATGGAATGAATGTTATGTACTCATATCTATACAGGTCTTTGTCATACCTTGGTTAATTGGTTCTCAATTACTTTACATATTTTGTAATTATTTTGAATGAAATTTCCCTTTCATTTTGTTTTTCTGCATTTTAAATTGTTATAGAAAGTTTCTATTGATTTCTGTTCCTTTGCTGAATCAATAAATTATTTCTTTTATGATTCTCCAGTATTTTAAAGTAACTCATCATACTATCAAAAAAACAGAGATAGATTTACCTCTTTACTTCTTTATTTTCTGCATCACTTTCCTTTATCTTTTTTTATAGTTAGTATTTCTAGGACTATTTAAATGATAAGAAAATCTGAGACTTGTACTTTACTTCTATGTTTATTGGAAAATTTTTTAGTGTTTTCCTGTTATATATAATACTAGATTTTTGGTTATATATATTCAGTTTTTATACAAGCAAGCTCTAGGTGCTTTCAGGGATACATGGCTTTGCATTCCCCACTAATTATTTCTAAAACCTTGATTTCCTTTGTAACAAAGAAGGAAAACATGTTAAACTCCCAAAAAGCTTTGTTGCTAAGTCAGGAGATCAATGAGAAAATATTTATGTATCTTAATGTATGAATATACATTACATTGGCATGATTATGAATCTTTATGCATGTTTGCATGCCACTAAGTTAAATGTAACATTGACCTAAATCAACCATGGAAATTTTCAGAGAATTCAGTGGATTCGTACAGAACTAGTGTTGCAGTTTACTGATATAAAAAGCAGGAGGAAAATTTGAGTGCGAAATGGGATTAGTAAATATGCATTGGGACAATGAAAAATTTGCATCCAAAAATAATTTCTGTGACATATTATTGTTCTTAGAACTAAAACTATTAGTTCATAGAATTGAATCGTAATGGTTATTTGTATAAATCTTTGACTGATGTCCTTGTAAAAAAATTTAACATAGTTATTTAGCTATCACTTATTTTCTTTTTTTTTTTTTTACAATAGCTCTTTATTTTTCCAAATACATGCAAAGAGTTTTCAACATACACCTTTGTAAAACCTTGTGTTCTCCCTCCATCCTTCCTCCTGCCTCCTTTGGACAGCAAGGAATCCAATATAGGTTAAACATGTGCAATTCTTCCAAACATATTTCCATATTCATTATGCTATGCAAGAAAAATCAGATCAAAAGGGGGAAAAAATCACAAGAAAGGGGAAAAAGTCAAGCAAAGAAACAAACGATAACAACAAAAAGGCAAAATACAATGCTTTGATAAACATTCAGCCTCTATAGTTCTCTCTGGAATGTGGATAGCTCTTTTCATTACAAGGCTATTGGAATTGCCTTGAATCTCCTCAATGTTCAAAAGAGTTAAGTCCTTCACAGTTGATCATCACATAATCTCATTGCTGCTATGTGCAATGTTCTTTTGGTTCTACTCCACTCAGCAGCAATTCATGTAAGTTTTTCCATGTTTTTCTGAAATCAGGCTGCTCATCATTTCTCACGGAACAATAATATTCTATGACATTGTATACCATAATTTATTCAGCTTTCCCCCAACTGATGGGCATTCACTCAGTTTCCAGTTCCCTGACACTAGAAAAAGGGTTGCTACAAACATTTTTATGATCTCTTTGATGTACAGGTCCAGTAGAGAAACCACCAGATCAAAGGGTATACACAGTTTGATCGCCCTTTGGGCATAGTTACAAATTGCTCTCCAGAATGATTGGATCATTTCACAACTCTACCAGCTATGTATTAGTGTCCCAGTTTTCCCATATCCCCTCCAACATATCACTTATTTTCAATCTCTCCCTGTCTATTGACTGTTTCCCTATTGTCTACAAACATAACCTGTCTCCCTCATTCTCAGAAAATTCTCACTTGATCCTTTCATCCTAGCTATTTTCCTTTATTTCATTTTCTCTTTGTGAGGCCACTTACAGAGCACCAGCCCTGAATTCAAGAGGACCTGAGTTCAAATCTGGCCTCAGACACTTGGAACTCTTCCTAGCTGTATGACCCTAGGCAAGTCACTTAATCCAATTGCCTCAGGAAAAAAGAGGCCACCTACAATATATGTCTCCACTTCTTCCTTTAACTTTCTTCTGAATCCCTCACAATTAAGCTTCTGATTTCATTATTCCACCAAAAATATTCTCTCCAAAATTACCAGTGATCTCTTAGTTGCTAGATCTAGTGGTCTTTTCTTAGTTCTCATTATGCTTATCCATTGAGGAATAACTATTTCTATTAGTTTCCTATGTTTCTATTAATTTCCTATATACCTTCAGTATCAATAATTTGTCAAAATTCTGTAATCTTTGATACTCTCAATTACACTATCCTCCTTGATACCTTCTCTGTATGTTTTTGTTATACTTTATTTTACTCTTTCCTATGGATCCTTTTATCTATCTTATTGTTCTTTCTCAATCTCCTTTATTGGTTCTTGTTCCTGGCCACATCTTCTAGATGTAGGGATTCTACAAGGTTCTACTCTGGGCTCACTTCTCTTCTCTATCTATATGACCATGGGTTATCTCATCAGCTTTTATGAATCTAATTACAATCTTTATGTTGATGATTCTTTCTCATATCTATCTATTTTGTCCCTAACCTCTGTGTTGATCTCCAATTTCACATCTACAACTACCTTTCAGACATCTAAAACTGGTTATCCAGAAGACATCTTAAATTAAAGAAATTAAATTTCCAAAACTGAACTCATGTCCCCCCAAAGCCCATCCATGTCTTCCTTTCCCTATTACTATATAGAGTATATACTCTCTATATAATACTCTCACTATATATAATACTTTATATTACTGTATAGAGAACAATACCATCCCCTCAGTATCTCAGGCTCACATTATAGATCCTATCCTTAAGTTCTCATTATCTCTCACCCTCTTATACAATCTGTTTTCAATGCCTGTGGATTTCAATATTCAACAATTTTGCAACATCTCTTTAATATGTCCCCTTTCTCTTTCAATACTACCAGCAACCTGGTGGAGGCCATTATCACCTTATGCTTATACTATTGCAATATCCTGCTGTTGGGTCTGCTTTCCTCAACTCTCTTCTACTCCAATGCATCCTCCATTCTTCTGATAAAATGATTTCCTGAAGCATAGGTACAACCATATCACTACTAACCCTTACTCAATAAATTAATCATCATTTGCAGGAATGCACTCCTTCCTCCTTTCTATTTACTATCTTCCTTGACTTCCTTTAATTCCCAATTAAATATCATCTTCTACAGGGAGAATTTTTTAACCTTTTTAAAATTTTAGTGCCATTTCTGCTATTTCCTATTTATAATCAAAATAGCTTATTTGTGCATGAGTATGTGCATGTGAATGAGTAATTACTCATTCTCTCCTTCTTTAGATTGTGAACTCCTTGAGAACAGAGACTATTTTTGGCCTCTGCGTGTGTGTCCATACCTTAGTACAGTGCCTGGCAAATAAGATGTTCTTAATAAATATTTAATAACTGAATGTCTACATAACTGCAAGGATGATGGATTCATTATCTAAAAAAAACAGGATCACAGAATTAGAGCTGTAAGAGGATTCATATTTAATTCTATTCATTGTCAAATGAGAATACTTGGTCACAAGTAGACAAGTTATTTGTGCAAGTTGATAACAGAGGAAGAATTGGAACCCAAGTCCTCTCACTCCAAAACCAATATTCTTTCCTTTGCATCATTTTGTGCCAGATCCAACAACATCTAACAAAAATGAATTCAATCCCGAATAAACCATAAAGTCTCAACTTCTTATTAGCAATGTCAAAATATAAACTTTGGATGATAAATAGTAAGTTGCTTGTTCTATGAGTCCTTATGATTTCTTTTGTTTTGTCACTTTCTTTGATGATATTAGTCAAAGACCTTGATACATTCTTCTTCTGACTCAGGACATTTCCTTTATTAAACTAATTCTGCAGTGGATATCAAGAAAAGAAGATTCTATATAAAATTCAAGTTCTGCTACCAATCAGCTTTGTAACACGGATTAAGTCAATTTATTTTTCTGGATCAGAGAAGCACAGTATCTAGACCATCGACTAGAGACAATCTAGTCCAAAGCTTCTTAAACTGTGAGTCATAACCATGCATCTGGTTCTTACTGAATGTGAGGATCAAAACAATTATGATTTATTATCAGTAAATGTTTGATTTACATGCATATTGTTTGTACCTATATACCTAGGGTCACACAAAAACTGCATGGGTAAAAAAAAAAAGGAGTGACAAATGGAAAAAGTTTAAAAAACCCTGATCCTTAAGCAACCCCTGACCCTGTTTCTTAATAATAAATTACCACATACCATATCAGCCAAATGGTTTTTCGACATTTTGTTAAAAACCTCAAATGAGGCAGACGCCACTGTGTCCTGAAGCAGTCCATACTACTTTGCCATTGATTGATGTAACTTCTGGAAGGTTGTTCTTTCCCCTGAAGTCATGCCTAAATTTTCCTTTTTCCAATATTCTTCTCTATGTTTCTAGTTCTGTCCTATGGAACCAAGCATAGGAAATATAAATTCTTTTGCAAGTGACTGATTTTCAAATGCTTGAAGCTAGCTAACGTATCTCCTCAATATTAACAATAATAACAATGATTAGTAGTTTTATACCACTTTAAGACTTATAAAACACTTTGAAGATAATATTATATCATTTTATCCTCATACTCACTTTTGAGTATAAGTGCTATTATCAACCTCATTTTGTGAGAAATGACTAATATAATCCTTATTTTATTATACTCATTATTCAATTTAGTTAATTCCATAGGGGATAATGATTATCCTTCTTATACTTATCTATAATATACATTTAGTCACTTTGTCAACTAACATTAATATGTATATATCTTTTAACTAGATAAAATCAGATAATTAGATAAGGTTAGATAGATTTTTTTTCTTATATTAGGTTCCCAAACTTTAAATTATAAATTCATTTGCCTAATCACAGAATGCTGACTAGAGGGTCTCTACCCTTTTGGCCTAATGAGTGAGTGACCAAGGCCAGCATGGAGAGAGGACCTCTGAACTCCCACCTTCTTTTGCCTAATTTTAATGACCAAATACTCCATGCATAGATGATCTAATGATAGGGAAGGTCTCCCAACTGCATCTTCTATTGCACAACATGAGGAGGCACCCAACCTAACCCTTGCCTTGCCTGTGTTATGACTACAAATGTAGATGCAATGATTGGTCCCTTTAGACAATCGAGGTATAGATTTATTAATCAATGAGATTATGTATTATACTCTCCTTCATTTGTATCATCCTGGTAGTGAGCTTAAAATCAAAGTCCTGGAAATAAGAAGTATATCAGACGATGAGGAAAATCTAAAGCCCCATTCAATAAAGTGGGACATGTCCTTTTAATAAATGATCATTAGTTCAGAGCTTTGCTTCAGTCGTCTTGAACAATTCTGAGTTAAAAAAGAGAAAACCAAGATACACAGAAATTAAGTGAATTACCTAGAATGACACAGCAAAAGACTGGCTGACACTAGATTTAAATTAAGGTATTCCTGATTTTATATAGATCTAATGCTCTAACTACTACAATACCTCATTGCTTCATTTTATAGGCTAAATATTATTGCTGCCTTCAAGTAGCACTCCTGTTGCATGAGCTTAGAGCCATCCTGTTCAGTATCCTGGTTACTCTTTTTGGAACACTCTACAATATATCAATATCCTCCCTAAAATGTGCTACCTAGAAATGAATTTTTTTCTCTTGAGGTGACATTTCTCTAATCATACAATGGAGAAACTAAATGAGATGACATCTAAGGTCACTTCCAGTTCTAAAATTATGATTATTTGACAAATATAGAAATGACCTTTTTCTTATGTAATGGGAAAAGGAAATGTCTCTTTTGAGATTAATAATATAAACTGGGTGTCAACCTTGCATAATGGTTAAAGGGCTGGCCTGAAAGACAGGGAGATCAAAAGATCAAGGCTCACTGCTGTCTCAATACCCTAGGCAAATCATTTATTCTTTCACTTTTTGACGTAACTCTCAATTATAAGTTAGAGGAATCAGCAATCTATATGTGTCAATGTAGTTTTCACACGAGTAGCTCTTTTAACTGATGAAATTATAGGACTTGAACAATCACTTCTTAAAGAAAATAAATAATATGTATATGTTAATGTAGAGGTAGATAGAACCATAGGGTATTCCACAATAAATATATAATTTACAGTGGCTTATAAATTACTTGATTCAAAGCAAAATAAGTTCATCAACAAATACAATAAACTGGAAAATATTTTGCATATTTAAAATTATAATGTTTATCTTTTACTGCAACTGTTACTTGTTCTATATGATTTCCTGTTGAGTTTTGATATATATTCTTATATTTTTCATTATGAAATCACATTTTTATTACCCTGGATAGTAAACTTACTTTTGACAAATAATCTATTTTGCCAAGTCTAGTCTTGATTGTGACACAGATTTTCAATGAGATTGAAATCATGTGAGTTCCCAGTCTTTAAAAGAATGTTCATCTTTTTGGACAAATTTCTTAATCTTTCTTGATGTCATATTTTAAGACTATATTGTAGAAGTTCATTTCCATTTAGAGATTTCTGAAATTCTAGCACAATTCTACTTGTCAGTATATCAACAAAATTATCAGATTTATCATTCTTTTTAATGGGGGCAAGACTGGCAGGAACATTGGAAGTAAAAAAAAAAAACTTCAAAGTGTTTTGGTGATTGTGTCTAATGAATATCCTCAGATTTCACAGGCTTATTTGGATTTCTTCTAATTATAATTTTGTTATAATCTTGAACAGAAAAACAATGATTATAGGTGAAAAAGTTACCCTTTTTTCCATTTTCAGTAATATAATATCTTTTTTTTCTTTCTTGCTGAGAAGTTTTTTTTTTCCAAAAAAGTAGTACCTTAAAAAATGTTTTGCAGAAGGAACCAAGATGCAAAGCCAGGAAGCTGCTCAAGCTCTCCCAATTTCCCTCAAAAGCCATTATGAAACTAAGCTTCTAAACAAAAGTATGATGGAATGAAATCACTTTCCAACTCAAGATAGAATGGAAAAACTTCAAAAAAAGTCAGTCTCACTGAAGTGAAAAAATATTCAGCCCAGATCAGACAGATTCACTGGATTTCACTAGGAAATCCAATGAGAGGGTCTTAATCACAGTAAATCAGCAACTGAGACCCTTAGTCTTGGCTCAGTAAAGGAGCAGATCAGTGAGGCAGCTTTCAGTCCTAGCTCAGAAGGCAAACTCTGGGAAAGTAGGCTGTTTCCCGAAAAGATCAGGAAAAGGTACCCTCTACAAACACAAAGTGCTCTTATGCTCAAAGCCAAGGTTCAGAACTGCATAGGAAAATTGAGACAGTGTCCCCTTTATCCTAGGAGCAGAGCCCAACTGTAAAAGTAAAAAAAGAGGAAATATTAAAAGGAAAGGGGGAAAATGAGCAAGAAACAGAAAAGAATAATGATTAGAGAATGCTACTATGGTGACAGAGAAGACCAAAACACTAACTCAAATGAGGACAAAATGTCCTCAGAGAAAATATCAAAGAATGATATGAATTGGTCTCAAACCAAAGAGGCTTATTGGAGGTGCTCATAAAAGATTTTGGAGAGCAAACAAGAGAGGTAGAAGCAAAAATGAAAAAATAAATAAGAGATATGCAAGAGAGAGTCAATAGTTTGGAAAATAAGAGGAAATTGACTGAAGAAAGCAACTCCTTAAAAAATAAAATTGGCCCAATGCAAAAATAAATCTATTTTTTTTTTTTATTTAATAGCCTTTAATTTACAGGATATATACATGGGTAACTTTACAGCATTAACAATTGCCAAACCTCTTGTTCCAATTTTTCACCTCTTACCCCCCCCCCCCACCCCCTCCCCTAAATGGCAGGATGACCAGTAGATGTTAAATATATTAAAATATAACTTAGATACACAATAAGTATACATGACCAAAACATTATTTTGCTGTACAAAAAGAATCAGACTCTGAATTATTGTACAATTAGCTTGTGAAGGAAATCAAAGATGCAGGTGTGCATAAAATATAGGGACTGGGAATTCAATGTAATGGTTTTTAGTCATCTCCCAGAGTTCTTTTTCTGGGTATAGCTAGTTCAGTTCATTACTGCTCCATTAGAAATGATTTGGTTGATCTCGTTGCTGAGGATGGCCTGATCCATCAGGACTGGTCATCATCTAGTATTGTTGTTGAAGTATATAATGATCTCCTGGTCCTGCTCATTTCACTTAGCATCAGTTCGTGTAAGTCTCTCCAGGCCTTTCTGAAATCATCCTGTTGGTCATTTCTTACAGAACAGTAATATTCCATAATTTTCATATACCACAATTTATTCAGCCATTCTCCAACTGATGGACATCCATTCAGTTTCCAGTTTCTAGCCACTACAAAAAGGGCTGCCACAAACATTCATGCACATACAGGTCCCTTTCCCTTCTTTATAATCTCTTTGGGATATAATCCCAGTAGTAACACTGCTGGATCAAAGGGTATGCACAGTTTGATAACTTTTTGAGCATAGTTCCAAACTACTCTCCAAAATGGTTGGATTCGTTCACAACTCCACCAACAATGCATCAATGTCCCAGTTTTCCCACATCCCCTCCAACAATCAACATTATTTTTTCCTGTCATCTTAGCCAATCTGACAGGTGTGTAGTGGTATTTTAGAGTTGTCTTAATTTGCATTTCTCTGATTAATAATGACTTGGAGCATCTTTTCATATGACTAGAAATAGTTTCAATTTCTTCATCTGAGAATTGTCTGTTCATATCCTTTGACCATTTTTCAATTGGAGAATGGCTTGATTTTTTATAAATTAGAGTTAATTCTCTATATATTTTGGAAATGAGGCCTTTATCAGAACCTTTGACTGTAAAAATATTTTCCCAGTTTATTGCTTCCCTTCTAATCTTGTCTGCATTAGTTTTGTTTGTACAAAAACTTTTCAGTTTGGTATAATCGAAATTTTCTATTTTGTGATCAGTAATGATCTCTAGTTCTGCTTTGGTCATAAAGACCTTCCCCTTCCACAGGTCTGAGAGGTAAACTATCCTATGTTCCTCTAATTTATTAATAATTTCATTCTTTATGCCTAGGTCATGAACCCATTTTGACCTTATCTTGGTGTACGTGTTAAGTATGGATCAATGCCTAGTTTCGCCATATTAGTTTCCAATTTTCCCAGCAATTTTTATCAAACAGTAAGTTCTTATCCCAAAAGCTGGATCTTTGGGTTTGTCAAAGACTAGGTTGCTTATTTGTTGACTGTTTTATCCCTTGAACCTAATCTATTCCACTGATCAACAATCTATTCCTTAGCCAATACCAAATAGTTTTGGTAACTGCTGCTCTATAGTATAGTTTTAGATCTGGTACAGCTAAGCCACCATCATTTGATTTTTTTTTTATTAATTCCTTGAAATTCTTGACCTTTTTGTTTTTCCATATGAACTTTGTTGTTATTTTTTCTAGGTCATTAAAATAGTTTTTGGGAGTCTGATTGGTATAGCTAAATAAATAGATTAGTTTAGGTAATATTGTCATCTTTATTATATTTGTCTCGCCCTATCCAAGAGCATTTAATATTTTTCCAATTGGTTAGATCAGACTTAATTTGTGTGAAAAGTGGTCTGTAATTTTGCTCATAAAGTTTCTGATTTTCCCTTGGCAGATAGATTCTAAATATTTTTATATTATCAGTAGTTACTTTAAATGGAATTTCTTTGTAACTCTGACTGTTGGATTTTGTTAGTGATATATATAAGAATGCTGATGACTTATGTGGTTTATTTTATAACCAGCAACTTTGCTAAAGTTGTGGATTATTTCTAATAACTTTTAGCTAGAATCTCTGGGGTTCTCTAAGTATACCATTCATGTCATCGGCAAAGAGTGATAATTTGGCTTCCTCATTGCCTATTCTTATTCCTTTAATCTCTTTCTCAGCTCTTATTGCTATAGCTAGCGTTTCTA
The DNA here is from genome assembly GCF_902635505.1 of Sarcophilus harrisii. NCBI lineage: Eukaryota > Metazoa > Chordata > Mammalia > Dasyuromorphia > Dasyuridae > Sarcophilus > Sarcophilus harrisii. The sequence continues at coordinate 398,700,797 of NC_045429.1, read as the reverse complement.
ATACAATATTAAATAGTAACGGTGATAGTGGGCAACTTGTTTCCTCCAGATCTTATTGGGAATGGTTGCAGTTTGTCTCATTACATATGATGCTTACTGATGGTTTTAAATAGATGCTGCTGATTATTTTAAGGAAAAGTCCATTTATTCCTATACTCTCAAGTGTTTTTAATAGGAATGGATGTTGGATTTTATCAAATGCTTTTTCAGCATCTATTGAGATGATCATATGGTTTTTGTTAATTTGGTTATTGACATGGCCAATTATATTGATAGTTTTCCTAATATTGACCAGCCCTGCATTCCTGGTATAAATCCTACTTGATCATAGTGTATTATCTTGGAGATGATTTTCTGTAGTCTTTTGCTAGTATCTTATTTAAGATTTTAGCATCAATATTCATTAGGAGATTGGTCTATAATTTTCTTTCTCTGTTTTCAGCCTACCTGGTTTAGGTATCAGTACCTACATGTCAGTGTCATAGAAGGAATTTGGTAGGACTCCTTCATTCCTATTTTATCAAATAATTTATATAGCATTGGGGCCAATTGTCTCTTTAAATGTTTGGTAAAATTCACATGTAAATCCATCTGGTCCTGGGGATTTTTCTTAGGAGTTGTTTAATTGCCTGTTCTATTTCTTTTTCTGAAATGGGACTATTCAAGCAATTTACTTCTTCCTCTGTTAGTCTGGGAAGTCTGTATTTTGAGGTAGTCATCCATTTCACTTAGGTTATCAAATTTATTGGCATAAAGTTGAGCAAAATAACTCCTATTATTCTCTAATTTCCTCTTCATTGGTGGAAAGTTCTCCTTTCATTTTAAGACTACTAATTTCATTTTCCTCCCTCCTTTTCTAATCAGATTTACTAAAGGCTTATCTATTTTATTGGCTTTTTCATAGAACCAACTCTTAGTTTTATTAATTAGTTCAATAGTTTTTTTACTTCAATATTTTTAATTTCTCCTTTTAATTTTGAATTTCCAATTTAGTATTTTGATTGGGGTTTTTAATTTGGTCTTTTTAGTTTTTTTAGTTGCAAGCCCAATTCATTAATCTTTTCTTTCTCTGTTTTATTCAAGTAGCCTCTAGGATATAAAATTCCCTCTTATTACCAGCTTTGGCTGCATCCCACAAATTTTGGTATGATGTCTCATCATTGTCATTATCTTGAGTGAAATTATTAATTGTATCTATAATTTGCTGCTTCACCCAATCATTCTTTAAGATGAGATTGTTTAGTTTCCAATTACTTTTGGTCTATTTCCCTAACTTTTGTTGAATGTAGTTTTTATTGCATCATGATCTGAAAAGAAAGCATTTACTATTTCTCTTTCTGCATTTAATTTTGATGTCTTTTGTCCTAATATATGGTCAATTTTTGAATAGGTTCCATGAACTGCTGAGAAGAACGTATATTCTCTTCTATCTCCATTCAATTTTCTCCAAAGATCCAACATACCTAATTTTTCTAATATTATATTTACTTCTTTAATTTCTTTTCTTATTTGTTTTGTGGTTTGATTTGTCTAATTCTGAGAGTCAAGGTTGAGATCTCCTACTATTACAGTTTTGTTGTCTATTTCTTTCTGCAACTCTCTTAACTTCTCCTTTAGGAAGCTGAGTGCCATACCACTTGGTGCATATATGTTTAATATTGATATTGCTTCGTTGTTTATTACCTTTAGCAGGATGTAGTTCTTCCTTATCTCTTTTAATTAGATCAATTTTTACTTTGCTTGATCTGAGATAAGGATGGCTACCCTGCTTTTTTGACTTCACCTGAAGCATAATAGATTTTGCTCCAGCCTTTTACCTTTACTTCTATATGTATCCCCTGCTTTAAATGTGTTTCTTGTAAACAACATATTATAGGGTTCTGACTTTTTGATCCAGTCTGCTATCTGCCTCCTCTTTATGGGGAGTTCATCCCATTCACATTACTGGTTAGAATTACTAAATCTTTATTTCCTGCCATCCTAATAACCCCAGATTGTGCTTTACTTATTCTTGCTCCCAACCCTCTTTTCCCTTTTAAACTTATGTACCCCTCTTGTATCACGATACTTATCCTCTTTATAATCCTCCTCCCTTTGAGTCTTTCCTTCCTTCCTTGTTACTCTTTTTCCTTTTCCTCTCTCCCTGTTTTTAATGAGCTAGTAGAGAATTTTCTCTAAACAAATGTCAATTATTTTTCCTTTGAGCTAACTCTGATGAGAGTAAGATTCACACAATGTTCTCCCTCTCTAATCCCTCAGATATGATAAGTTTCCTTAGCTCTTTGTGGGATGTGGTTTCCTCTTTATCCTCCTTCCCATTTTATTCTGCCATCATCCTTTTCCATATCTACTTTTTTTATGTTATATCAGTACTATCAAATTACATGTATTGTATTTTTTTGTATATCCAAAAGAAATACAATTCTCAAGAGTTATTTTACCTTTTTCTGATCTCTTGAGTTCTATTCTTGGAGATCAAATTTTTGTTAGTTCTGGTTTTCTTCAGAAACAATGGAATTCATTTGTTTCATTAAACGTCCATCTTCTTCCCTGAAGGAAATGCTCAGCTTAGCTGGGTAGTTTATTCTGCTGTATCCAAGTTCTTGTGCCTTTCGAATATCATATTCAGGCCCTTCTTTCCTTTAATGTAGAGGCGCTAGATCTTGGGTGATCCTTATTGTGGCACCTCAGTATTTAAATGGTTTTTTTGGCTGCTTGTAAAATTTTTCCTAATCTGATAGTTCTGAAATTTTGCCAATATTCTTGGGTTTTTATTTTGGTTTTTTCAGAAGGTGTTCGATGAATTCTTTCAATCCTATTTTACCTTCTGATTCTATTACATCTGGGCAGTTCTCTTTGATGATTTCTTGTAAAAATAGTATCTGGCTCTTTTTTCATCATAGTTTTGGAAGTCAATAATCCTCAGATTATTCTCTAGATCTATTTTCCAAGTCTGTCATTTTAGGTAGATAATTCATGGTTTTTCCAGTTTGTCATTTTTGGTTTGCTTGACTGATTCTTGCTGTCTCAATGCATCATTAGTTTCAATTTGTTCAGTTCTAATTTTAAAGAATTTTTCTTCATTAGCTTTTTTTACTTTTCTGTATATGTCAATTGAGTTTTGAATGTATTGTTTTTGGTCTGTGGAATTTTTTCCATTTCACTAATTTTTTTTAGTGAATTATTTTCTTTTTCCAATTCACAGATCCTACTTTCTAGTGAATTCTTTATTTTTCAATTACAATTCTTACTTTCCTGTGATTTTTATTTTTCCAGTTCCCAATTTCACTTCCTGGGAGTTTTTTTAACTTTTCCAATGTATTTCAGGAAGTTGTTGCTCTCTTCATGAAGCTCTCTTTCCTTTCCCATTTATCTTCTAACTCTCTTTGAGACTTTTAATGGTCTCTTCTATGAGAGCATTATGAAAGGAGGACAGTCTGATGCATTTTGCTGTTTGAGTCTCTTTCAGGTTTGTGACTGCTCTTTTCTGCATAAAGCTGTTGATGGTTCTTTTCATCTTTTATTCATGTTTTAAAGCCTTTAGGGTGAGTCTCCCTAGGCAAGGGGTTACCAGCTTCCTCTGCAGAGCAGGGAAAGATGTAAACCATTTCGCGGTATGGGAGTGCTCTGGTGAGAGTTTTCCTTCCCCAACAGGAAGTGGATTCAGCACTGGCCGAGCTATCAAACTGCTTAGTAGGGCTGAGGGATTATCGGATTGCCCTAGGCTAGAGACTAAGTGGTGAAAGTGTCACGCCCAGGCGGAGCCTCTTGTGGGACTGTGAGTAGCATCTGACCACAGACCACAGAGCCACAAACTCTGCCCAGTGTCTCTGCCTGACTGCAATCGCCCTGAAAAGCTCTAGGCCCAAGCGAGCTCCCCGCCAGATTGAGGCTAACCCAGGCTGAGTCTCCTGCGTGCAGGATCACAACTGCCCCAAGGAAAAGCCCCTTACCTGCGGGTTGGGGCTGCGCGATTGTGAGATCTGTGCTTCACCCTCGGTTTGAGACCTCGAACCTAATTTCTCTCCAGTCTGCGCCATCTCCCCTGGCCCCGAACCAACCTTTTTGGCAAGACTGCAGATTTTCTTCGGCCGGTGAGTTGTTCTACTTCTTATCTTTACGAATTGTAGCAGTCAAGACTGTTTTTGAGGCTCGATATAATATTGATAAAGAGGGTAAGAGAAGAGCTTAGAAAGACGCGTGTGTCTTCTCCGCCATCTTGGCTCCGCCCCAAAAATAAATCTATTAAAGAAAACAACACCTTCAAAAGTAGAATTAATCAAATGGAAAAAGAGATATAAAAGCTAATTGAAGAAAATCACACATTAAAAACTCGAATGGGACAAATAGAAGCTAATGACTATATGAGACAAGAAGGATCAGTCAAACAAAGTAAAAAGAATGAAAAAATGGAAGAAAATGTGAAATATCTCATTAGAAAAACAACCAACCTGGAAAATAGATCCAGAAAATTTAAAAATTACTGACCTATCTGAAGACAATAACCAAAAAAAGGAGCCTAGATTGCATTCTTCAAGACATCATTAAGGAAAACTGTCCTAATATTCTAGAAACTAAGGGGGAAATATTCATCGAAAGAATCCATTGATCCCCTTTGGAAAGAGACCCCACAAGGAAACCCAGAACTACAACTCCAGAAACTCCAGAACTACAACCTCACTGCAAGCTGCCAGAAAAAAATTCAAGTATTAAGGAGCAACAGTCGATTTGGCAGCTTCTATAATAAAGGATTGAAAGGCTTGAAACACCATATTCTGAAAGACAAAGGATCTAGTGTTATAACCAAGAATTAACTACCAAATGAGAATGAGCATCATCTTTCAGGAAAGGTTAGGGAGCTTCAATGAAATAAGTAATTTCTATGGAAAAAACAAAACTAATCAGAAATTTTAATCTATAAAAACAGGACTCAAGAGAAGCATAGAAAGGTAAACAGGGTTATATATATATATATATATATATATATATATATATATATATATATATTACTTAAAGGTTAAACTGTTTACATCCTAAATGGGAAAATTATATCTTTAACTCTTGAAAACTATATCTGTTATGGGTGAAGACAAAGGGGGGGGGTTGACATGAAGGGGGGGTGTAAATGGTCCCTGATGTGATGACATCAAAGAAAAAGACATTTGGGGCTGAAAAGGGAGGAAAAAGGAAAAGGGGAGTTATAAATGGGACAAATTAGATCACATGAAAAGATTTATTACATTAAGATTAAAGGCAAAAGATTTATTACAATTAAAGGGGGGAGGAGCATTGTCTGAAACTTGATCTCATCGGTATGAGTCTAAGAGAGAATAACTTAATCATTCAGTTGGAGATAGAAATTTATCTAACCCTATACAGAAGTAGGAGGAGAAAGAGTAATGAAAAAGGAGGGAGGAAACTCTAGGGTAAAAGAAGATAAAAGAAGGGAAAGGGTGAAAAAAAAAATAAGCAAGGGGGTAAAGTGGGTTTAAAAAACACTACTAAGTAAAGGGTGGAGAGAGCAAAAGTATATACAAGGGAGAAAATAGGATGGAGGGAAATACAAAAATAGTAATCATAACTTTGTTGTTATTGTTGTTTTTCCTGAGGCAATTGGGGTTAAGTGACTTGCCCAGGATCACACAGCTAGGAAGTGTTAAGTGTCTAAGGCCAGATTTGAACTCAGGTTCTCCTGACTTCAGGGCTGGTGCTGTATCCACTTCACCATCCAGCTGCCCTGTAATCATAACTTTGAATATGAATGGAATGATCTCTGCCATAAAATGGAAGCTAATAGAGTGGATTAAAAACAGAATCCTATAATATTTTGTTTATAAAATACATATTTGACACAAAGAGACACTTGCAGAGTAAAGGTAAAAGTCTGGAAAAGAATTTATTATGCTTCAGCTGAACTAAAAAAAGCAGGGATAGCAATTCTGATTTCATATAAAGCAAGAGTAAAAAAATAGATCTAATTAGAAGAGATAAGAATGGAGAGTACCTCTTGATAAAGGGTACTATAAACAATAAATAGTAAAGATACTAAATGTATATGCACAAGTGGTAGAGCAGCCAAAATCTTAGAAAAGATTTTAGGTCAGTTACAGGAAGAAATAGACAGTAAAACCATACTAGTGGGGGACCCCAATCTTCCACTTTCAGAATCAGATAAATCTAACCACAAAAGAAACAAAAAAGAAACTAGGCAGGTTAATAGGATTCTAGAAAACCTAGATATGATAGACATCTGGAGAAAATTAAATAGGGACAGAAAGTAATACACCTTTTTCTCATACTACTTGGCACCTACACAAAAAATTGTCCATGTACTAGGGCATAAAAACTTCAAAATCAAATGCAGAAAAGCAGAAATAGTAAATGCTTCCTTTTCAGACCACAGTGCAATAAAAATTATATTCAATAAAAGGGCAGGGAAAGAAACTAAAAACCAATAGGAAATAAAATAATCTAATTCTAAAAAAATGAGTGGGTCAAACAACAAATCACAGAAACAATTCATAATTTTATCCAAGAAATAAGAATAATGAGACAATATAACAAAATCTATGAGGTGCAGCCAAGGCAGTTCTTAGGGCAAATGTTATATCTCTACATAGCTACATAAATAAAATAGAGAGAGAAGATCAATGAATTAGGCATGCAATTTAAAAAAGTTAGAAAAAGAACAAATCAAAATTTCCCAGTTAAATACAGAAATTCTGAAACTCAACATGAATTCAGTTTCAATGTGAAACTGAGACAATTATTGAATTAACAACTAAAGCTAAAGAGTTGGTTTTATGAAAAAAAATAAAAAAATAGATAATGCTTAAATTAGTCTGATTAGAAAAAAGAAAGAAAAAAAAATCTCCAGCATAAAAAATGAAAGCATAACCTTACCACCAATGAAAAAGAAATTAAAGCAATAATTAGGAACTATTTTTGCCCTACTCTATGGCAGTAAATCTGATGATCTAACCAAAATGATTGAACATTTATAAAAAACATTTCCCAGATTAACAGAAGAGGAAATAAATAAATAGTCCCATTTTAGAAAAATAAATTGAACAAGCCATTAATGAACTCCCCAAGAAAATATCTTCATGGCCAGGTGGATTCTCAAATGAATTCTACCAAACATTTAACAAACAATTTCAATACTATATAAACTATTTGGAAAAATAGGTAAAGAAGGAGTTCTACCAAATTTCTTATATGATACAAATATGGTACTGACACCTAAATTAGGAAGGACCAAAACAGAGAAAGAAAATTACAGACCAATCTCCCTAATGAATATTGATGCAAAAATTTAAAATAAAATATTAATAAAGGAATTATAGTAACTTATCAGCAGGATAATACACTATGATCAAGTGGATTTACACAAAGAATGCAAGGGTATTTGGATATCAAGAAAACTATGATCATAATTGACCATATCAAAAACAAAACCAATAGAAATCATATAACAATCTCAATAGAGACAGAAAAAGCTTTTGACAAAATACAGCACCCATTCCTATTAAAAACACTAGAGAGCAAAGGGATAAAGGGAGCTTTCCTTAAAATAATAAGCAGTATCTATCTAAAACCAAAAACAAGCATTTTTTGTAATGGAGAGAAGCTGAATTCCTGATAAGAGCAGAGGTGAAACAAGGATACCCATTACCATCACTATTATTCAACATTGTATTAGAAATGTTGTTTTTAGCAATAAGAAAAGAAAAAGAAACGAAAGGGAATTAGACTAGGCAATGAAGAAATACAACTATTACTCATTACAGATGATATGATGAGATAGTTAGAGAATCCTAGAAAATCATCCAAAACCTACTGGAAACAATTCACAGCTTTACCAATGTTGCAGGATATAAAATAAGACTACATCATCCATCATCCATCAGACCATCATCCAGAGATAGAAAGAACAATGCCATTTAAAATAACTGTAGACAAACTAAACTATTTGAGGGTCCACCTTCCTAGGCAAACCCAAGAACTATATGACTACAATTACAAAACATTCTTCACAGAAATCAAGTCAGATCTACACAATTGGAAAAAATATCCATTGCTCATGGGTAGGGTGAATTAATATAGTGAAAATGACAATTCTGCCTAAATTGGTCTACTTTTTCAGTACCATACCAATCAAACTATCTAAAATTTACTTTATAGAACTAGAAAAAACAATAATAAAATTCATCAGGAAAAACAAAAAATCAAGAATATCAAGGGGATTAATGGAAAAAATACTAAGTGTAGTGATTTAGAAGTAAACCTAAAAACTATATTATAAAGCAGTAGTTATCAAAACTATTTGGTACTGTCTAAGAAATAGAGTGGTGGACCACTAGAATAGGTTAGAAACACAACACAATAATCCAGGTCTATAGTACTCTAGCATTTGATAAACCCCCAAACTCCAGATTCTGGAATAAAAACTCACTATTTACAAAAATTGCTGGGAAAACTGGAAAATAATATGTCAGAAACTGGCACAGGCCTACACCTCATATCCCATACCAAAATATGGTCAAAATAGATACATGATTTGAGCATAAAAGATGATACCTTAGGAGAATGTGGAATGATTTACCTATTAGATTTTTGGGGAAAGGAGAAAGGAGGAATTTGTGACCAAAAAAGAAATAGAGAACATTATGAAATGTAAAACGGACAAATTTGATTACATTAAATTCAAAAGATTTTGCCAAAACAAAACCAACATATAAGATTAAAAAGGAAGTATAAATCTGGGGAAAATCATTACAGCCAATGTTTCTGATAAAGGTCTCATTACTAAAATATGTGAAGAATACATTTATAAGAATACAAGTCATTCTCCAATTGGCAATAGTCAAATGAGCAGATAATTTTCAGATGATGAAATCAAAGTCATCTATAGTCATATGAAAAAATGATCTAAATCATTATTGATTAGAGAAATGCAAATGAAAATAACTAAGAGTACCACCTCATACCACTCAGATTGGCTAAAATGACTGGAAAAGATAATGACCAATGTTGGAGGGAATATGGGAAAACTAGGACACTAATGCATTGTTGGTGGAATTGTGAAATAATCCAATCCTTCTGTAGAGCAATCTGGAACTATAACCAAAAGGGCTATAACTGAGTATACCCTTTGACCCAGCAGTGCCATTACTGGGTTTATATCCCAAGGAAATCATAAAGGAGGAAAAAGAACTCGCATGTGCAAACATGTTTGTAGCAGCTCCTTTTGTGGTAACAAAGAATTGGAAAAAGAGTAGATGCCCATTAATATTGTGGTATAGGAATATAATAGACTGTAATTGTCCTTAAAATGATGAACAGTTTTCATTATAGAAAGCCGTGTAAAAATTTACACAAACTAATATTGAGCAAAATAAGCAGAACCAGGAATACACTGTACAAAACAAAAACAAGAATGTGCAATGATCAACTATGAAAGACTTGGTTCTTCTCAGTGCTTCAATGATTCAAAGCAATCCCAATAGACTAGGACAGAAAACGCCATCTGCATTCAGAAAAAGAACTATAAAAATGGAATGTAAAGCACCACATGTTATGTTCACTTTTTTTCTCTTTTCCATGTTTTTTCCCTTTTGCTCTGATTTTTCTCTCTCATTTATAAAGCAATGTGTGGTAAAAACAAATAATTAAAAAAAAATCCACTCTCATTATTCTTTCAATTTCAAGTATATCAAACCGAGGTTAATAACCATTCTTTTAGCTACCAAGTCCCTCTGAAGGCCCTTGTTTATTTTAAGGGAACAATAAGCCTTTTTTTTTTAAAGAAATATTTTATTCTTGGAGCTATTTTTATTTTCAACCTCATTTTCCTTTGAGCTTCCAAGAAACTGATCTTATTTCATTCTAAAGTTGAATTATTCTTGAAATGCTAGATAGCCCCACATCAATTACTGCTGAAATAACTTTAATAGTGATTGAAGTGTGCTCTTTAATAGCCAGAACTTTTCCATGTTTCTTTGGAGTAATATATAGTCTTAAAAATGCAAAATTAAAACACAACAATGAGACAATAATACAAATGTGTAAGCCACAAAATCTAGCACTAGGTTAAAAAACTACTCACAATTAGGAAAGCAGCTAAGTTCAGTTTTTTTTCTCTGTAAAATCAGCTGTTATGAAGTCACTGTAATGTCCAGAGGCAAAAACATATATGGCAATTGCTTTCACAAAATAAAATTATCATAAAATTACTCATTGTTCAAATGATTTTTAAATATGTATGTGTATATATATATATATATATATATGTATATGTACATACCAGGACAGTACATATATTCATTTTATTTTGTACTGATGATATGTGCATATATCATAAGAATAAATATATAAAGATACACAATTAACTGCTATATTATTTATCTATTTATCTAATTATTAAAAGACTTGTAATAAAGCAAGGAATAGAAAACTGGTTTGATAGGATAATGGGAATAGGGTCAAATAATGGATTTGTTATTGTTTTAAATGTAAGTAGCTCCTGAAAACATATATAGAGAAAGAGAAAAGTGTTAATAATAGAGAAGAAATGTTAAGAGGACACTCAGGTAGCTGAGAAATCTACTGAATAAGGTATTCCAGAAGAGAGAAGTGTATAGGATTGGAGAAACAGGTGGGATAAAGATTAGCTTTGGTGAAGAGCCTCTGAGATCAGAAGTAAGGAGGAGAGGATGGGAAAAGACCCAGAAGTGTGGTGGAGGGGAGAGGAGCTCATATTAAAGCAGCTCAATTTTCTCAGCAAAGTTGGAGGTGAGGTCATATATTGAGAGTGGGGGGAGGGAATAAGGGTCAAGGTTAAAGGCTTATTTTCATATAGCTTAAAATGAATTCACTGTCACTTTTTCTACTGGATTTGCCATGGAAACAAAGGGTTTAAAATTACTGCTCATTTTTCGGTCTGTCCTCTTGGGTGTTTTCCTCTCTATGTCTTCAGCCAGTAAGACAAATAAACTTGCTTTCATAGTGCCACATGTGCTCAGCCCCTGGAAAGCTTGGCAAGTGGGGGGCAGCCACTTTCAAGTAGATTTGTCTGAGGAATAGAAGGCCCACAGCTAGTTGAGGTGCTGCAGACACTATATCACCGGGGACACCTGCAGAGAAAATATGGTTCCATTTGAAAACAGCCTTTGTCTCACAGTATGCCTCCTCGAAATTACCTTAGGGCATCCTCTCAGAGACATAAATACCGCCAAAGGACCTCTCTACTGGGGGTATAGGGCAAAGGGAAGCAAGCACAAAAAAAAGAAAGAAAGAAAAGAAAGAAAGGGACTCTCTCCACTGGAACTCTATTTCCAATTAGCTGAGTAGGGTCCCTATTTCATCCTTTACCACTCCCCTTGGAATTTAAGAGAAAGAAAAAAAAACAACTTAAATTTCCTCTACTATATCACATATTTCCACCAAAAATATGACTTTGCTAAGACAGATTTGGCAGTCAAATTTTAATCCTCTGTATGGAAGAAGGAGAAAAATATGAGAAAACTTTGATTTCTTTCATAGAGATTGAGGATGAGAAACCAGACTGCAGATGACTCCCTTAGGTAAATTACAGTGTCCCCAAATTCCCTTCACTTGGAACAAGCAGCAAATATTTCATTTGAGTCAGATTTGAATGAAAAATAGCAGAGGAAAGGTTTTTTCTTTTCTTTTTTAGTGGCAGTCAACAAATTACTTTAACCAAAAGGTTGTTTGGGCTCTGAATCAACTTTATTCCTTGCCTCTTTTTTGCTCTTTTGAAAATAAAAATCTCATTTCCAGCTCATAAAGGATCATTAGTTCTTATTATTCTATACATTAGAAGTCAACTGGTAATTTGTTCAAATCAAATTAATGATTTTGTATTTAATTTAGTGATGAGAAACCCTGGAATTCAGTAGCTTTTCTCTGATAACCTTTAAAATATATTAATTTCAGCAGTGATTTACATTCAGCTTTATTTCCCACTGCTCCCACATCATCTTCTAAAGCAGAAATGCCCCCATGGTTTTTCAATTTGGTACCTAATCAGTCCAATATATTCCTCTTTTCTTCCTTTCATATTGTCTCCTAAGTTTGATACTTCAATATTTGAAGAAATTGTACTAGGAAATCTCACATGGCTTTTTCCATTTCTGTGAACTTGTATGAGAATAAACAGAGTAAAAAATATTTCAAATAGGGATGTTACCAGCATACTTGGTAGGAATAAAAAAAATCTAGATCATTTTAGCTAGATGACTTTTACAAATTTTAATAATTATAGTAATTGGCAATTCAAAAAATAACTTCATGAATCCATCAAATGTACCTAATCTTAATCTTATATCATCCTTTCCTAAAAATTGGCTGAATAAAAATAATTGGAGGTCTGACAAAGAATCAGGGCTTCAGAAATCAGAATGAGAAAGAAGTGTCCTTATACCATTAGGAAAACAAAGACCCTTCTAAGTTAAAGGGTGAGTTAATCTTTCTTTATTGATTCAATATAAAACAGAATGGGTCATTTTAAGACATAGTAACTGTTGATGAGAATTTACTCACAATGAAGTTCCTTTATTAATATGTAGCTTGGAATGTTCCCCCTCCTGAGAAAGGAGAAAGTACTTGTAAATTAGTTTCAATGAATAGGGTTAGGGAAGAAGAAATGATTATTATCTTCTTCCCCAACTCCAAGTAAAGCTGGAGTGGTAAAGGATCCAGTTCCGGGAAGAGGAAAGATGGTAGTAAGAAATCAAAAGGGACCCTAATTTAACACATGGATTATTCAAGAAGTTGAGTAGGGTGAGCCAAAGAAAGTATGGGTTGAGTTTTCAGTATCAGAAGGAGGACTAGTCAGAGGATTTCTATAAGAAGAACTCAGGAGCTAATGACAAAGTTGTCATGGTTCCTGTGAAAAGACCTCATGTTTTCTTGCAGATCCTGGATCTGAGCTCACACCCCACCACCTTGCTTGAGACTTGTGGGAGTAAAAGAGGAGCGTTCATTCAAATGTCATCATAATATCATCAAAATAAGTAAACATACTTTAGTCAGAATAGTTTAACATAGCGTCCTAAACCTGGAGTCATAAAGATCCATATTCAAAACCTGGTTCTGAAAGACTTACATGAATTGATTTTGAGTGAAGTAAGCAAACCCAGAACATTTTCCAGGGTAACAGCAACACTGTACAATGATCAATTATGATAGACTTGGCTTTTCTCTGTAATACAATGATCCAAGACAATTCCAAAAGATTCATGATGAAAAATACTACATCCCACATCCAGAGAAAGAACTATGACTGTTTGCTACAGATCAAAGCACACTGCTTTCACTTTTTTGAGGGTGATTTTCCCCATTTGTTCTGTTTCTTCTTTTACATGACAAATGGGAAATACATTTAACATGACTGCACATGTAAAACTTAAATCAATTTGCTTCATGTATTAGAGCTGGGGGAAAAGGGAGAAAAAATTGGAACTCAAAATTTTATAAAAAATGAATGCTGAAAACTATGTTTATATGCAATTGAAAAAATACTATTTACATTAAAAAAACCCTGCTTCGAACATTTAATGCCTATGTGATGAGTCAACCTTGTTGAATTTAATTTTTCTCATGTGTTACATGCAAGCAATAATTGTAGGGACTAAATTACAAGATAGTTATTGGGTTTAGATGATGTCATAAATGTGAAAAACTTTGTGATCTTTAAGTATTTTATAAATTATAATTTTTCTTCTTGTTAAATGTCATTTATCTCAGTTATCTTTTTTTTTGTTATTGTCAGAGTTCGGGGGGGGGTGAAATGGCCCCAAATCAAATTGCTATTCAGTGATTATTCTTGTGTATTTTATATTTTGTGTATTTCTGTGCAAGTGGACTAAATGGCCTTTTTTGTTCTTAAATGTTTATTGGGAGGGAATAGCATCTTTCACAGGCTCACTGAATTCACTGTTGGGATATTTGCAATATCATACAAGACTATAACTTGACTTATGACTTCTACTTTTCCCAAATGATTTTAATTTATGTTGTTGGGTTTGTATTATTTTCAAAACTTCTCATTCCATGAAATTTACAAAACAGGAGCATTTGGTGTGGCAATAACTTTTGACAATGTTGTTCTAAATGGTTGTGGATCCCTGTTATGGCTATGCAGTTATAGCTGTAATGGGATTCCCAAAGTCCCTTGGTATGAAACTCTCTTCTCATTGGTAGACAACCGTGCCTGCTTGAAGGCAGGGCACGAAGACATTCAGTCTTTTTCAACTCTTCAATCTCTTTGGGTTCATCTAGTTTCTAGCTTCAAGAAAGAAAATGGATGTGAACCATCCCTTTTATATTACAGAAGGGAAAATAAGACTGGGAAGAAGCCAATCTGAGATGAGTTGTTAGCAGGCTGTCACATCCCTAATGTCAACTTGCTATAGTAGAAATTTCTAGTAATTACCTTTTGGGTAAAATCTGGGACTCTCCCTTAGTTGAGTTGAGTTTCCTTGTTCCCATTGGGAGAGCTCTTTGGTATATATTGTCCTGTGTGTGTTTTTACTGTTTTCTTATCTATTTGGATAAATGGGTTTCTTTTCTACTTAGAAGTGTTCTTGTTGTGGAACTGATTATTTGGTGGGAAAGGAATTAAGCTTTGGATATAAATCTTGAGTTGTTCTTTCCCCATTAATCAACAATGATCAGAAGGCTAGCTTGAATCTAAGAACCACAGCTCCTAGATGAATAATATTTAATGGAGCAGATTAGAATAACTTGGACCACATTCTGTGTCTGTGAGGAGAGAGCAGAGTCACCAAGTTTCTGGCCTTAACACCCTGCTCCTCCTCCTGATAGGAAATAAAGTCTTCTTCAGAGCAAAGAATGAGAAGAGGCTAGAAAAATCTACTCTGCCTTTATCTGAGCCATGAAATAATAACCCAATGGTACATATCCAGGGAGGAGGACAGCTTTACTATGTTGAATATAGTTATTAATAATAATTCTCTGATTCCAGTATAGTTTGTTGATTGAATGCTCAGGGATATTTTTTGATATTTGTTTTCAGTATGACAATCCATCAGATGTTAGTTTATAAAGAATAGTGAGCTTCTAGTGCATAATTCTAATCATTAACTATCTGAGAGACATTAAATTTTTGTAACCTGTAATGATAGTTTGCATAATTTTCATCATTTCATTGCATAATCAGTACTAATCAATAAGTGTCTTCAAAAGTGAATGAAATAGCAATTTAAGTATTTAATTATCTCCACTGACTACTAAACATCTCAACCCTGATGTCTTGTACACATCTCAATCTTAACATGTCAAAAACTGAATTCATTATCTTTTCCCTAGTTTCCTAACTTCCTTATTAATGTCCAAGATACTTCTATCTTTACAGTCACCCAGGCTCTCAAATCAAATGCCACCTCAACTATCACTATTTCACCACTCATATCCAGTCTTTTCCTGATTTCTGTCATTTCTACATTCACAGCATCTCTTATATATACTGTTTCTCTTCTCTAACACTTTCACTAACTACTTTTTTGCAAGACCTTATCACCTCATTCCTGGACTGATAATAGACAGTATCTTGGTCTCCCTGCCTCAAGTCTCTTCTCATTGTAATTCATCCTTTACTCATATGTCAAATTGATTTTCCTAAAACATAAGTCTGACAATGTCACCTTCCTTCCCTATACCATTTGGTAAATTCCAGTGACTTTTTCTTACCTTCAGAATCAAATATAAAATTTTCTTTTGGGCTTTTAAATCCTTTTATAACCTGCCTCTTCCTACTTTGTTCCCAATCTTCCTTCCTTTCTATAGTCTGACAATTCAGTGAAATTGGTTTCCTTGCTATTTTAAATAAGATTTTTCATTTATTTCTTTTTAATCCTTCCTGAAGTTACATCACTTCATAATGAAGATTACCTTGGATTTTGAACATGTGAGTACAGAGAAGTTAGTAAGACACTGAAAGGAAAAAGTGAGAAAAGTCTATAAATATTGGGTATATGTAGATTTTCTTCCCTTTCTGATTTCTCTGGCTAATGTCTGATAAAATCATCCTAGAAACCATCAAGGGGACCCTTTATTAGATGGATATCTTAAAGGTACTGTTTCATGACAATCAATCACTATAAAAATGTGACTAGAGAATATTACCAAAAATAAAACTAGCAAACATGCTTAACAGGGGGTCATGCATACGACGCTTTTATGTTTGTTTGTTTTTTTGTAGAGAAAGTAGAAATGTGGTCATTGAGAGAAATGAAAAAATTTCAAAGATCCACTGATGCATAACCTCTAGAAATGGGAAACTAATGTGGTCAACAAAGAAGATTGGCTTTTAGCTCAAGAGCAGGAATATTCATTTGGAACCATTTCAACAGGGAAGCCATAAACAGCAGTAGAAACTTCATAGCACCAGTCAATACTACTTAAAGGATTCAGTTTCCCATGAACTCCAGATTGACTGGACTACCGAACTTATTATTGAGCCTCAGTTTTTTTTATCCTCACACATAGTGGTTGATGAATTTCAGTCAATTTTGGAAACATTTTGCCTATATGGCAAAGTTCACCCTCATTTGATTGTCCCAACAATCATATGGAGCCAGCACCATGTATATAGTGTTATTACCAGTTTAAAGGTAAGGAAAATTAACCTAAAGAGAGATGATGTAACTTGATCTTAGCCACAGGGGCTGGGTATCAGAGGCATAATTTCTACATAAAACCTCTCTGTTCGATCCTAAGACATAGGTCTATTTTGTGTCTCATGAAAAAAGTTGGTTGATATTGTGCTATGAGAAATGAGAAAATAGGCAAATTTGGAGAAAAATTGGAAGATCTACATGAATTAATTTTGAATAAAATGAACTAGAATCAGGAGAGGAATATATGAAATGGGCTTATATTTTCAAAACGATTTTGAAAAACTTTAAGGGCTCTTATCAATACAATGATAATTTGTGGTCAACACAATGACCAATTATGTTTGTAGAGAGGACTGTGGCTACAAATGCTATCTAATTTATGACATAGACATGATGGAATCAAGAAGCAGAAAAAGATATGCATTTTTGAATTCAGTCAGTGAGGGAATTTGCATATTTGATATAAAGACCTCAATTTTTTTTCATGTATTAAAGGTAGGGGGAAAGTTGTAGGGAGAAAAAGTAACTCCTTACTAATATAAAAAATTTCAAAATAGATAATAAAGAATAAGTTTTATATGACTTTGCATTTATAATGGGCATCGTATTGCTTGCCTTCTCAATAGATGGGGAAGAGCCTGAAGAAGAGAGAATTTAGAACTCAAAATTTTACGAATGAATGTTAATTAAAAAGTTAAAAGAAGCTTATATGAAACAAAGGATATCAGGAGAATATTCATAGATAATTTCTTGAAAGATGACATGCAGGATCTCTCTGTGTCTCTGTGTCTCTGTCTCTGTCTTTCTCTTTGTATCTTACTCTCTCTCACTTTTTAGGCAGTCTGATAATTCTTAAACTATCTATCCCTAATCTATTTTCCAGGTCAGTTGTTTTTCCAATGATTTCCCATCTTCTAATTTTTCATTTTTAAAATTTTGTCTTATTGCTTCTTGATATCTTATGAAGTCATGAGTTTCCACTTGCCCAATTCTATTTTTAAGGAATTATTTTTTTCATTAAGCTTTTGTACTCCTTTCCCATTCAGACAATTCTGCTTTTAAAGAAATTCTCTTCAATGAATTTTTGTAGATCTTTTTTCATTTTATCAATTCTTCTTCTTCAGGGTTTTTCTCTATCGGTGGATTTTTGTGCCTCCTTTACCATCTGCCTATTTGGGTTTTTAGGTGTTATTTTCTTCAGTGTTGTGTATGTGTATGCTTATTGGCTCTTGTTTTTCATGATTTTCATATACACCTCTTATTTTTTTCCCTCTAACTCTATTATTTGATTTTAAAATCCTTTCTGAACTCTTCTAGTAATTAATTTTGGCCTGGGATCTATTACAATTTTTTTTAAGACTGCGTATAGCAGTTTTGACTTTATTGCCTTCTGAGTTTGTGATTTGTTCGTCTTTGTCACCATACTAATTTTTTATGGTTAGGTTCCTTCTTTCCTCCCTTCTTTCCTTCTTCCCTTTCTCCCTCCCTTCCTCTCCCTCCTTTCTTCCTTCCCTCTTTTCCCACCTCACTTATATCCTTCCTTCCTTCCTTCCTTCCTTCCTTCCTTCCTTCCTTCCTTCCTTTCTTCCTTCCTTTCTTCCTTCCTTCCTTCCTTCCCGCCTGTCTGCCTGCCTGCCTTTCTCCCTTTCTTCTTTTATTTCTCTTTCTCCTCTTCCTCCTTCTTTTGATGTTTGCTTATTTTTTTTCAATCTATTTCTTGACTTTTTAAGTTTATACTAAAGTTGCACTCTGCTTCTGAAGTGGAGTGGGTACTGTTCTAAGCTTCAATTTGTGGGGTGTCTCTAGGTTTTCATTTCTTCCAAGATGTTATTTTTTTAGGATAGATATATTTACTACTGTCTCAGGCTGTACTTTGGTCTATGATGATCTTTTCCATCCTGGAACTGAAACCAGGGTCCCTGTTCCCTTGATGCTGTAAGCTTGGGTGTACTAGTGTTCCTCTTCACCTTGGGACTATGATATAGTACTGTAACCCCGATCCACATATGAACAATGCACCAGCACTGTTCTCACACCAGCAAAGAGACCCTTGTAATCTATTTCTTACCAGTTATCCAGCCCCCTTATGTCTTGTGGATTGAAATTCTGAAGGCTGCTGCTGAATCAATGATCCCCAGGGTAAGCTGCTGGTTTGCTGGGCTGTAGTTTATGCTGGACTGTGTTCCACTCTCGCTTGGTTACAATCTGGAGTTGGAAAAAAATTGTTTCATGCCTTCCTTTTTGAGTTATACTACTCTAGAATTTATCTTGAAGAATTATTTAAAGTTTTTCAGAAGGGAATTTTGTGAGAGCTCAGATGAGTCCCTGCTTTTTCTCTACCATTTTTGGTTTTGTTCTCCAATCTTACAATCTAATAGAGGAAGACACAACAAAGGAGAACTAAAAATAAGAGTAGTGTGGAGGAAAATTAAAATTAAGCAGATCTGAGAGAAGAATTCAGAATGTTCAGTCTTGCCTTCTCTTCAAAAGGAAAATTGTAGGAAGAGTCTACCACTCATGGAATGGGAGCATAATAGCAAGGGAATGTTTCAGGGTAAGAAGGTCCTATGGGCTGAGGTGAGTTCCAAGAGGAAAAAGCAACTGAAGCACTGAGGTGAAATGCAGGGAATCTGAAGCAGAACTGGGAGGGGAATGAAGGATGGCTATCCTGTGCCCTCTCCAAAATTGAGGTCCTAGGAAGAACTCATCAATGGGACAACAATGTTATAACATCACAGCGATGTTATCGGGTGCTTAATAAATGCTTATTGAGTTGACTGATTTTTCTATTTTTTAAAATAGTTTTGCATTAGATGCTGGGAAAGATGCAAAGTTTAGTTATTAAATTATATATATGCTTTATTGAAACATCCTCTGTGTGGGAAGAAGCAGAATGTAGGGTGGTTTGTAAATTTTGTAGACTGTAAGGTGAATGAACTGATCCATTTTTCATATTCCTGTGCAAGACAAAAATAGTATAAGATAATAGTTGAAGAAAAAGAACAAATTTAATACATGATAAAGAAATCCACTTCTTTTTCATTGATTATAATTAGACTGTAGTCTAAGGAAACTGATTTGAGGAATAAGAATTCTGAGCTACATTTAATATCTTACCACTCAAATTTCCTGAGGCCTCAGGCAAGTACTTCCACATTCACTCCTCAGTTTCTCTTTTTTGGAGAATCTTCCAAGTGTAATTCTTAGGGGGAAGTCTGTCTATCAAGTTCTGTATAGAGATTCTGAGCCAAGCCAGTTTCACTAATGTTGCCATAACATAAACAGTTCTGTAATTTAAAGATTAACTATACCCAACTATCTCTTCCAGATGTGTCAGATGATCATCAGCCTGTTTGTAGCTGGAGGCAATGGAAGAATGCCTCCTTTATGGGCAATTTGGAATAATCAAATCTCCAAAGTCATACAATTCGCTTGCCTGAGATTGCAGCATTTAGATATGAGCCAGGGTAATATATGCTAGAAAGACAAGAATGGCCACAGGACAAGGAGCAAACCATCCTGTACCAAATGTTGCCCTATATGCTCTATATGAAAAAGGAAAGAAAGGGGTGAAAATACTTATATTTAAAAAGTTGGAGTGTACTTTGTTTAAAAAAAAATCTAAATTATGAATAAATATTTCCCCTATTTTTAGTTTATCAGCATAGTCTATGAAAAGATATCACTTCTATTGTCCTTTTAATGGGTCCATAGAACATGTGATAAAGTCCTTCGCATTTCTAGATCAGCAGAGCTGAAATTCTCTTAAACATGTAGATGATACATGTGTTCAAGATTTTTCAATCAGGATAATCAGGGCACTGATAATGGAATAATTTAAAACTAGCTTTCTTTTTTAGCATTTTCTCTCCTCCAATTCAATGAAATTGTTGTTCAAAAGCAAAAATCTGTATTAATACACACTACAAGAATCTTCCTTTTGCCTCTAGGGTTCAATACAATCTCATGGTCCTGGCATTTAAAACCCATCACAGTCTGGCTTCATCCTCCAGGCGCTTTTCTTATATAATTCTCCCAACTTTCTATGTACTTTCTGCTTCAGTCAAAGTGTTCTTTTTGCTGTTCCCTGACCTCAGCACACCATGTCTTTCACCTCTTTGTCTTTTAACAGATTTTCTCTGATGCCTGAGCTGTATTTGCTTCCCAATTCCATCTCTTAAAATACTTAGCACTCAATCCAGGTACTGTCCCTTTCCTGAAACCTTTTCTGCTCCCCCAGATGTTATTGCTTTCTCCATTCTCCAATTATATTGTTTTTACTTTCCTGTGTAATTGCATCTCTGAGGTAGAGTGGAAGTTCCCTGAGGATGGGGATTGTTATTATTATTATTTCTCCTTCATTTATTTATTTGTTCGTTCATGCGTTTGTTCATTTTTTAATTTATATACATTGCCAGAACAGAGTCTTTCACATACTTGAACACTGAAAAGATTCTGATTTCCTCCACGTATAACTCCTAGTTTGGAAACTCCATCCAACAATGAATGAAAATCACATATTCTAACCTTTCTATGACTTAGTAGATAAGTTCAAGGGAATTATCATATCATAAAAAGATTAAGCAATGTGTCCAGAATCACACAGATAGTAAGAATCAGAGCTGAATTTGAACATGGGTCTTCCTGTTTGTAATTTCAGCATGCTATCTAATATGACATATTTCTCCTCTCACTAAAATAAATACTAAAATTCTTGTTAGACTGAAATAAATTTAGAAGTGAAAGGATGAAGAATAATCTTATTCTCTCAACTAGGCTGTATGGTTGAACATCGAAATTTTCTTTAACACGTCACTTATTTGTATAAAAATACTGATATTGGCATTTATTCCATCCTATCTTTTTATGATGAAAACCACTCCCTTCCATTTAAAAAATAAGTAAGGAGATGAGAGTGAATTCAAAGTCTGAGTAGGCAGCAATTAAGGAAATCAGCAGCTTGGGTTCTGCCTGGGTGTAATTGGACTCATGGACTATTGCCTGCAACAACTATAATAATTACACTTAGCACTTTCTGTGTTCAAGAAGCTTTGTGAGAAAAAAAATAATACACCAAGGCAAGCTTATTACTTCAGCAGCAACACACCCCACCCCTGTTGCCAAATTGTGTATGCTTGCTGTTGCCTTTCTCTGTGAGCTTACCTTTGACTTTACCAGGGGAGCGTGTTGTAGATTCTAGGTGTAACCCCATAATTTTGCGGATGAGGAATGAGACCCAGGTAGGTTCAGGAACATTCCCACAGTCAAACAGATAAATATTAGAGATGAGTTTTCATCCTGGGTTCCCTGATTCCTGAGCTAATATTCTTCCACATTTCCTATTTCCCATGTCAAGGTAGGTTCAAATCCCCAAAATAAATAAATAAATAGCTTAGCTGATATTTATGCATATGACAGGTTGGGACTGCAAGGATTGAAAATAAAGGTCTCCATTAAAATCTCAGCTTTATGTGATACTGGGCATGTCATTATTTTTTTCTGGACTATGCTTCCTTATGAATAGAATGGAAGGATTTGGTGAAATAATCTCCTAGTGTTTTGTAGCTCTATATTTGTGATTTTAATTCCTCCTCACTTCTCTGTCTTCTTGCTGGGGAGTCTAGAGACAGAGAACTATACTTGCCATCCCTGAAAGCCAGAGCAAAGAGAAATATGAAACAGAAATTTCTTTTTATGTACCACTCATCTGCTTTCACTATAGACTGGGGTGGAAGGACCAGGGATTATTTAGTGTTATCCATGCTATTCCAAAATTCCAAGCTCTTTACAGCATCGAGTTTGGCTGGAAGTAGATCCCAAATCTTTCAGGTGTTCTAAAAGAAATAAAAAAGGAAGATACTGAACATATGCCATGGGAAATCAAATCTTTAAGAGGGGAAGCTGGGTGGTGCAGCAGACAGGGTACTGGGCCTGGAGTCAGAAAGACAGCTTTTCTGAGTTCAAATCTAATCTCAGAAACTTACTAGATTTGTCATTCTGGACAAGTCATAACACTCTTTACTTCAGTTTCCTCATCTGTACAATGGAATGGATGAGGAAATGGCAGAGCACATCAGTATCTTTGCCAAGAAAAGCCCAAATGAAGTCATGGAAACTGGAGTGACCAAACAACAATTCTTTTTTTTTTTTTTTTTTAATGAAAGGTTTATATGCATAGATAATTCTGCAACATAAGCCCTTGAAAAACTTTGCATTCCAGTTTCCCCCCCCCCACTTCTCCCACTCCCTGTCCTAGATGGCAAATAGTGCAATATAAAACAACAACTCGCTAAGGCAGTGCCTTCGATTGGTTTGATCAAAAGGGTTTATTCACATTTGGCTTGGATTGATTCATTCAAGAGATTTTCTAATCCATCCAAGGTAATTATTTTTAATGGCATGGGATAATAAATGAAGCCCTACTCTTACACTTAGAATTCTGTGTAAGACAGATACAAAACCTGTTGGCTCCCACCTCCATCCCCAAATATTGTAAAACAAAGGTTCTTAACCTTTTTTTATGATTCCTTTGGAAGCATCGTGAGTCCTCACAATACTTTTTAGTGCATAAAATAATGAACATGTAGAATTAAAAAGAAAATCAATTACATTGAAGTAGAATTATCAACACATAAAACAAAAAAAACAAAGTCCTAATCTTAGGTTGAGAACTCCTGCATAAAGATTTGTACTTACAATATTATATAGGATCAGTGGGTGAGCGTAGTTGTTTTTCAACTTTGCCTGATTGCTTTATGATCCATGTGGAGTTTTCTTGGCAAATATACTTCAATGGTTTGCCATTTTCTTCTCCAGCTTATTTTACAGATGAGAAAATTGAGGCAAATAGGATTAAGTGACTTGCTCAGAGTCAAACAGTTAGAAAGTATCTGAGGGCAGATATGAACTCAGGTCATCCTGATTCCAGAGAATGCACTATCAACTATACTATCTAACTGCCTATTTGTGGGTGAGTGGATAATTTTTAAGAGATAATATTAAAAAAAGGAGCCAAAATAAATTTTTAGGGAGAGGGTTTTCAATGAAGAGGCTATATCCAGTTAACTGAAAATATTATTAAAAACAGAATTAAGCATAATACCACATTCTGGGAGAAGCCCAATTTTATATTTTAAAGAAGTTGATACCTGGTTTAAAAAAATTCTTATCTAAAAATGAAAACCTGTCAAAGCTGAGGCTGCACCTAAACTCTTGCGCTTATTGTTTTCTCTCATAGAAAAGTTCCTTCTCTTTCTCCATCATTATCTGATAATAAGATATTCTACCTTTTTCTCTTTAAAAAGTCATTCACTTATTTACTTTAAAAGAATGTATTCTCTCTCTCTCCTACTCCCTTCCTCCACTGAAGAATGTTAAAAAATGAAATAACACAAAAAAAGAAACCCTCATCACACTCCATATGCATATTCCAGCAAAACAAATTGTCACATTGGCCATGGCCAAAAAAAAATATGTCTTTTTTCTGCAATTTAAATCCATTACCTCTCTAGAAAGAGGTAGATAGTGTGTTTCATCTTCAGTGCTCTTTACTTATGTTTTATCATTGCATTGATTAGAGTTCTAAAGTCTTTCAAAATTGTTTTTCTCAATAATGTGGTTGGTATTTTGAAACTTTTTATATAAAGTTATCAAACTGTGCATACCCTTTGATCCAGCAGTGTTACTACTGGGCTTATATCCCAAAGAGATCGTAAAGAAGGGGAAGGGACCTGTATGTGCATGAATGTTTGTGGCAGCCCTTTTTGTAGTGGCTAGAAACTGGAAACTGAATGGATGCCCATCAGTTGGAGAATGGCTGAATAAATTGTGGTATATGAATATTATGGAATATTATTGTTCTGTAAGAAATGACCAACAGGATGATTTCAGAAAGGCCTGGAGAGACTTACACGAACTGATGCTGAGTGAAATGAGCAGGACCAGGAGATCATTATAAACTTCAACAACAATAATATATGATGACCAGTTCTGATGGACCTGGCCATCCTCAGCAATGAGATCAACCAAATCATCTCCAATGGAGCAGTAATGAACTGAACCAGCTACGCCCAGAGAAAGAACTCTGGGAGATGACTAAAAATCATTACATTGAATTCCCAATCCCTATATTTTTGCCCACTTGCATTTTTGATTTCCTTCACAGGTTAATTGTACAATATTTCAGAGTCTGATTCTTTTTGTACAGCAAAATAACGTTTTGGTCATGTATACTTATTGTGTATCTAAGTTATATTTTAATATATTTAACATCTACTGGTCATTCTGCCATCTGGGGGAGGGGGTGGGGGGTAAAAGGTGAAAAATTGGAACAAGACGTTTGGCAATTGTTAATGCTGTAAAGTTACCCATACATTTAACCTGTAAATAAAAGGCTATTAAATTAAAAAAAAAGAAAAAGAAAAAAAGAAACTTTTTATAATTCTTACTTCACTCTGCATCATTCATGCATCCAGTTTCCTCTAAAACTATCTGTTCTGTCATACCTTCTGGCACAATAGCATATCTATATTTATTTAGCACAATTTTGACCTTTGCCCAATAGGTGAAGAGGGGGCACTTGCTTAGTTTCAAATTTGTAGGCATTTTGAAAAAAACTGCTATAATATTCTTCGAGAGTTTAGTACTGTGACTGGAACATAATAGGTACTTAATAATTGTGAATTCCCATTCCCATTCCCTTCCTTTCTTTGATCGCTTATGGATATAGGCCTGAGAAAGACATAGCTGGATAACATGATGTACTGAATACAGAGTTAAACTTAAAAGTTCAGGAAAACCTAAGTTTCAATCCAGAAACTTACTAACTACATCACCTTGGGTGTTAGTTTTCTCATGGGTACAATGAAGAGCATGGAATTGATGATAGACTTCACCTCTGCCTCTGGATCTATGATCCTATGAACTTCCTATCCAATAGAGCTAAACCTGCCAGGGAACAAATATAATACTAGCAGTAGAGCAGTACTGAGTAGCAACTTCAGTCAGTAAGTCAATTAATAAATATTTATTAAGTGTCTACTGTGTACCAGAAGCTGCTAGTGTCATAGTGGATAGAATGCTAAGCCTGATTTAAAATCTGATCTCTGAGACTTAATTAGCAGTGTGACCACAGGCAAGACATTTAATTTTGTTTGCATGAGTTTCCACATCTGTAAAATGGGCTGCAGAAAGAAATGGCAGAGCACTATAGTATCTTTGTCAAGGAAACCCCAAATGAGGTCACTGAGTCAGATACAATAAGGACAATGTGCCAGGCACTGTGCTAAGTGTTAAGGATTAAAAAAGGAGGCAAAATATAGATCATTGCAGAAATATACACAATGGAGACTGCCATTGCTGAGAAAATTTGTCCTAAAAATTAGAGCAGACTAAAGGTCATGAATATGGCAAAGATTATATAGCCAACAGGCTTAGAAAAGATAGGTCCATGTGGGCTAATGATCTACCTGGCAGACACTATGCCCCATGGTAGACACACAGGGAGCCAGTCTTGAGCCCTCCACCAGAATCCATCAGTGGCTCTGCAGTGTTAAAGATGGAAATTGTTAGGTCTCAGCTGCACATTGTCTCTAAATCCATCCATCCTACTAATGATATGTGTATTTGTGTCAGAGTGCTTGCCAGTTTAAAAAAAATACTTTATGGTTATCTTATTTACAATTTCATTAATGTCTTAACTTTGAACTTATGTCCTGTGGCCGACCAGTAAAGGTAAACACATCAATGGGAGTTTCTCTACTTTTTCTCCTTGTTGTTTGTGGATGTATAATGATAGAAAATGTTGAATCTGAGGCAATATAATACTAAGGAACCCATTTGAGAATTCAGGTGTCCCTGAATTATATTATAGTCTTCCCATAAGGTGTTTAACTAAATATCATTTAAGATTCATTCCAACTCTAAGTTTTTAATGATATGATCTTTCCCACAATGCTTTCAAATCAGAATAAAATTATACCATTAATCAGCCCTGCGACATCTTTTTTCTTTCTTGCTATATGACATTGCCATTTTGTCTTCACTTATTGCCCTATGTGGTGTTGTGCATTAATCCTATTCCTATAGACTTAGATCAAAGAGTAATGTGAATCCTTTAGAAAAAATCCTCAATGGTTTTGAAAATTGGAAGCAGGTACTTATTATTTTATTGCTTTCCTTTCATCTTTAACCTTCTGATGTGCGTGCTTTCCCCCTGCCTGATGACCTGGCAATAGAATGGGACATTCAAACGAGATGTTGTTCAGTCCAATCTTAATAAGGAATTAAGTCTTCCCTTTCTGTTACATTATTTATACAGTCTCTACTGTTTTCACAGCCTATGATAGATTAGATATATAGATAGACAGAGAGATAGGTATGGTAGCTAATTTATTAAGCATTTATATTTACTATGACTCTACTAAGCTCTAGGGATGTAAATAAAATAAGATAGTCCCTACCTTTAAAAAGATACATTCTAAAAGATGAAAACAAAACAAAAAAACAGGGAACCGAAGGGATCTCAAATTGTTCTATAATTCACTGATTAACTTCATTTTAAAAAGTCAACTTCTGAACAACTTTTAGAATAGGAAAATAATTAGAGTTAAGACTTTTTAACAATTTAAGGTTTATGAAGCTCTTTATACAAATTATCTCTTTTGGTCATTATAACAGCCCTGTGAATAAGGTAATGTATATGGAGGGTCCTATGGAGAATAGTGAATAAAGGGCTAAACTTGTGGTCAGAAAAAAACAGCATTCTAGCCTTTCCTCAGATGCTTTTTTACTATGTGACTTTAGGCAAATTACTTACCCCTTTTCAACCTCAGTTTAATCATCTGCAAAATGTAAATAATAATATTTACTTCTCAAAGTTGTTGTGAAGACAAGACATATTATTGCAAGTAACATCATATATTTAAACCCCCTATACACACATACACCAGATGTTAAAGTACTGAATTATGCACATAAAGATAAGGAAACAGATACAGAAAGGTTATGTGATTTGCATATGATAACACAATTAATTGGTTATTGGACATGTTGTCTCTCCCCATTCAGACCAAGAGTTACCTGAGAGAAAAAGATGTGTTTTGTTTTGCTTTGGTTTGGTTATTTTTGTTTTTTCTTTTCTTCATATCCTCAGTGCTTAGCACAGTCCCTGGGACATAACAGGTATTTAATCATAGGTATTAATGCGTTTAAAATATCACAAGTGAAATTCAAATCCAGGTCTACTTTGCCTCCATATGCAAGATTCATTCTAATATATCATATTCTTTCTCAACTAAAACAGGAAGAGAAGGACTCAGAATAAACTAGTTTTTTGTTTTTTGTTTTTTTTTTTAATTCACCAATGACTCCCTATTAACTCTAAGGAAAAATACAAAATACTCAGCCTAGCATTTAAAACCCTCTTCAATCAGGTTCCTTTCTGCCCTTCAAGTCTTATTCCATATTTTACTCCTTCAAAAACTTTCTGTTGCAATCAGTCTGGCCTGCCAGCACTGCCATTAATTGCTTCCATGCCTCTAAATAAGTGGCTCTCCATGTTTGCGTCCATTTCTATCTCAGTTCCATCTCGCAATTTCTTTAATTTCCTTCAATACACAGGTCGGATGCCATGTCCAACAGGAAGTTAATTCCTACCACATCCCCACTTATTCTCCCAATTGAAATTGTTTTTAAA
Organism: Sarcophilus harrisii; assembly: GCF_902635505.1. Classification (NCBI taxonomy): domain Eukaryota; kingdom Metazoa; phylum Chordata; class Mammalia; order Dasyuromorphia; family Dasyuridae; genus Sarcophilus; species Sarcophilus harrisii. The sequence goes on along the minus strand of NC_045429.1, from coordinate 398,672,438 downwards.
CATTATGAATTTACTTATTTGAGTACATGTTTATCAGGTGCCCCTGCCCACACTCAATACATTAAGCTCATTAAGGTCAGGGACTGATTAAATTTTGTCTTTGTATTCCTAGTATCGAACCCAGTGCTTTGTACAAAATAAGAATTTAATAAATGTTTATAATATCGAAATAAATACACAACAGAATTCAGATTAAAACAGAGATGCAAAATTATTTGTTTTTCCATTTAGAAAAAAGGTACCTTAGGACCCAAGACGACCTTTAAGCTTACTGACAGATTGCTGAAACAATTATCCCTAAAGAACAAAATCCTAGAAGTCACAGAATGAAAGAGGAATTAAAATCATAACTCTAAAGCCCAGTCAGTAAGAACATCATTTCCAGAAAGTGGGGTATCAGTTGAAAATTAAAGTTAGAGAATTTTTACAAAATGAAAAGCAAATTTAGGCTCAGTCTCTCCTCCCCTGCCCCCAGAGAAAATTTCCAAGAATCAAATTCTGTTCTTTTTCAGAATCATTGGTAGGTTATGTTAAACCTCAGCAAAGATTCACCAAATTTGTATATTTGTTCTGTATCCAAGGTTCACTTCTATGCTATTCAAAAGTCATTGATTAACTGACATCATGAAATGGGTCAATTAAGCAATGCACAATGTCTGCAGCATGAATTATACAACAAAAAGGACTGAAAGAGCCTCGATTTCGATCTCAAATGCTTGCCAGATGTACTTTCTATTCCTTCTTCAAATGCCTGTACTTTCTTATGAATGGCACATTTCTCTTTTTCCCTGCTCTTAACTCACAGTAATGAAATCTTCACAGTACTGTTCAGTGATGGGAGCATTGCTCACAAAGGATCCCTAAGTCTTTGAGAAGCAACAAGTTTGATTCACTCAGCTGTCACAAAGCAAGCCACAGGTAGCAAAAGGTCTTCTGTCCCTTCTCAGAAAGATAATGGATAAGGAGGAGAGTTCCATGGATCATTAGGTAGGACTAGGTCAATGGCCTGTAGCAATAAAAAGTAAAGATGTAAGGATTTGCAGGAAAGTTGAGCAAAGGATATTCCAAAGAGTCCTTGGATTGAGTTGTCAGCTGCTTTGTATTGTATGAGTTGGACACTGGATCAACTTTCTTTCACCTTCATTGTCAATGTTATAATTCCAAATTATTATTACCCATAATTTTTATGGGTAATAAGCGCTGATTCCTTTCCTATTTGAACTCCAAATATTTCTCCTCTAGATTTCAGAATTCCTATGCTGATTTCCTGATATGCTCTTCTGGATATCTCAGGTAGCCTATAAATCATATCATAAACATTTTTATTGATTTGTTTTTATTTTTGAGGGGTTCTTTTGCATGTTTTTATGTTTTCGTTTTTTTTTTTTCACTTATAGCAAAATCAGTAGGTGATTAATATCACTCAATTTGTCCTCAGGCTGAGGTTGGCTTTTTCATCTATTGTCATAAATAAAAATTTTGTTCTTTTCTGCTCTAGTTGTCTTATGGCTCAGAAACATGTAGTCCAGGGTGCCGTGATGACTTTCTCTCAGTCTGGTTTTCCAGATTTCTTTAGCAAAGTCATACAAAACTTTTCTCTTTCTGTTCAAAATTTGTACCTACTGTACATAATGCATATGTTTTGAAAATAAAAAGTTTCAATAAAAAATAAAAAGGGAGGCATTTTTTACTCCAAAAAATGTGTATTCCTATATTTGAAAATAAAAAAAGTTAATTGTGAGAGGTCTGATGGCTTTTGTTCCTCTGCTTTGCTTTAAAATGGGCACAGTCTTAGAAATAGAACTTTTACTGCATTAAACCATTGAAACAGAATGTGTTTATAATAATGAAAAAAGAACTGAGGATTAAAAAAAAAAAAAGAATAAGCCCTTGATTTTAGAAAGCCTTGGAGAAACTTACATGTACTCTTGTTAAGTGAAGTGAGTAGAACTGAGAGAATATTGTACACAGCAATGACAAGATTATGTGATGATCAACTGTGATGGACTTGGTTCTTTTCAATAATGAGGTGATTTAGGCTAATTCCAATAGAGTTGAGAAAGAGTGAGCCATCTGCATGCAGAGAAGGGACTCTCAGGACTGAATATAGATCACAACATAGTATTTTCACCTTTTTTGTTGCTTGCATTTTTTTCTTTCTCATTTTTTTTTTTTTACTTTTTGATCTGATTTTTCTTGTGCAGTATAATAAATGTGGAAATGTGTAAAGAAGAATTGCACATATTTAACATATATTGGATTACTTGCTGTCTAAGGAAGAGGGTGGGGGAAGGGAGAGAGAAAAATTTGGAACACAAGATTTTACAAGAGTGAATGTGAAAAACTATTTTTGCATGTATTTTGAAAAATAAAAAGCTATTATTATAAAATAAAATAAACAGATAAATATCCAAATTCTGTGCCTATTGGAGACTGAGTGAAGACCAGGTGGGTCTGTAGAAAAAGTAGTCAGAACTCTGCTCAAATTAGTAAGAATCATGAATTCAAAAGACTGATGATGAAACATATCTCCCATTTCACAGAGAGGTGATGAACTAGAGCTGCAGAATGAGAAATATATTACTCCATAGGAAGGTTTTTACTCAGTGTAAGAGGTAGGTTAGTGAGCTATGTGATTATGTGTTTATGTGTATATATGTGTATGCATATGTGTGTATACATATATACACATATATTCAATAAATATTTCTATGACAAAAGAACACAAAAGGAATGAATATTAAAATTGATCAATTTTGCTACTATACTGTTCAATAATATAGATATATTATTTAAAAGTAATTATTCTAGGATTCTATCCCTCTCTCTCCCTATAGATTGCAAGTAAGGGAATATTTTAAAACTTAGGTCTATGTATTCCTAGTAACTAGCACAGTGCTGGGCACATGGAAGGTAAGCAAGCAATAAATGCTGATGATTGATTAATAGGACTGCCCTGATTCATTCCTAGCTTTTGGCATAATTAACATAACAAAGACCCATCTAAAGCCATTTCACTTTTCTCAGCTTCCTTTGATCTAGCAATCTCTTTCACTGACTTTTTTATGATCTCAGATTGAAGATTCATTCCCCACATCCTATCCTTAGGGAAATGGTTTTCTTTAACCTCTTCCAGTACTTATTTATAGTAAAGATACACAGAGTTTATCTGAGGCCTGATGATCAGAGGCCTTCCATGTTCCTCAAATACTTGGGACCCAAGGGAAAGCCTAAATCATTGAGAATGCAACTCTCAATAGAACAATATTTCACAAAGTAGCATGTTGTTATCTAAACTTCTTAGACTTACAGTAATTCATAATGATAGAAAATTTCTCCCACAAATAAAGCTTGATTCACAGGACCACAATTATAGATTTTGGCTCTTAGTTGTTAGTTGTCTTCAAGCCTTCAAATTTGTTTCATGTTTTTTAGCTTTGTCAATCCAATTACATTCTAAATTCCTTCAGTACACGGACCATAAGGTCTTCCACAGCTTTTATAATATCCCAAAGGAGCTAGATTCTTGGTAAATGTTTGCTGATTGATTAACCGATTGACTGGTTAGGTTACTTGTGTTGTGTCACACATCCAAAGGAAAAAAATACCCAACAACAGCCGTAGATTCTGGGAAAACAATAGAATTTCTGAAGCCTGGATTAAACACCTAAATTATACTTGCTTTGACAAGATAGCCTATGTGTGTTTGCATATATATGTATATATTTGTGTGTATATGTAGATATATATGAAAAATATGTATATATACCTACATATAAATGCCAATGTATGAATATATATACATGCATATACATATATGTGGGTATATGTGTTTGAGTGAATTATATTTACCTGCATATCTTTGCACTTGCATATGTCTATCCTCCCTTATCTAGTTATAAAAAGAAACTCTAAAGAAATTCATCTCCCATCTAATTTTCCCAACCCATTCACATAACTCTTCTATCTTCCCAAAACTTCTAAAATGACAATTACTTTGGAAAAAAACCTCAAAGCCAAACTTTTTAAAACAGAGATTGCTTTGATCTTTCCAGGATGAAGAAGATTAACTAATTTTTTGGCTGGCCAAGATAATCCATAAGATAAAGAAAAAATATAAAACATGTGAAGTCCTTCCAGATGCTATAACTATGATCACAATGTCCAAAAAGAAAAATATAAGGATGTAATGAAATTATATTATATAAATATAGTATATATTTTTAATATATAAATAAATTTTTCTTTTTTGGTATTGAACAGTTTAGTAGAATAAATAGATCATTCTTAAAAATAAGAAGAGTTGAAAGTATATTACTTATGTGATTACTAATTAAACCCTTAGGATTAAATAGCTTTCTAAGACTATAAACTATTGACAAGCCACTGACCTACGTCATGGATAAAGGGGAAATTTTCATAGCAGGATTTTTCCCACACAAATGGAAGAACAGGATTATCCAGAGTAAATCAAAACAACAACTATAAATTTATATTTATTCAGTTATCAGTGAAATAATTTATTAGAAGAAGCATGTGGACCATATCAATATTGATGTTATAAATTAAAATAGGAGAAAAAAGAAAATGGCATCTAAATGAAAGGAAGGTTCACAAGTTTCTGTTGCAAAGGCAAATAAAGGAGTTAACAACTTAGTGAAATTCTTTGTCCAAAACTAATGAAAAATTTCATTCCTTGAGACATTTGGACATAGAATCTTGTCCTTGTAGTGCTTACAGCAAGTATTCAAGGGAAGAAAGTGAACATCACAGTAGCTTATTACCAGTATACATTATGCAGGATGAAAAAATGGAGTCATGAAGAACATTATTCCAAACTGAGGCAAAATATATTTGATCAGTTCATTGTGAGAGTAGATATGTCAGGATGATAATTTTTTAAAATATGTTCAAGCTTAAGAACAAAAGAGTCCCAAAACTTATAAAATAATATATTCAGAATTTTCTTTGTGTATATATGCATATATTGTCAATTGGTTCATTTCAATCCTTACCCAACTCTTTTATTCTTATGAACTATTTCTGAATATGTTATTTTATAATTTATAAAAGAGTTGAGTAGGAATTGATATGAAATGAACCAATTGATAAAACACACACACACACAGAAACATAATTTTAATGTAATGTTAACATAAACAACCACTTAGTGACCTGGTAGATATTTTTAAATCAACTCCGTGTGTGCAGATAAACCATTGACTTTGTAGAGCAATAGATGACAAAATTTTTTAAAAAGGAAAAGGATAAAGAAAAAAAAAGAAAAAAATGGGACTTTTTATAAGTCCCATTTGATTTATTTAAAGAAACTAATGATGCTGAAACCTAAGAAATGGATAAAAGTAAGGACATTTATTCTGATTTCCTTTTCTTAAAAAAGTTTCATTGCAATCTGGAAGCAAAAAAGAAATGAGAAATTGTCTTATCCAGCAAATATTTGTTCTCCTTGCTGCATAGAGAAGCAAGGTAATCTAGGGTATTACTGGTATAGAGCTCAAATATATTTGTAAAACATTATGAGAGATGTGGCAGAAAGTTATCAATATTATATCTTAAAAATAAAGCAAAAAAAAATAGCAGAGGAGATAATGAGTTTACTAGCAAAAACTTGGCATGAGACCTAAGCCAGATGGATCTCAAGTGCAATCAGAATTTAAACTGGAAGACAAGCAAAACATGGATAAAAAAGAATAGTGTATATATATATACATACATATATGTGTATATATTTGTTGTTGTTGTTCAGTCACGCCTAACTCTTTGTGACCCCATTTGGGGTTTTCTTGGCAAAGATACTAAAGAGTTTGCCATTTCCTTCTCTTGCTCTCTCTCTGTCTTTGTCTCTGTCTTATTCTCTCTGTGTTCTCTCTGTGTCTCTGGCTCTGGCTTTGTATCTCTCTCTCTTTTTTAATTGATGAAAAACTGAGGCAAACGTACTTAACTGACTTTCCTAGAATCATATAGCTAGTATCTGAGGCCAGATTCGAATTCAGAAAGTCAAACATTTTACTTTGTCACTTAGCTCCTCATACATGGATGGTTGCATGTATGTGTATATACATTTGCAGATATACATATATATGCACATGTCACAATATATTTGTGGGTGTATATATATATATAGGTCTCTATATATGTCATGATATATAGGGAGGGACATGGGGAAAGGTAATGAAATATATAGATATATAAGTGTATTTATCATGAGATCTATATTGGTATCTATATCTCTCTATCAAATTATTTTCATTATCAGTGACAATGGAGGAATCTAATTTTACAAAATAATAGAATTTTTCCTCAAATATATCAGGTCTTCAGAAATTGTAACACAAATTGTCATTGAACTTGTAGCCTTTGAATTCTAATGTTCAATTCTTTCTATCAAAAAAAAATCACTGGGGCAGCAAGTTTGCAGGTGGAAAGGATACTTTGGAGCCAAGAAAGCTCAAGTTCAAATTTGGTCTCACAAGTTACTTAACTTCTGCCTGCCTCAGTTCACTCATCTGTAAAATGAGGATAATGATAACAATTCATAGAGTTGTGGTAAGGAACAATTGATGTTAAGTGCTTTATAAATATTATTTTATTTGTTGTTAGGTTATGTTTAGTCATTTTGTTGTTATTTGATGAACTTTTTCAAAAAATTTTTGGAAGTCAACATATGTATTATACTTTTGAGTGTGTATTCTTTAAGTGTATTTTTAATATGTCTTTTGCTTTGCATCTTCATTTACCCTATCTCCTTCTTGTCTTTTAGTCTTAGACTAAATTGTCAGAAGAAATCTTGTGAAGTTTTGTAAAGTTAAAAATGTTGATAAATCAGTTTTCAAGAAATTTCTAAAAAAAAAATGATACCAAACAATTGATGAAAAACACAGATGATAGTTTTCTTTTTTGAAAAATTTATTGATTTTTAAAAGTTTCTCCTCATATTCTCTAAACTCTCTCCAAGACAGACTATCCAGATTAAGGGTCTAAAAATGTATGGTCTACTATTGTCCTTAGGCTTCATTTTTTCAAAGTAGGAAAAACCTTCTCATAAATGATATTTGGACTTTCCCCTAGGCAAATGAGAAGATGTCAGCAACTACTAAAATAGCAATCTACTTCCTTATAACTCTAAAATATTTTTCTTTCTCTACAAATTTTGCTTTAATTTTAAGTGATATATGTGAATATTCAAATATATTGATAAGAATCAAACAAAAATAATAGTGTATTTTGTATATACCATCTGTTTACCAGAATATATACTATTTCCTACCCAGAATGTAAATTCCTTGAGGGCTGGGACTGCCTCACCTAGAAACTAATAGTATGCTTGACTTTTTTGTGAGAATAGATTCTTAAGCAGGCAGTTAAGTGGAGCTATGTATAGAGAACTGCCCCCAAAGACAGGAAGACTCATCTTTCTTAATTTGAACTTTGGTCTCAGACACTTAATAAATATATTAGATCCTAAGTAAGTCACTTACACAGGTTTACCTCAGTTTCCTCACCTGTAAAATCATCAGGAGATGAAAATGGTAAACCATTCCAGGGTCTTTACCAAGAAAATCCCAAATAGGATCAGGAAAATTCAGACATGACAGAAACCAATGAATAATAAGAGGTGCTCAATAAAAATCCCTATTAATTGATTGAATAAAAACAGAATCATAAGCAAGAATAACAAATAGAAATAAAAATTCTAAAAAACCCAATTCTAAGACACACACACAAGCAGTTAAGAAAAAGAACATTAAATTGCAACTGATTGGATCTACAATTATACCCTTTTGTTACTTAATGACTTAAATATGAATGTTTAATTTGCTGTCTGTCTATCTTTCCTCCACTCCATTTCCCTTTCCCTATGTTCCCTTTCCCTTTCTCTCTTTTTCTCCCTCTCTCCCTTTCTCTCTCTCTCTCTCTCTCTCTCTCTCTCTCTCTCTGTTTCTGTATCTCTCTCCTGTCTCTCCGTCTCTCTCTCCCCTGCTCTGCCTCTCTCTCTTTGTCTGTCTCTTTCTTCTTTGTCTCTCTGTCTCTCTCTCTTTTTGTCCTTCTCTGTCTCTCTCTCTTTTTGTCCTTCTCTGTCTCTGTCTCTGTCTCTCTCTCTTTCTCTCTCTCTCTCCCCCTCCTCTCTCTCCCCCTTCCTCTCTCTTCCCCTCCTCTCTCTCCCCTTTCTGTCTCTCTCCCTCCCCTTTCTTTCTCCCCCCTCTCTCCCTTGCTCTGTCTCTCTCTCACTCTCTCTCTCTCTCTCTCTCTCTCTCTCTCTCTCTCTCTCTCTTTGTCTGTCTCTTTCTTCTTTGTCTCTCTGTCTCTGTCTCTTTCTTCTCTGTCTCTATCTCTCTCTATCTCTCTCTGTGTGTGTCTCTCTCTCTGTCTCTCTCTCTCTTTCTCTGTCTCTCTTTTTCTTCTCAGTCTTGTCTCTTTCTTCTCTGTCTCTGTCTTTCTGTCTCTCTGTCTCTATCTCTGTCTCTTTGTATGTATATGCAAGTGAATTAACACTAAAAATGTAGCAACAAAAGGTTTATTGTATTTGCCCTGAATTTTGTTGCTAATTGATTCAGTATTTAAAAAAAATCTTTGTAAATCAGCCTGTATATCATACTTTGGAGTCTTTATTCTGTAAGTAGATTTTCATGTATCTTTTGCTTTGCATCTTGATTCCCCCTATCTCCCTCCTGTCCTCCACCCAGAGAGACTTCCCTAACACTATATTTATTGAACTCTGCATCACTTTATCTGCCCTCTTATATTATTTTTTATAATTTTTCATATCTTCCATTCCTTATGACATAATTCTTTCATAGTTGCAATCAGAAAGTTAACTTTTTAAATGATTCTCTGATTAGCAATCAAGAGAAGCATAATTCAAGGCCAGTTAGGCTTTCCACAGTTTTTCTTAAGGTCACAGAAGATGTCTTGTGCTGTCTAAAAAGAAGAAAGATTCCTTATTGATGGTGAGACTCTTCAGGTGATACAATGATATTAGCATCAAGCCCCAGAATAATGCAGGAATCCTACATTCATTTGGCAAACATTTATTAAATGTCAGCTATCCTTATCAGTTACTTTTTAAATTTCTTGGTTTTTTTTTTAAACTAGATGGCTGGAATACAGAGTCAAAATTTAAAAACCACAACACACTCCTCCTCAAGGTGCTTATTTTCTACTTACTCAGATAAGTATTATTGTTCGGTCCTTTCAATTATGTCCAGCTCTTCATCTTTGTGACCCCATTTGGAGTTTTCTTGGCAAAGATATTGGAATGGTTGGCCATTTCACTATCCAGATCATTTTATAGTTGAGGAAACTGAGGCAAATATAGTTAAGTGACTTGCCCAGGATCACAGAGCTAGTAAATGTCTGAAGCCAAATTGGAACTCAGGTCTTCTTGACTCTAGGCCCAGTACTCTATATGCTATCCCCCCAATTGCTCAAGTAAATATAAAATATTTTCAGAAAGGAGAGAACACATGCACATATACATACATACATAACAATTAAAGGGGGAAGGAAAGGTGGGAAATGAAATTCTCAATTAGGACTACAAGAAGCAAGCCAGCTTAGCTATAGAATTTGGGGACTGAAATAATAAGAAACAATTTTGAAGACTTCCATAATAGATCATATATGAAATTTTTCAGTCGATCCCAGCTTCTTTAGAAGGTGAGGTTCTTAACATAAATTTTAGGAAATTGGCTTTTGTTGTTTTTTGCTCTTAAATGTTGTTAATTATATTTCAAAATAATTGGTATGCTTTACAATCCTATTTCATTTATTTCCTGCATTTAAGAACATTGTTCTATTATTATTCTGTAAGAAATGATCAGCAGGATGATTTCAGAGAGGCCTGGAGAGACTTATATGAACTGATGCTGAGTGAAATGAGCAGAATCAGGAGATCATTATACAAGACAACAATAAGACTATAAGATAATTCTGACAGATGTGGCTCTCTTCAACAATGAGATGGTTCAAATCTGTTCCAGTTGTTCAGTGATGAAGAGAGCCCTATGCACCCAGAGAGAGAATTGTGAGAATAGAGTGTGGACCACAACATAGCATTCTCACTCTTTCTGTTGTTGTTTGCTTGCATTTTGCTTTCTTTCTCAGGTTTTTTCCTTCTTGATCTGATTTTTCTTGTGCAGAAAGATAACTGTATACATACATACATATATATATATATATATATATATATAGGATTTAACATCTATTTTAATAAATTTAACATGTATTGGACCTGCCATCTAGGGGAGGCTGTAGGGGGAAGGAGGAGATAATTTGGAAAAGAAGGCTTTGCAAGGGTCAACACTGAAAAAGTACCCATGTATGTGTTTTGTAAATAAAAAGCTTTAATAAAATTTAAAGAACATTATTCTGAGAAATAATCTATAGCTTTCACTAGACTGACAAAGAAATTCATAACATGATTAAAAAAAAAGCTCTTAAGAATCCCTGCTTGAAAATTAGTTTAGAAACAATGCAAAATAGTGATGAAAGAAACAGAGGACTATCAAATGGAAGAAATTAGTTATACCAGGAACTAATAAAGTGAATACGTTCTAAAGGACAAAATATACATGTACACATAACAAAGGACATTTTGAAAATAAAGCTAGTAACTTTGGATCCAAAAGAAGTTTAATAAATAAATAAATGGAAAAATAGACAAACAGCAAGGTATAAGCTTTCCATTAGAAAAGTCGAAGAAATGAGAAAACAGATGAAACAGATGAAAGTTTATAAAACAATTGAGAAATACCAATTGTAATGGGCTTAGAACTCTTGAGTGGATGCACTGAGCACTTAAGGCTAACTACCAATTGGACAATACTCTATGGGCATATATTTGGAAAATGGCCCTTCCCACTATCCTGTGCTGGCTCGATGATTGGTGTATACAGAGAATTGTAGGAGGGTCTAGGGGGTGGAGTAAGACAAGCCAGAGTCACTTTGGCAGTGGAGGGAGAAGGAGGTTGCAGAGATTTTGCTTCCATCCAATTCAATCCTGCCTCTGAAGACCAAGAATAAAGACTAAGGACTTTTGCTTATCCTGACTCTGGCTGATTCTAAGGTATCCAGTGCTAATGCAGTCATCACACCAATGAGTAAAACTCCAGAAAGAAAGAAATTCAAAAATAAAAAGCAGAAACCCAGAAAAAAGAAAGGATTAACTTCAAGAATTCCAACAGGATACAAAAGGACTATTAAAAACAAATAAGAGAGCTAAAGATTGGAATTTGACTTCTTCAGAGAAAATTAAATGGAAAATAAACATCTAAGAAGTTAGAAACTTCTGGGTCATGTAACTAACAAAATGGAAGACTGGGCATTTTATCTGATCTGCCAGGAACTCTCAAATCTTTCCAAAATAAAATTATACATGAGAGAAAAATGCAATTTCATGTGTCTCCATGGAGCAGAACACTAAGAACCCAAATAAAATAAAAGCCTGATTAACAAGAGAAAATAAGCCCTAATTACTAAAATGTTCATTCCATAGTTCACTGTTTTCTAACTTTAGGGACCATAGATAGCACAGTGGAAAAAAGATAAGGCTTAGAGTCTGCAATAGTTCAAATCTAATCTCAGACACTGGTTGTGTGACATTGGGCAAGTTACCTAAATGCTGTTTGTCTCAGTTTCCCCATCTGTAAAATGTTGCTAATAATAGTATCTACCTCCCAAATTACTCTAAGGATCTAAGGAAATGAGATAATATTTGTGAAATACAGCACAGTGCCTGGCACATTAGTAGTATGTCAATGTTAGCTATTATTATTATTATTATTATTATTATTATTATCAGCACTCCCTTTTGCATTGTCCCCTATGCATCCAACAGCAGACCTAGGCAAGCTGACCAGTATATACACACACATACAAAATATATATACACAAATCTGTATATGTACATACATACAAAACTATGTGTTTATACACACACATGAACATACATGTATGTGTGTGTACATAGATATGAAAAGAGGACTGGTAATGAGAGCTTGGGAAAAGTTTCCTTTAGAAGAATGAAGAAATAGAGGGCAGCATGGCTGAACATTAGTGTATGTAGATATGTGACACTCCACAAAGATTGAAAAAAAGTCCCATAGATCCAGCTGCGGCCAATTCTTTCCTTCCTAGCAATCAGTTGAGGCAGACACCTAAGCTGGTAAGCCTTGAATTGGAAGAAAACTGAAGCACTTTGAGATGAAATTCCCAGGGAAATTGCCAAAAAAGGGCAAAGAGTCAGGAAGAAATAGAAGAAAATAAGGAGAAATTACTAAGATCTCAGAGAAAAGAAAACTTCATTAATTCCTTGAGCACGAGGAGATAACCAAAAGGAACAATATTAAAAGCAGAAGGGAATATATTCTCTAGATAATGTAAAAGATTTCAGACAACTAAGAATAAATATTACAAGAAAAAAACAAAAAAAATGAATCAATTATTTAATGAGACAAAGTACCCTGTGGATTCACAAGATATTTTTGAATAGTTTAAAAGAATAATAAGAATTGTCAAAAACAGAATTTATGGTGTACATAGTTGGCAGAATTTTTTTTTAAAAAAAACAAAACAAATAAATAAATAAATAATCTTGAATCCAAGGTGGCAAATCTCACCAGAGAAAAAAGAACAATTTAGTAGCAATGCAAATACATGAAAATGAAGAACAATTTGGAAGAACAGAAGCAAAAAGTGGTAACATTAAACTAAAGTATTATTTCCATTCAAGCAAAACTTTCTTTATATCAGCCAATATAAAGACAGCTTAGAAATTATAGGACTTTCAGAAGAACATAAGTTAATACCATAATGTAAGAAATACAAGAAAACTTTCTAGAACTTCTAAAAAAAGAAAACAAAATGCCAATCAAAAAATCCACAGCTCTCCAGAAAAAAACAACTATGTTATGCATTCTTATATATTCAGGTTAAATTTAACAATCTTGCTGACAAAAACAAATTTGTCCAAGAACCAGATGAAAGTTTTTCAAAATAAAACAAAATTGTACCCACCATAACCTGCAGAAGGGAATAGAATTATGTATTATGAAGATCAAAAGAGCTCAGGTTAAAGCCCAAGATGACATACCCTGCAAATCTGAGCCTAACCACAAATGAAAAACACATTTATGTTCAATAGAAAAGAAGCATCTGAAACATTTCTAGAAATAAAAATGGACCTGAAGATATTATTTGCTTCTCCAATACTCAAGACAATAGAAATGCAAGAATAATAAAAAAATAAAGCAACTAAGGATAATAATACTCACAAAATAACAAGAGAGACCTTTGAGATTTTTAAATTCACATGAAGAAAAAAGAGTGAAAACATAAATTAAAAAGAAGTGATGATGGAGAAACAAGCCTGAAACTTGATAACTTGAAACCTCATTACTCCCTATGAATAGATTTTTTTTTTGTAGGACTAAATTATGAAATAGGAGGGACAAAAAAAGAAAAAGAAGGGAAAACAGAGAAGGGAATATATGAGGTATCCTAATTAAGTCAAAGGCTAATACTGAAGGAAAAATAACTGATGTATTCTATTAGGAAGCAGAAGGCCTACAGGAGAAGGGGCAAAGAGACAAAATTAGGCATTAAAAAAGGAGAAAAAGGAAACTCTTATTTCATGAAAAAGATAAAGAGAGAGAGACAGAGACACAAAGAGGAGAGAGAGAGAGAAAGAGAGAGAGACAGAGAGAGAGAGAGAGAGAGAGAGGGAGAGAGAGAGAGAGAGAGAGGGAGGGAGGAAGGGAGGGAGATGGAGAGGGAGAGTACCAGTGGTGAATGCACTATGGGAGAAGAGAGATAGTATTCAAAGGAAGATGGGGATCATACAATGGCTATAATATATAAGGATTTGATACTTATTTTGCCTCAGGAGAAAGAGAAGCAAAAAAATAACACTCAGAAGGAGGGCATGGATCCAGAAAGGAAGTTTCAAGGAAAACTGGGAGGTGAGAGGGGAAGAGGGGAAGGGATTACCAAGGTGAAGGTAAAGGGCAATAATGAAATGCATAATCAAAAATTATCAAATCAAAGACAAATTACTATCATAGGACAATATCTTCCTTATCACCTCCAGGAAATAATATTTCTAAGAGTAAAATATAATAACAGTAAACTGGAGCTATTGGAAGAGAGGAAATCTAAAAGACTATATCACAGAAACTATGTAGAAGGGACCCAAATGGATAATTTTGAAGCTTTAATTCTTCAAGGAATATGGGAACTAAATAGTACTAAATAAATATAAGGATCATGAATGAAAGAACAAAAATCCAGAATATAAAAAGAGGAGGAGATAAAATAATGAAAAGAATAAGGGAAAGAAATTGAAGAATTAAATAGATACAAGCATCAAACAATGAACTAATAAAAAATAACATCTAAAACTAGGGAAGAGATTGGGTTTAAGAAGGGGATGGGATTGAGTCTGAGGGCAAGAGAACTTCTGGGAATAGGACTTTAAATAGGTTAATCTAAAGAATTGAAGAGGAATTATACTATTTTTACAGAAGAAGGGGAAATACTAATTTGAGAAAAATGGAGGAATTAGAAACTTAAGTGTCAACTTCACATTTGAATAGATTAAATAATACAACAAAATAAAGTGTTACATTAAGGTAGCTAAATTTCACAATTTGTTGGTTACAAGAAACACATTTAAAAAACAAAAAGAATAAATATGAAAAGGGGGCTGGAAAAATTTACCATGCATTAATTAAGTCTAAAAGATAGTTATTTTATTTTAATGAGGCTGGTTCCTGAGCCTTGAAGTAGTGGATGACCATAATGAGCCATAATGAACCCCTACCTTACCCTTGCCATGAAGTAAAACATGAGTTTAGTGTGCTCTTATTTTTGATGGATTTTGACTCAAACATACTCTAAACCTATATGTAGCTGCCTGGGTCCAATGTTTATGGGGATCCAGGGCTAGAATAAGAAATAAAGCTGGAAGAGGGTGAAAGGAAAAACATGAAAAAAGAAGCATTTTGGAGTCATTTATACCCTTGAACTGAAGGATAGGGGTGTGGGGGGGGGGAGGAAATTACTGTCCAGTATAATTGAAACTGATTTTGGCAAGGAATTGAAGCTCAAGAAATAGGACTTTTTGTAAACTAAGTGGAAGATATAAGGAAAATCAAAGAAAGGAACCATCAGTGGGATCAGAATGGATAGGCTGATTATTCTGGACCACAGAGAGGAGGCAGAAATGCATGACTCTTAATTTGTTTTTGCTTTCTTTACCCAGGAGAGTGATGGTTGATCTAAAAATGATATAAAAAAGTTGGAACACAACAAAGGAGATGATAAGGCAACATCTTTATTTATTCAAGAAATTCAAATGAGTAGGCCTAGATGAACTATATAATCTGTATGAACAGAAAGAATTAATAGCTTTGGCAAGTGACCTTGCACAGCTCTCCCTCATTTAAATCTAATTCATTTGCATGTCATGGCATCACCTCCCTGATATTGTGTACTCTTCAAGAATGAAGGACAAACAACAAGTTCTGTAAATAAAGCTGTCCTGGAATTGGTCAGTTGGAAGATTGCTTCCTCTCTCCTTCCCTCTCTTCCTCCCTCCTATTTTTTTTCCCTTCCTTCCTTCCTTCCTTCCTTCCTTCCTTCCTTCCTTCCTTCCTTCCTTCCTTCCTTCCTTCCTTCCTTCCTTCCTTCATCTGTCCACATAGGATAGTATATATTTACCTATAGGTGCTCTTAGAAGCATTTTTTTTCTTTTCTTTTGGACCTCTGAGACCTCCCAAAATATCTTGGGATTTACTGGATAAATTTCTTTTTAAAGGACCATGGCTTAAACCAAAACCAATCTGATTATCATTAGCCACCAATAGGCCACAGGCCAAGCCCCATTTAGTCATGGTTTGTGTCCTGATTAACTCAAATTGAATGTAAATAGCAATCATTTCTGCTTTGGCCAGAAACCCACAAAGTCTTCCCTTCCCTGATTTATGTATTTAGACTTTGTTTCTGGACTAAGAGAGAAAAAGTTTCTTTCCCTCAATTGCTACCTATACTTAATCACTCAATGACTGCAGCCTTAGTTAAACTGGTACCTGTTGAAGACCTTAGCTTAAAAAGGGCAAGGTCTCCCACTGCACCCAGGACCATCTCTAGTTGTTTTGATCTTTATCTTGCCACTGCCCCAAGATGTTTCTAGAGGGTAAAGTTAAACAGGTGTCCTTGCCCAGCCCTCCCTCACTTAAATCCAATTTACTTCCATGTCATGGTACCACCTTCCTATGTCATGGTCCTCTTCAAGAAGGAAGGGCAAACAACAACTTTGGGAAAGGGGAGCAGTGTCACAGGACTGAAGAGAGAAAAATATAGCCACAATTTAATAAAAAATAAGGAAAGACAATAAAAATCACAATGATGATGATGGTTAGCATTTATATAGTGCTATAAAGTTTGTGAAACATTGTAAAAATGAGCTTGATTTCAAGGCCTGGAAAACGCCAAAATGTGTTATAAAAAGGATTGAGAGTCATCAAAAGTCACAAGAATTCATCAAGACCTGTCCAATATAGCCTAATTTCCTTCTTCCCTTTCTTTCTCTCTTCCTCTCTCTCTCTCTCTCTCCCTCTCTGTCTCTCTGTCTCTCTCTGTCTCTCTGTCTCTCTCTCTGTCTCTCTGTCTCTGTCTCTGTCTCTCTCTCTGTGTGTCTCTCTGTCTGTCTCTCTCTCTCTGTCTGTCTCTCTGTGTCTGTCTCTCTGTCTCTGTCTGTCTCTCTGTGTCTGTCTCTCTGTCTCTGTCTCTCTGTCTGTCTCTCTCTCTCTCTCTTTCTCTCTCTGTCTCTCTGTCTCTCTCTCAAAAGGGCCATATGAGGTATACTTCATACATCAGGACAATGCTATAGGTAAAGTTTGCCTGCTTTTCCATAAAGTATTAGTTAAAGATTTCACATGCTTTTCTTATGAGCAAGATAGAACAATGTAGCTTAGATGATAACTGATTCATGGAGTCAGAATAGTCTCTTAACCAGATCTAAATATTAATATCCATAAAGAGCTGGATTGATGCTTACTTAGAAAGGGAATACTACTCAATAGTCTTAGGAATGTGTCCTTGGTCTTATGCTTTTCACCATAAATTTTATCAGTAGAAATGAAGGAATATAAAATATAATTATAAAATGTAGAGATAAAAGATATCTGGAAGGAATAGTTAACACCCTGGATAAGAGATTCAGGATTCAGGAGATGATCTAGAAGAGTGGATTGAATCTATTAAGTTGGAAATTAAAAGAAATAAGTGAAAAGTCTTTTACTTGGCATCCGATAATCAAGTGTACAAATAGAACATGATGGATGCTTGGCTAGGCAATTATTTTGTTTGAAAAGGTCTGGGTGTTTTACAATTTTGAGAGCTCAATATGAGTCAACAATGTAATATGTCAACTAAAACAACTTAATGTCATCTATTTTTTGCTTTTGTGGAGCTTGGATTTCATCAAGTGTAGGGAATTTGTGGTAAAGAAACCACCTCAATCAGCCCAGAAAGGGAAACTACTCTGCAACTCTTAGGAAATTACCTGAGAATTTGTTCTTACTCTTCAAGCTATCTAGAATGAAGGATGTGATAATGTTTTTTCATTTTTCTTTCTGTCAAATCATATCTAGATCTTCACGTTCTTCTCTGAAAAACATATTTAAGAAGCCCATTATTGATAAACTGAAGATTATTCAGAATATAGTGAAGGTACTAGAAATTATGATTTACTAGAGTCAGTTAAGAGAACTAGGGATATCACCCTAGACAAGAGAAAAGTTAGGGAGAATATGATGAATGTTTTCATTTAGAACACATAGACTAATCAGTGCAATTTCTATTCAGTAGGGCCATATGGAATATATTCCTCTCATTACAACCTTTCATGTGGTCTTTGGGACATATGTAAGTTTTCTATAACTATTTCTTGTCTACTTTTTAGGTAATTTACTAAACTTTTAAATAGACTACTGAACCAGAAGTCAGTATACATATTAAAAACTCCCCTTGACCTTGTTAGCTTTCCTGATTGGGTAATCCAATTCATTTGCAAGTTAAGATGCCACTTCAAAAAAAAAAAAAAAAAGAAGAAGAAGAAGAAAGAAAGAAAGACAAATAACAACATCACCAAGCAAGAAGACAAGGAGTGATTTGAGCTTCTAAGTAGGCTATCCATCAGTCCAAAAGTATTTCCTATTCACACAGTAAGTAGTTCAGAAATAAAGTCAAAATAATTGTAGAAGCACAGAAGTACATTTGGGAGCCTGGATCATGACAAACACTTTATGAGGGCTCAAGAGGGCTCAGCTTTCATGAGTCAATTCCTCATTATACATATATTTGAAGGATTATTGCACACACACACACCCCCCCACACACACACACACAAAGGGAGATTAGATTTACTATTTTTAGCCCCTGAGGGTAGAAGTTGGAATTTGTTAGACGTTATAGTTCAGATTAATGAAAAGAAAACAAACAGAATCCTAACAATTTCCTAGCAATGAAAGCCCTCTAAAAGTTGAATAAGCTGCCTTCAGAAGTACCTATTTCTTCTCACTGTAAGGCTTCAAGCAGAAATTGGATGACCACTTATTGCTGAAGCCATAGGTGATTTCTGTTCAGGTATGTTTTGGAACAAATAACCCTTGAAGTCCAGGGTTTCTTTTAATTCCAAGATCTGATGCTGTGCTCTTAGCTAAACCTTCCTTTTGGAAAGAAAAGTGGATTATTATGCAATTAAAACCAGGAACTTTTGAAGAGAACTATGATGAAAATTTTCAATTTTTACTCCTTACTATGAGCAGAATAATGTCTAAAGGCAGGACGCCCAAAAAGAATGTGAAACAAAGATTTTTCTAAGGTATAAACTGGCACTTTGCTCCTCTTTACAAGCAGGAAGTAGGTGGGAATCATACTTTGTGATTATAAACACCATTTCTATAAAATATTTATAAATGCTACAGCTTCATAATGCCTTGCCATTTCTTTTAGGGCCATTTTGTCTGATAAGAAAGTGCCAGAATTCATTATTCCAGATGTTCCCTTTGGCTTTCTGTTTGCAAATGACTATACTTCTAATTTGCTGGATAAGAATACTTGACAGTCAATTTGGAGGGATTTCTTATTAAAATCTTATTTTTTGAGTCTTAGAAACCTAGAATATTAAGACTGTTTACAACAAAAGATCATATTTATTCAATCAGTCAACAAACATTTATTAAACACTTATTATGCATTATACTAATCACTGAGGAAAGAAAAGCAAAAACAAACCCTGGCTTCAAGGGACTGCAATCTAAGGAAGTTAACATCCAAACAGGCATTTACATATATGATTTAGATGGATAAATTGGAAGTATTATCAAAGGGAATGCAAGGGCACTAAGTAGGACTGTTTTTTGCAAAGGTGGGATCCTATCTATGACTTCAAGAAAGCCAGAAAAACCAGAAGGCAGAAACATGGAGGAAGAATATTCCATTGATGAGAGTCTACAAATGTTTAAAGTCAGGGAATGGAAGTGTCTTATTTGAGGAACAACAAAGATGTCAAAGTCTCTGTGAGTATGTTGTGGATAGCAAAGTATGAGAAGACTGGGGTAGGTTAAGAACTCTTTTAAAAGCCATTTTCCCTCTGAGACAATTCTTAAATTTTCACTGTTACATTGATTTAAACATCAGAAATTGACTTAACACAAATTGTCTTGATACATTGTTTGGATAAGTATATATAAAAGCGATGGAGAATTTATTGATAATGTACATTAAACTAAAAATGCATCACACTTATAAGTTTAATTTCTTGGGGTTTTTTGTTTTTCTGGTGAGCTGGTTGTTAAACATTACAGGCATATCTCTACCATGGAGTCCAGTTCATAATGACCCTCTTTGAATCTTGGTAGGTTGGTATTATTAGACAGATGCTGAGATTCATTGAATGTCTATGTTGGTATGAGAACTAGCTAGGATATTCCTTTTATTAGCATAGTTTTCTAGACATAGGTTCATGTCCATTCCAAATGATATCTATTTATTTATCTATCCATCCATCCATTCATCCATTTATTCATCCATCCATCCACCCATCCACCTATCCATCACCCACCCAACTATCCATCCATCCATCCATCTTTGTATATATCAATTATCTATCTATCTATCCACCTATCCATCTCTCTATCTATCCATCCATCCATCCATCCATCCACTTATTCAGCCAGCCAACCAGCCAGCCACCTATACATCCACCCACCCAACTATCCATCCATCCATCCATCTATCTTTGTATATATCTATATCTAACTATCTATCTACCTATCTATCTATCCATCCATCCACTTATTCATCCAGCCAGCCACCTATCTATCCACCCACCCAACTATCCATCCATCCATCTATCTTTGTATATATCTATTATCTATCTATCTACCTATTTATCTATCCATCCATCCATCCATCCACTTATCCAGCCAGCCACCTATCTATTCACCCACCCAACTATCCATCCATCCATCCATCCATCCATCTTTGAATCTCTCTATTATCTATTTATCTATCCATATATGTGGGGGGTGTCTATATATTTATGTAGATAGTCTGAAACAATGGAAAAAAATGTTTCCGGTGCTGTCATCTTTTTCAAACTTTTGAGTATTAAGTGACCTAATGAGATTAGAGATGAAATGCCTAGTAGGTCAAATGTTTTGTTTTGTTTTGTTTTGTTTTTTTGATAGACCCTATGCTTTAAAATCTCTTTTCTTGGCCTATAGTACCATAAGACAAATAAAACTACCAAAATACCTATTGTATTCTGCAGCTGTGTGATGGATGCCTTCCTAGTTATGAATTCACAAATGCCATGTCATAGCTTAGCTAACAAGGCTTTTACCTTAAATGAGGCTGCATATCAAGTGAAAGCTCCTTAATTTAAGCATGGGCTCTCCATTCCAATTTAGCTTCAAGAGGAAAAGGAAAGAGATTATTTAGGTTTTCTAAAATGAAATACAAGAAAGAGGGGAGAAAAGGACACTTAACGATGTAAGTGGAATTTACAAACAGCACAACACCATTTAACACTTATAGAGCACTTCACATTTTAAAAAGCTTTTAACATCGTCACTGATTAATTATGTTTTGCCCCCTTAGAGCCCTCTGATAAAGTAGGTCAGTGCCACAAGATCCATTTTATTGATTAAGAAACTGAGGCCAACTAGCAGAGTTCCCAGTCAGCAACTAATCTGTCTGCTTATTTCACACAGATAATAATCTCTTAGTGTTCTAAATAAGCCTTTAAATTATGAATTTAAAAACAGTTTGGGTTCACATTAGTAGGGGAAGTTTCCTTGCCTATCTTTCCCTAAACAAAGGAAATCCCAGGTCTGGTCCCTAGAACACTAATAATATTAGTTTCTTTATAGTCAGAAAGTAGATTTGAAGAGCCAGGGGGAATTTGAATAAGCTAAGTAATTCTAAAAGTACTCTAATGATAATGACATATACTAACTCTAATAAAAAGCTTATCTTTTTGAAAAACAGAATGACCATAAGAAGACACATTATAATGAAGCAATTAGCTTTCAAGGGCAACCCTAACTGGAAATGGTTCTTTGAAGGAAGTTAATTTGAAAAATATTTCCATAGCATGGAACAGACAACATAATATAGCCAAAGGCACTATTAGGTGTTGGTCCGAAAGATCTGGATTTAAACCTCACCTTTGACACTAAGTGTTCACTACCTGGCAAGTAACATAAGCTCAATGTTCCTCACTTAAGTCCCAGAGTTTGTCCACCTAAATCAGAGATAGATTTCAATCAACTAGGTAAAGGAAATTACAACACTGGAATTTTTTAAAGCAATATTGATTATAACACTGTAATCCTTAGTAGCTGTATTTATTATAAATTACATTCCTACAAGATAAAACAAAAGTGGATGGAAGGGGAAAAGCATTTGGATTACTGAAATGGCACCAGCAGGGGGAGGCTCTATTTATAAAGAGAGAGGATATCACTGATACCAACCCAGAAGTTACATTTAAAAGAATAAAAGGAAGTAAATAGTAATGGAGAGGGAAAAAAGTAAAAGTTGATAATTTAATGTGAGAAGCAAATAAATAAAATATAAAATGACCTCTAAAAAAACTAAAGAAAAAAGAAACTAGTATTTGAGAAATGTTCCATTGTTCCAATGATTTATTATGTTATAAAGGTAATCATGGCTTTTCAAAGGCAGGCTGTGGTTAACTCCTACCATTCTGAAAAGGCTTTGAGTATGCATCCCAAAACATACTGGAAACTTGCTATATGAAAGTTCAGTCCTGCAAATGATGGTGTCTCTCAGATCTGTGGAAACAGAAGGAATTTGTTGCCAAGGAAGAACTGGAGAACATTGTGAAATGCAAAGTGAATAATTTTGACTATACAAAATTAAGAAGTTTTTTTACTAGCAAAGATTAAAGGGGAAGCAGAAATTTAGGGAAAAATTTTGCATCCAATGTTTCTGATGAGAGCCTCATTTTTAAAATATATAGAGAATAAACTCGTTTATAAGAATATAAGCTATTCTCCAGTTGATAGATGATCAAGGAATATGAACAGACAATTTTCAAATCAAGAAATTAGGGCCATTTCTAGTCTTATGAAAGAGTGCTCTGGATCATTATTGATTAGAGAGATGTGGTACCACTTCATGTCTGTCAGACTGTCTGGGATGACAGGAAAAAATGATGTTCAGTGTTGAGGGAGGGATGTGGGAGAATTGAGACACAGGTGCATTGTGAACTGGCCATTCTGGAGATTAGTTTGGAGCTGTCCCCAAGAGGTTATCAAACTGTTCATGCCCTTTGATCCAGCAATGTCTCTGCTGGGTCTGTATCCCAAGGAGATACCACATATGTGGTAGTGTTTGTGGTAGCAGGGAACTAGGAAGTGGGTAGATGCTCATCAGTTGGCAGATGGCTGAATAGGCTATGGTATGTGAATGTTGTGGAACATTATTGTTCTTTAAGAAATGATAGGTGGGCTGATTTCAGAGAGGTCTGGAAAGATTTGCATGAACTAATGCTGGGTGAGGTGAGTAGAACCAAGAGAACATTGTACACAGCAACAACAGGATTATGTGATGATCACTTGTGATGGATTTGACTGATGAGGTGATTCAAGGCAATTCCAATAGACTTGTGATGGGAAAGAGCCATCCATAAAGAGCTATGGAAACTGAAAGTGGTTAACAACATAGTTTTTCCATCTTTGCTGTTGTTTGTTTGTTTTTGTTTTTTTTTACCTTTCTCATTTTTCTCATTTATCTGATTTTTCTTGCACAGCATGATAAACATGAAAATATGTTTAGAAGAATTGCAATTGCACAGGTGTAATCTATATTATTTGCTGTCTAGGTGAGGGGGAAGGTGGAGAAGGAAGAAGAAAAAATTGTAACACAAGGTTTTTCAAGAGTGGATGTTGAAAACTTTACATGTATTTTTAAAAAATTAAAATCCTAAAGAGATCATAAAAATGGAAAAGGACCCATATGTGCAAAAATGTTTGTATCAGTCCTTTTTTTAGTGGCAAGGAACTGAAAACTTAGTGGATGGATGTCCATCAGTTGAAGAGTGGCTAAGTTATGGTATATGAATGCTATGGAATATTATTGTTCTATAAGAAATGATCAGCAGAATGATTTCAGAGAGACCTGGAGAGACTTATATGAACCGATGCTGAGTGCAGTGAGTAGAACTATGAGAACGTTGTACACAGCAATAGCAAGATTATACCATGATAAATACTGACAAATGTGGCTCTTCTCAATGTTTCAGGCCACTTCCAATGGTCTTGTGATGCCATCTGTACCCAGAGAGAGAACTGTGAGGACTGAGCGTATATCACAATGTAGTGTTTTCAATTTTTGTTGTACTTTACTTGCATTTTGTTTTCTTTCTCATCTTTTCCTTTTTGATCTGATTTTTCTTGTGCAGCATAAGTGTGGAAATATGTAAAGAAAAATTGTACATGTATTACATATATTGGATTACTTGCTATCTAGGGGAAAGGGTGAGGGGAAGGGAAGGAGAAAAAATTTTGAACACAAGGTTTTGCAAGGGTGAATATTGGAAATTATCTATGCATATGTTTTGAAAATAAAAAGCTTTAATAAAAAAAAAAGCTTTTATAGAAAAAGAAAGTTTGGTTCAGAACCCACTTTGAAAATGACATTGATTAGATGAAGAAAATCTAGAGATCAACCAGATTGTATAGAACATTGAGTTCATGCTTCACGAGAGGTTGGTAATTAATTGGGAATGTTTAGCTTGGAGAAGAAAAGACATGTAGGACAGAATAGCTGTCTTCAAGTATATGAAAGGGTTGTCAAACGAGGAAAAACTGTTGAACTTGTTTTGATTAGTGCTAGAGAATTATTTGTCCTTCATTTTCAATGAAGATCATTGACATCATGGGGATTATGTCTTGACTTGGATTAAAAATGAGACAAAGTCATCAATTTTGCTCCTTCAAAGTCATGAAAATCCAATGGCAAGACAAAATGAACAGGGGTATTTATTTGTCCTTCCTTCTCCCCCTGCTGCTTCAGTGGATAAAACTGGTGTTTTCAATGTCTATAGCACCTACTTCAGCCACCTTCATGGCCCTTAAAACAAACTATTCTCATATACTCATTCCAATGGGGAAAGTCTTTTTTACTGGGGTAGATAGACATACCCTTAATAGGTCTGAGATCTGTCAGTCACCCTTACCTGGGGTTAGCCCATCACCTGACCTCATGCTAAAGAGCAGAAGGAATAGGTGGAAGTTACAAAGAGAAACATTTAAGTGTGGCATAGTAATGGGATTAGCCTTGACAAAGAGAAAGCCCCACCTTACCCTTAAAAGATAAAAAGATCTTGAGGAGCAAATGAGAGTGCTTATGATTATTAGATTTAATCTTCTCAGATTGCTAAGAAGTGAGATCATTCTTGTGGGTAACAGGAAATTAGGAGGTTGAGGAAGAATAAAACTATAGAATGGTCACTTTGAAGGGCAAAGAAGTTCAATCAGAGATTAAACAGAGGTTTGACTAATAACAAGAGAGATATAACATAGCATACAGAGTTCTCAATTTATAGTCAGTAAAATATGGATTTGAATTCTATTTCAGACATGTGCTAGTTGTGACCCTGTGTAGGTCACTTAAGTCTCCAGACTTGGTTCTTTATTTTTAAAATGAGATCATTGGTCTCAGTGACCTCAAAATTCCCTTATAGCTTGAAATCTCTTATCCAATTAATTTAAAGCAATTTTCCACCAGAGAGTTTTGTGATTTCTTTCCCATTGCTTTCAGGAGTTCTAGAATGTATCAGCCTCTAGTACAATAGATGCATATTGTAGGATAAATGATTGTGGAATTTAAAACAAAGTAGGTTTAAGCCAAGGCAAAAATACTTTCTGAAAATTAACTCCAAAATAGATTGGTTTAACTGGCATTTCTCATTGGGTTTCTCTTGGGACTGTGGATTTCAACTAGATGGCTGATCTGATCTTTTTCAACCCCAAACAACTACAACCCTGTGATCATCCCAGGTGAGTTCAAAGAAGCTCCTTCCCAAAGGAATCTCCATCAATGAATCAATCGAACACATCTAGTAAATGGTTTCTAAGTGTCTGGCCTTGTTCTAAGTAGCTTGTGCATCGAAAGTAAGATTTTGCCCATATCTGTTTAGCAGTTTATGATACAGCCACCAAGGCAGAGGGTTATAATCAGAACTGGTACAAGAAAAATGCTTAAAATTGTTTAATTTTTAAAGAAATGATTTTCTCTGAGAAGGAGTTTTGATATCAGATAGATGATCTGCTGGAGAGTAATGAAGAGAGGGACAGAAGATTTTAGCAAAGTTGAATAAAGAGTGGATCTATGATTTTATTGGCATAAAGAGTTCCCAGATGAGGAAATTCTCTTTAACAATGGAAACAGCCACTTTCTATCCAACCTAGAGTCTTAGCCAGTTGCTTAGTCACTGAGAAGTTAAGGGGCTAGCTCAAGATCACAGAGCCTCTATATAACAAAGTCAGGAATTGTAACAAGATCTATCTAGCTCTAAGGCCAGCTCACCCACAATACTGATCATTAGTGGAGTGTGTAATAAGAAGGAAGTGCTAGTGATTTGAAAACAAGTATGTGGAGAAAGAGAAGACAGTCCAAATCCAATTGTCAGTTTTGGCAATAGATTAATCATGGACATTAAATAACAGGGAAGAAGTATAAGTGATATGGAAGTAGGATTGTCAAGACTTAATTGATTAGAAGATTGTAAAACTTGGATTTAGAGGAAGGAGAGGATCCTGGAGGATGAGAATGCTTTAGACCCAATACCAAATAACGCACCCTCTTTTTTTGGTGGCTAAAAATATGATCTCATTTTTAGAACAAACATCTCTCCTTCAATTTACATTTATACTTTTTTGAATTTATTTGTCCTTCCTTCTTCCCTGACTTCTACAAACATTCTTTCCATGTCAGGGATGAAGAATACATGGTTAGAATTAAAGGGTTGGGGCAGGAGAAATTAAATTCTATAGAAAACATTTTTACTTTTCTGCTTTTACCTTCTACTTCTAGTCCTAGGGAATAGGTCCATTTTAAACCCTACATTTTCTTGGGTCTTCTTGAATTGGTTCTTTTCAATAGAGCACAAATAGATTCCCCCCTTCTATGTAAAGCCTTTATAAATTGGCCTCTTTCTAGCTTTCCAGTTTTCTTATGCATTATTCCTCTCCACTTACATTATAATCCAGTTATGGCCTATTTGCTGTATCTTGGAAACATTTTTCCATTTTCTATCTCTCTGCTTTTTTCTACTGGCTAGCTACTATGTCTAGAATGCTTTACTTCTTCACTTCTGATTCTTAGAATTCTTATCATCCTTCAAGACTCAACTTTATATATATATATATATATATATATATATATATATATAGTCAAATTTCTATTTGTTATATTATTTTGCACATTTCTGTGTGTTATATTCCTATTAGTGCATTCATGCATTAAAATATATTCTTATTGAGTCAAAGGAGGCTGTTTTTGCCCTAATATAGAGCCAGGACTTTGCTAAGTTCCTAGTTCATGGGAAGCACTTAACAAATGCCAAAGGAGTGTTTGAGCTGGAGCTTTGCACCTTGGATATATACCACAATCTGCATCCAGAGGAAACAATATGCTCTTAGTTGAGCAGGGTTTAAAGGAATAACCAGATCAGAAAAGAGAATGCCTTAGCTTATGTTTGCTAACCAGATGCTGAATTCTGTTCTTTTGGTGCTACTAAAGAGATGAAATACTATCAGTGATTTATAAATTCAATTCTTCCATTTAGCACGCTTAGGAAAAGTCCTGACTATCCTACCTGGCAATCTGGAAAACCATCCTAACTTCTTCTATCCATCCCTGCTCACCACTAGCCATTACAACAACCACAAATGGAGGACTGATTGATCCACTATTGTGAAAGATCGTATTTATGATACGTGATATTGGGATTCTAGTATTCTAAAAAAACATCCAAATATGTGATGATGGGGTCCAAGTTTTAGAAAAAAACTTTCAACCAAAATCAATCTGATTCTAATTGGCCACCTATAGATCCTAGACCAAGTCTCATTTGGTCATTATATAGGTCTTGATTGACTCAGACTGAATGTAAATAGCACTTCTGCTTTGTCCAGAAACCCTAAAGGTTTTTCCCTCCCAGATTCATTCATTCATTCTTTCATTTATTTATTTATTTAGCTTTTGCTTGGACTAGGTAAAAGAGGAAATTCTTTGCCTTAATTGCTACCTAGCCTTAATCATGGAAAGGATGCAGTCTTGTCAAACTGAGATCTGTTGAAGACGTTAACTTAAAAATGCCAAGGTCACCCATTTCAACCAGGGCCATTTTCCAGTCATTCTGATCTATATTTTGCTAGTGGGCCCAGCAAAGAGGGAAAGTAAGAGTGAGGCAGGTGACCTTACCTGGCCCTCCCTCACTTAAATCCAATTCACTTACATGACATAGCATCACCTCCCTGGTATTATGGTCCTCTTTGAAAACAATGGACAAACAAAAAAGAACAATTGTATACAACCTGGAAAATATTAAATATACTGCAAATAGTTCATTAGAAACAGGAAAGGCTTACAAGCATTCTGGAAATTCTAGGAATACCAATTCCATTCTCCTATTGTGAAAGTTTGGAGAAAAGTTCATGTAAGATTTATATAAAATTTTATTTCTTTGGTTTAAGAAGATTAGAAAGTTCCCTTACTCTTTTTCATTTCTCTGGATATCTTTACTTCATGCTAAGTTCTTATAATAAGAATTATTATTAGTGAATATTTATATATTATTTCTTATATGTCAGATAATGTGTTAGTGCTTCATGATTATTTTCTCATTTGATCCTCACAAAAACCCATTTTACAGACAAGGAAACTTGGCAAATAATCACTTGCCAAGAATCTAAGGTCAAATTTGAATTAAGTCTTCTGATTTCATGCTGCCATTCTTTTTTAAAAAATATTTTTAATATACATTGCTTTATGAATCATGTCAGGAGTGAAAAATCAGAACAAAAGGGAAAAAATCATGGAAGAGATAAAAAAAAAAAACAGAAAAAAAAAATTAACATAGCACGTGTTGATTTACATTTAATCTCTATAGTTCTTTTTCTGGATGCAAAAAAGCACTTTTTGTCCAAAGTCTGCCTTGGATCACTGAACTGTTAAGAACCATGCCTCGGTGAAGGGGCATGTCAATTCTCCTCCACAGCTGTGGATCATAACATCTGGAGAAGTTGCAAAGCAACCTTTACTGACACAGGTGTTGCTTGTAGACTGGGAATAAAATAAATTGGAGCCAGAGGAAAGAGGAGAGAGGTCGGAGAATAGCAACTGCTTATCATTCTCCTTGTATTATCATCATCTACTCACATGAAGAGAACCATTCTACAGGTCTGAGCAGAAACCACTGGCAAATTGATGCTGTATCACAACACTGAACCAATGAGAAGAACCAAATCTTTCATAGCAAGATTTGCACAATCTTGATGCTACTGTGTTAGAATTCTTACAAGGTGTTAAGTCAGTGGAATTGATAGAGGCAATGGTTGTTTAGCAGGGTGCTTAACAGTTCCTAGATGTACTTAGCACTTATTAAAGTTCCACAAGATTCACAAGATTTATGTCTTTAAGAGAGTATATATAAAGAGGAACCCACTAAAAGACAAGCCCACTAAGACACAAGTCCGCTCTTCGAGGCGGAGATAGATTCATTCCATTTTTCACCTTTGTGCTGGCTGGAGGCTGAAGCTGGAGGGGCAAAGGACTAATGGCAAGAGCTCTCAGAACCAAGGAGAGAGATAGGCCTCTATTAAAGCTAACTGGACCCCAGGAAAGGAGATAAGATTAGAAAGAGAAAATAAAGGATTTGGACTTTAATCCCTGGCTGTATTTGGGGTGATTACTCTGAACTGAAACTAAGGCTGCTTCCAGAAGCCCCCCAAGAAACCCGCTCACAGAGAACATTACATCTTTAGAGAAGAGAATATTACACTACTGTATACAATGTACTTTGGGTTCTTCTTGTTTCACTCAGCATTAGTTCATGTAAATCTTTCTAGGCCTTCCCAAAATCAGTTTGTCCATCATTTTTTATAGAACAAAAGATTTCCATTATCTTCATATACTACAACTTGCTCAGCCATTCCTCAATTAATGGTCATCTATTCATTTTCTAATTCTTTGCCACAAAAAGAGCTGGTTTTGCCACAAAAGGAGCTAGGATGGTTTTTCCATACAAAAAAGAGCTGCACAAAATATTTTGCATATGTGGGGCCTTTTCTCTCCTTCATGATTTCCTTGAGATACAGACCCAGCAGTGACACAGCTAGGTCATAGAGTATGCACAATTTTATAGCCCTTTGGGCACAGTGTCAGATTGCTCTCCTGAATGATTGGATCATTTTACAACTTCACCAACAATGCACTAGTGCCCCAGTTTTCCCACTGTCCCCTCCAATATTGATCAATATCTTTTCCTGTCATTTTAGCCAGTCTGAGAGGTATGAGGTGGTACTTCAGAATTGTTTTCATGTGCAATTCTCTAATCAGTAGTGATTTAGTGCATTTTTTTATGTTTTATAAATGGTTTTAATTTCATCATCTGGAAATTGTTCATAATTTTTGACCATTTATTAATTGGAGAATGACATATTCTTATAAAATTGACAGAATTCTTTACTTATTTTGGAAATGAAATCTATAGGGTGGAGGCAAGATGACAGAAGGCAGACACTGTGACCTCCTCTGACCTTCTCTCAAAACAACAGTAGATTAAGCCTCTAAATTGGTTTTGGAGTCAAAGAACCCACAAATATTTGGAGTACAACACATTTCTAGAAGAAGATACCTTGGAAGAAGTTCAAAACAGGTCTATTTCAAATAAGCAGGGGTACAGTCTACATCCAGGCCCTAGCACAGGAAACCTGGGTAAAGAACTGGGATGGGAATCAAAGCATTGCAGCTACCATGCACTTGGGAATCTTCTGTGAACCTCTTGAGCTACTCTGTCCTGGTTCTAAGCATGATTTAGCAGATTTGCTACAAAAAGTAAATTGTAAACCACTGAGTCCTAGAAGAATACAGACATAACTGTGATTACCCAGCACCAGAAGTCAATCAGCAGAACTGCCCCAGGGCAAACTAAAGAAGCTGGAATTTCTTTGCATTGAGCAGACCTAAACCTTAAAAAATGAGCAAAAAACAAGAAGAACTCTCACCACAGACAGTTTATATGGAGAGAGAACAGACCTCAAATCTTGAGGTTCCTAAAGGTAAATCATTTCACAAGGCTTTTTTGGAAGACTGCATAAAGGATCTTAAAAGAGAATTAGAAAAAAAATGGGGGAAAATGAAATCTTTGCTTTGGGAAAAGCATAAATCTCTCTACAAAATAGATTGAGTGAAATGGAAAAAGCATATAGCTCCTTACAAAATAGATGTGAAAATGATATCAATTTGTAAACAAAATTTGTGAAATGGAAAAATATGCAATGAACAAAACAATTCAATTAGCCATATACAAAAGGAGCTAAAAAAGGGTAACTGAAGAAAATAATACATTAAAAATTAGAATTGAACAAATGGAAATGAATGACTCAAGAAAAATTCAAGAATCAGTCAAATAAAAACAAAAAAATTTTTAAAAAGAAGATATGAAATACTTCTTAGGAAAAACAACTGACCAGGAAAATAGCTCTAGGAGAGACAATCAAAGGATTATTAGGCTTTCTGAAAGCCATGATGAAAAAAAGAACCTAGAGATTATCTTATAGGAAATCATATAACTGCTCTGATATTTTAGAATCAGAAGGTAAAATAGCTATCGAAAGAATCCATCACATTCTGGAGAGCAGTGTGGAACTATGCTGAAAAAGTTATCAAACTGTGCATACCCTTTGATCCAGCAGTGTTACTACTGGACTTATATCCCAAAAAGATCATAAAGAAGGGAAAGGGAGCTGTATGTGCACGAATGTTTGTGGCAGCCCTCTTTGTAGTGGCTAGAAACTGGAAAATGAGTGGATGCCCATCAGTTGGAGAATGGCTAAATAAATTGTGGTATATGAATATTATGGAATATTATTGTTCTGTAAGAAATGACCAACAGGAAGATTTCAGAAAGGCCTGGAGAGACTTACATGAACTGATGCTGAGTGAAACAAGCAGGGCCAAGAGATCATTATATACTTCAACAACAATACTATATGATGACCAATTCTGATGGACTTAGCCATCCTCAGCAATGTGATCGACCAAATCATTTCCAATGGAGCAGTAATGAACTGAACCAGCTACACCCAGAGAAAGAACTCTGGGAGATGACTAAAAACCATTACATTGAATTCCCAATCCCCATATTTATGCACACCTGCATTTTTGATTTCCTTCACAAGCTAATTGTACAATATTTCAGAGTCTGATTCTTTTTGTACAGCAAAATAACGTTTTTCATGTATACTTATTGTGTATCTAATTTATATTTTAATATATTTAACATCTACTGGTCATCTTGCCATCTGGGGAGGGGGTGGGGGAAAGAGGGGAAAAATTGGAACAAGAGGTTTGGCAATTGTCAATGCTGTAAAGTTACCCATACATATAACCTGTAAATAAAAGGCTATTAAAGAAAAAAAAAAGAAAAAAAAAAAAGAAAGAATCCACCAATCACCTCCTGAAAGAGACCCCAAAATTAAAACCCCAAGGAATATTGTGGCTAAATTAATTTCAGAACTATCTCACCAAAGAAAAGATATTGCAAGCAGCCAGAAAGAAATAATTTAAATACTGAGGAGTCACAAATAGGATTGCCCAGGACCTTAAAGGATCAAAGGGCCTGGAATCTAATATTCTGAAAGGCAAAGAAACTTGGATCATAGCCAAGAATAAGCTATCCAGCTAAAATGAGCATTATCTTTCAGGGAAGAAGATGGAGATTCAATGATGTAGGTGAATTTCACCTATTTCTAATGAAAAGATTAGAAGTGAATAAAAAAATTGATCTCCAAACACAGAACTCAAAAGAAACATAAAAAGGTGAAAAGGAAAGAACTCTTGAGAATTATATTTCTGTTACGGGTGTACTTAGAGAGTGCAGGTATAATTTGATTTTATTATGATAATATGAAAAAGAAACTAGAGGTGGAAAGGAGAGTGTACTGGAAAAAGAGCAAAAAGGAGGTAAAATAAGGGAAATTACATCTCACAAATAGGCAAATCTCTTATAAGTGAGAAAAAGAAGGGAGGAGAATGAGCATTATTCAAATCTTATTCTCATCAGATTTGGCTTAAAGAGAGAATATCATACATATTTGGTTTTACAGAGAAACTTGTCTCACCTTAAAGGGAAGTGGGAGGGAAAGGGGGGAAAGAAAGGGAAAGATTAATAGAAAGGAAAACAGAAGTATTAGGGGAAAGGTGTAAAAAAAGAGGAAGGGGCTCTAAAGGAGGAGGGCTGTTTGAGGGAGGTGCACATCAAAAGCAAAATACTTGGGAGGAGAGAAGGGGGAAGGAAAGAGAAAAGAATAATTTAGGTTTAATTTGATGGCAAGAAATAAAGAATTAGTTATTTTAACTGTGAATGTGAATAGGATGAACTCTCCCATAAAATGGAAGCAGATAGCAGACTGAATTAAAAACCAGAATCCTTTAATATGTTATTTACAAGAAACATATTTAAAGCAGAGTGATACATACAGAATGAAGGTAAAGGGCTGGAGCAGAATCTATTATGCTTCAGGTGAAGTAAAAAAAAAAAAAAAAAAAAAAAAAGCTGTGTAGCAATCCTGATCTTAGATCAAGTAAAAGCAAAGATAGATCTAATTAAAAGAGATAAGGAAGGAAACTATATTTTACTAAAAAGTACCATAGATAATGAAGCAATATCAATACTAAACATATATGCACTAAGTGGTACAGCATTCAAATTCCTAGAGGAAAAGTTAAGACAGCTGCAAGAAGAAATAGACAACAAAACTATACTAGTTGGGGATCTCAACCTTGCTCTCTCTCAGTACTAGATAAAATAAAAAAGAAAGAAGTTAAGGAAGTAAACAAAATGTTAGAAAAGTTAGGTATGATAGCTCTTTGGAGAAGACTGAATGGAAACAGAAAAGAGTTTATTTTTTTTCTTGGTGGTTCATGGAACCTATATAAAAACTGACCATTTATTAGGGCATAAAAACCTCAAAATCAAATGCAGAAAGGCAGAAAGAGTAAACGTATTTTTTTCAGATCATGATGCAATAAAAATTCACATGCAATATAAGGCAAGCAGAAAATAGACCAAAAATTAATTGGAAATTAAATAATCTAATCCTAAAGAATGAATGGGTGAAACAACAAATCATAGACACAATCAGCAACTTCATCCAAGAGAATGACAATAATAAGACAACACACCATAAAATAGAGAAAGAGATCAATGAATTGGGCTTACAAGTAAAAAAAGTTAGACAAAGAACAAATTAAAACCCCCCTCAATTAAATACCAAATTTGAAATTCTGAAAATAAAAGAGGGGGATAATAAAATTGAAAAAAAAAACTATTGAATTAATAAGTAAAACTAAGAGTTGGTTTTATGGAAAAAAAAAACAAAATAGATAAACTTTTAATTTGATTAGAAAAAGGAAAGAAGAAAATCAAATGGTTAGTCTCAAAAATGAAAATGGAGAACTTTTCATCAATGAAGAGGAAATTAGAACAATAATTAGAAGTTATTTTGCCCAGCTATATGCCAATAAATTTGATAATCTAAATGAATAGAGGAATAACTATAAAATTGTAGATGGCCCAAGTTAGGAGAAGAGAAATATATTGTTTAAATAGTCCCATTTTAGGAAAAAAATAGAACAAGCTATTAATCCTCTCCCTAAGAAAAAATCTCCAGGGCCAGATGTATTTACATGTGAATTCAACTAAAAATTTAAAGAAGTTAGTTCAAATACTATATAAACTATTTGAAAAAATAGCGAAAGAAAAATTCTTTTTATGATAGAACAAAAGATCAAGAATTTCAAGGGAATTAATGAAAAAAAAATGCCAATGAAAATGGCTTAGCTGTGCCAGATCTAAAATTATAGTATAAAGCAGTGGTCATCAAAACTGTTTGGTACTGGCTAAGGAATAGAATAGTCAATCAGTGGAATAGAACAAAATAGTTAATAACTATAGCAATCTAGTGTTTGACAAACCCAAAGACCCCAGCTTTTGGAATAAGAACTCACTATTTGACAAAAACTGCTGGGAAAATTGGAAACTAGTATGGAAGAGATTAGGCATCAACTCACAATACATACTGAGATAAGGTCAAAATGAGTTTCTGATTTAGACATAAAGAGTGATATGATAAGCAAATTAGAAATATGTAGGATAGTTTACCTCTCAGATCTGTGGAGAAGGAAGGAATTTGTGTCCAAAAAAGAACTGGAATTCATAATTGAACACCAAAAGATAATTTTGGTTATATTAAATTAAAAAAGTTTTGTACAAACACAATTAATGCAAACAAGATCAGAAGGGAAGCAAAAAATAGGGGAAACATTTTTACATTTAAGTATTCTAATAATGGCCTCATTTTAAAAATATATAGAAAATTGACTCAAATTTATAAGAATTCAAGCCATTTTTCAATTGATAAATGGTCAAAGGATATGAACAGACAATTTTCAGATGAAGAAATTAAAACCATTTCTAATCACATGAACAGCTGCTCTAAATCACTATTAATCAGAGAAATGCAAATTAAGACAACTCTGTGATACCACTGCACACTTTCATATTGACTAAAATGACAGGAAAAGAATGTTGAAGGGGATGTGGGAAAATTGGGACCTTAATGCATTATTGGTGGAACTGTGAACGGATCCAGCCATTTTAGAGAGCAATTGGGAACCAGGTTCAAAAAATTATCAAACTGTGCATACCCTTTGATCTAGCAGTGTTTCTATTGAGTCTATATCCCAAAGAGATCTTAAAAGAAGGAAAGGGACCCATATGTGCAAAAATTTTGTGGCAACCCTTTTTTTAGTGGCAAGAAACTGGAAACTGAGTAGATTCCCATCAGTTGGAGAATGGGTGAATAAATTATGTTATATGAATGTTATGGAATATTATAGAATTATTATGAAATAAGAAATGATTAGGAGGATGATTTTAGAGAGACCTAGAGAGATTTACATGAATTGATACTAAATGAAATGAGCAAAACCAGAAGATCATTGTACACGACCTCAATATTATCCCATGATCAATTCGGACAAACATGACTCTTTCCAATGAGATGACCAGTTCCAATGCTCTTGTGATAAAGAGAGCTATCTATACCCAGAGAGGACTATGGGAACTGAATGAGTATCACAACAAAACATTCTCACTCTTTGTGTTGTTGTTCACTTGCATTTTGTCTTCTTACTCATTTATTTTCCTTTTTGATTTGATTTTTCTTGTGCATCAAGAGATTGTATAACTATATTTATATGTAATGGATTTAACATATATTTTAACATGTATAACATATATTGGATTGCTTGCCATCTAGGGGAGGGGGGTAAGAAGGAGGAGAAAATCTGAAACACAAGGCTATGCAAGAGTCAATGTTGAAAATTTATCTGTGCATATTTTTTGAAAATAAAAAGCTTTAAAAATAAAAAAAAAAGAAATGAAATCTTTATCAGAAACATTTGGTGTAATAATTTCTCCCCAACTTTGTACTTCCCTTTTAATCTTGTTTCTGTTTGTTTTGTTTAGGCAAAACTTTTTTAATTTAATATAATCAAAGCTGTCCATTTTGCTTTTCACAATGTTCTCTAGTTCTTCTTTGGTTATAATTTCCTCCCTTTTCTAAATATCTGATAAGTAAATTATCTCTTGCTCTCCCAGTTTGTTTATGATATTACCCTATATATTTAAGTCATGTACCCATTTTGACTTTATTTTGGTATGAGGTATGAGATGTAGTTCTCTGCTGAGGTTCTGACATATTATTTTCCAATTTTCCCAGTAATTTTTGTCAAATAGTGAGTTCTTATTCCAGAAGCTGGAGTTTGGGGGGTTATCAAATACTAGGTTACTACTAAATTAGTAGATCATTTAGACAGAATTGTCATTTTTATTATATTAGTTAAGCCCAGCCACGAACAATCGATATTTTCCCAGTTGTTTAGAGCTGACTTTATTTGTGTGAGAAGTGTTTAGTAATTGTGTTTAAATAGTTCATGGGTTTGTCTTGGCACATAGAACTCCAAATATTTTGTTTTGTCTACAATTATTTTAAATGGAATTTTTCTATCTATCTCTTACTGATGGACTTTGTCAGTAATATACAGAAATGTTGATGATTTTTGTGGAATTATTTCATATCTTGCAACTTGGCTAAAGCTACAAATTATTCCAAGTAGGATTTTAGATAGTTTTATAGGATTCTCTAAGAATATCATTCTATCATCTGCAAAGAGTAATAGTTTTATTTCCTCATTACCTATTCTAATTCCTTTAATGTCTTTTTCTTTTCTTTTTGCTAAAGCCAATATTTCTAGTACAATGTTGAATAAGAGTGGTGATAATGGGCATCCTTGTTCATCCCTGATCTTTTTTTTTCTTTTTCTTTTCTTTTTTTTTTTTTTAATTTAATAGCCTTTTATTTAAAGGATTGTATGTATGGGTAACTTTACAGCATTGACAATTGCCAAACCTCTTGCTCCAATTTTTCCCCTCCTTCCCCACATCCCCTCCCCCATATGGCAGGATGACCAGTAGATGTTAAATATATTAAAACATAAATTAGATACACAATAAGTATACATGACCAAACCGTTATTTTGATGTACAAAAAGAATCGGATTCTGAAATATTGTACAATTAGCCTGTGAAGGAAATCCAAAATGCAAGTGGGCAAAAATATGGGGATTGGGAATTCAATGTAATGGCTTTTAGTCATCTCCCAGAGTTCTTTCTCTGGACGTAGCTGGTTCAGTTCATTACTGCTCCATTGGAACTGATTTGGTTCATCTCATTGCTGAGGATGGCCAGGTCCATCAGAATTGGTCATCATATAGTATTGTTGTTGAAGTATATAATGATCTCCTGGTCCTGCTCATTTCATTCAGCATCAGTTCGTGTAAGCCTCTCCAGGTCTTTCTGAAATCATCCTGTTGGTCATTTCTTACAGAACAATAATATTCCATAATATTCATATACCACAATTTATTCAGCCATTCTCCAACTGATGGGCATCCACTCAGTTTCCAGTTTCTAGCCACTACAAAGAGGGCTGCCACAAACATTTGTGCACATACAGGTCCCTTTCCCTTCTTTATGATCTCTTTGGGATATAAGCCCAGTGGTAACATGGATCAAAGGGTATGCACAGTTTGATAACTTTTTCAGCATAGTTCCAAATTGCTCTTCAGAATGGTTGGATGTATTCACAGTTCCACCAACAATGTATTACTGTCCCTGTTTTCCCACATCCCTTCCAACATTCCGCATTATTTTCCCTGTCATTCTAGCCAGTCTAACAGGTGTGTAGTAGTATCTCAGAGTTGTCTTAATTTGCATTTCTCTGACTAATAATGACTTGGAGCATCTTTTCATATGGCTAGAAATAGTTTCAATTTCTTCATCTGAGAATTGTCTGTTCATATCCTTTGACCATTTATCAATTGGAGAATGGCTTGATTTTTTATAAATTAGAGTCAATTCTCTCTATATATTTTGGAAATGAGTTCTTTATCAGAACCCTTGACTGTAAAAATATTTTCCTAGTTTATTGCTTCCCTTCTGATCTTGTCTGCATTAGTTTTGTTTGTACAAAAACTTTTCAGTTTGGTATAGTCGAAATTTTCTATTTTGTGATCAGTAATGATCTCTAGTTCTTCTTTGGTCATAAATTCCTTCCTCTTCCACAGGTCTGAGAGGTAAACTATCCTGTGTTCCTCTAATTTATTTATAATTTCATTCTTTATTCCTAGGTCATGAACCCATTTTGACCTTATCTTGGTGTATGGTGTTAAGTGTGGATCAATGCCTAGTTTCTGCCATATTAGTTTCCAATTTTCCCAGAAATTTTTGTCAAACAGTAAGTTCTTATCCCAAAAGCTGGGGTCTTTGGGTTTGTCAAACACTAGGTTGTTATAGTTATTGACTGTTTTGTCCTTTGAAAACTTATTCCACTTATTCCACTGATCAACTAATCTATTCCTTAGCCAATACCAAATGGTTTTGGTAACTGCTGCTCTATACACCCCTGATCTTATAAGGAATGCATCCCACTTCTCTATATTAAAAATAACGGTTGTTGTTAGTTTTAGATAAGTACTTCTTATTAGTTTAAGGAAACCTCCCCTTATCCCTATGCTCTCTAGTGTTTTTAATAGTAATGGATGCTGTATTTTGTCAAAAGCTTTTTCTGCATCTATTAATATTATCATATGATTTTTGTTGATTTTATTATTGATATGGTTGATTGTGGTAATTGTTTTCCTGATACTGAAGCAGCCCTGCAATTCCTAGTATTACTCTCACTTGGTCATAGTATAGTATGTTGATGATTTGCTGTATAAATTGATGTAATCTCTTTGCCAAAATTTTATTTAAATTCTTTGCATATTCATTAGGGATTTTGGTTTGTAATTTTGTTTCTCTGTTTTAGCTATTCCTGGTTTAGGTATAAGTACCATATTTGTGTCATAGAAGGAATTTTGCAGGACTACTTCTTTACCAATATTCCCAAATATTTTATATAGTATAGGAATTGATTGTTCTTTAAATGTTTGGTAGAATTCACCCGTGAATCTATTTGGCCCTGACGATTTTTTCTTAGCGAGTTTATTGATGGCTTATTCAATTTCTTTTTCTAAAATGGGACTATTTAAGTAATTTATTTTCTATTTTGTTAATCTGGGCAATTTATATTTTTTGTAAATATTCATCCATTTTAGTTAGATTGTCAGATTTGCTGCCATACAATTGGAAAAAATAGCTCCTAATTATTGCTTTAATTTCTTTTTCATTAGTGGTAAGTTCACCCTTTTCATTTTTGAGCCTGGTGATTTTTTTTTTCTTTTCTTTTTCTAATCAAATCAACCAAATATTTATCTATTTTGTTGTTTTTTTCATAAGACCAACTCTTTGTTTTAATTATTAGTTCAATAGTTTTCTTAGTTTCAATTTTATTGATCTCTCCTTTGAGTTTCAGAATTTCTGGTTTAGTATTTAATTGAGGGATTTTAATTTATTCTTCTTTCTAGCTTTTTTAGTTGCATGTCCAATTCACTGAACTCCTCTTTCTCTGTTTTATTCATGTAGCTATTTAGAGATACATAATTTCCTTTAAGAATTGCTTTGGCATTCCATAGGTTTTGTTACATTGTTTCATTATTATCATTTTCTTGGATGAAATTATTGATGGCTTCTGTGATTTGTTGTTTGACTGACTCATTCTTGAGAATTAGATTATTTACTTTCCAATTTACTTTAGTCTATCTTTCCCTGATTCTTTATGGGATATAATTTTTATTGCATTGTGTTCTGAAAGGAAGTATTTACTGTTTCTGTCTTTCTACATTTAATTGGGAGGTTTTTATGCCTTAGTACATGGTCAAATTTCATATAGGTGCCATGTAGTGCCAAGAAAAAGGTATGTTACTTTCTGTCCCTATTCAATTTTCTCCAGGGGTCTATCATATCTGAGTTTTCTGAGATCTATTAACCTGCCTAGGTTCTTGTGTGTGTGTGTGTGTGTGTGTGTGTGTGTGATTAGATTTGTCTGATTTTGAGAGGGGAAGTTTGTGAACTCCCACAAGTATAGTTTTGCTGTCTATTTCTTCCTGTAATTGGCTTAAAATCTTCTCTAGGAATCTGCCTGCATCTATTACTTGGTGCATATACATTTAGTATCTTTACTGCTTTATTGTTTACAGGTCCCTTTATCAAGATGTACTTTCCTTTCTTTTCTATGTTAATTAGATCTATTATTACTTTTGCTTTATCTGAGATCAGAATTGCTACCCCTGATTTTTTTTTTTTACTTCAGCTGAAGTATAATAAATTCTGTTCCAGCATTTTATCTTTTCTCTGTATGTGCCTATCTGTGTCAAATATGTTTCTTATAATTGGAAAAGGAGTGGATGCCCATCATTTGGGGAATGGCTGATCAAGCTGTGGTACATGAAGGTAATGGAATATTATTATTCTATAAAAAATGATGAACAAGATGATTATAGAAAGGCCTGGAAAGATTTACATGAACTAATGCTAAGAAAATAAAGCAGAATCAGGAATATATCATACACAATAACAGAAAGAATGTGTAATGATCAGCTATGAAAGTCTTGGTTCTTCTCAGCAGTTTAGTGATCTGAAACAATCCCAATATACTTTGGACAGAAAATGCCATCTGCATCCAGAAAAAGATAGGAGACTAATGTAAATCAACACATGCTATGTTCACTTCTTTTTTCTGTTTTTTTCCCTCTCTTCCACAGTTTTTCCCATTCATTCTGATTTTTCTCTCCTACCCTGATTTATAAAGCAACGCATATTAAAAATCAATGAAACTTACTACCATAAAAAATTTTGCTTCTTGTTAACAACATATTGGAGGATTCTGTTTTTTCATCCATTCTGAAATTCACTTCTGTTTTATCAGAGAATTCATTCCGTTCACATTCAGAGTTGTTTACGAGCTCTGTATCTTCCTTCATTTTATTTTCTCCCCTGTATATACTTTTGTTCTCTCTTGCTAACCTGTCCTTAGTAATGATATTTTTACCCACCCCAATCACTACCTTTTGTCCTATCATTCCTCTCCCTGTTCTTAGTATGTTTTTTAACCAAAAATCATATATTTATTTTTAAAATCCAATACCTACCAGTATATTTTGATCTTGGAACTGTCAAATATAGTTTGAAAATGTTTTTTTTTTCACTTAAATCACAGCCCTTCATCCTCAAAATACATACTTTGATAATTTTCAACATTCACCCCTTATAAAACCCTTTCTCCTTCCCCTCCCTCTATCCCCACCTCTAGCCAACAAGCAATCCAATACATGTCAAACATGTGCTATTCCTCCACACATACCTTCACAAATATCATGCTGCACAAGAAAAACCAGAAGAGGAAAAAATGAGAAAGAAAACAAAATGCAAGCAAACAACAAAAAGAGTGAAAACATTATATTGTAGTTCACATTCAGTTTCCAATGTCGTCTCTTTGGGTGCAGATGGCTTTCTTCATCACAAAATCTTTGGAATTTCTCTGAATCACCTCATTGTTGAGGAGGGCCATAACAATCACAATTGATCATTGCTATTGCTATGTATAATGATCTCCTGGTTCTGCTCATTTCACTTAGCATCAGTTCATTTAAGTCTCTCCAGACCTCTCTGAAATCATCCTGCTGATCTCTTATAGAACAAAAATATTCCATAACATTCATATATCATAACTTTTCCAGCCATTCTCCAATTGATGGGCATCCACTCAGTTTCCACTTTGTTTCCAAGTTGTGTTTTTCTTAACCTACCTTACCTACTACCTTATCTTCTATCACTCCTTTCCTCCTCTTACCTTTCTTCCTAGTGTTTCTGCCTTAGCTTCTATCTTGCCCCTCCTTTTTCTTTCTTCTTTCTCCTCCTACTTCTTTATAAGGGTTGACAAGTTTCTGTACCCAATTGAATGATGAAGTTATTCCCTCTTAAGGCCCAAACTGATGAGATCAAGCTTCAAACAAATGCTCATCCCCCTCCTTTCTTTCCTTTCATTGTAATAGGTGTTTTGCTACTCTTTATATGATTTAATTTGTCTCATTTTATCTTCCTTTTCCTCTTTTTCCAGAATAGATCTTTTTAAAATCTTTAATGTCTTTTTTCTTTGATATCATCACATCAGATTCTGTTCACAACTACATTCTCTGTCTATGTGATAGACTGTCTGCCCCAGTGACAGATACAGTTCTCAAGAGTTACAGATATCATTTTCCTGTATAGGGATGTAAACAGTTTAATCTTTAAATATATATTTTCCCCAACTTATCTTTTTATGGTCCTCTTGACTTCTGTGTTTGTAGATTAAATTTTCTGTTTAGTTCTGTTTTTTTTTTTTCAATAGAAATGATTGAAAGTCTTTTACTTCACTGAAATATCATCTCCTCTCCCACAAGATGATGCTGAATCCCACTGGGGAGTTAATTCTTGGTTGTAACCCTAAGTCCTTTGCCTTCAAATATGGTATTCCCGGGCCTCCAATTCTTTATTGTAGAAGCTACAGATCCTGGGCAATCCTGACTGTTGCTCCTTGATATTTGAATTGGTTTTTTTTTTTTTCTGGCAGTTTGTAGTATTTTTTCTTTGAGATTATAGTTCTGGAATTTTGCAACAATGTTCCTTGGGGTTTTCCTTGTGGGATTTCTTTTCAAAGGTGATAGATTCTTTCAATGAGCATTTCCCCCTCACTTTCCATAACACCAGGGCAGTTTTCCTTAATGATCTCTTGAAGAATGCTACCCAGGTTCTTTTTTTTTTTTTTTTTTTTTTTTTTTTTGTCATGGCCTTCAGATAGGTCAATAATTTTTAAACTGTCTCTTCTGCATCTATTTTCCCAGTCGGCTGTTTTCCCAATGAGGTATTTCACATTTTCTTCCATTTTTTCATCCTTGAAAGATTCTTGATCTCATAGATTCATTAGTTTCCATTTGCCCAGTTATGGTTTTTAATGCATGATTACCTTTTGTATCTCTTTTTCCATTTGGTCAAATCTACTTTTGAAAGTGTATTTTCTTCAGTGGATTTTTTTTTTATGCATTTGGCCAATTGTATTTTTCAAAGAGTTGTATTCTTCAGTTGTATTTCCTTCCTGTTCCAAGCTATTGACATTCTCTTGCTTATCTCTCATTTCTTTTCTCATTTTTTTCT
The DNA here is from genome assembly GCF_902635505.1 of Sarcophilus harrisii. Taxonomy (NCBI): domain Eukaryota; kingdom Metazoa; phylum Chordata; class Mammalia; order Dasyuromorphia; family Dasyuridae; genus Sarcophilus; species Sarcophilus harrisii. The sequence goes on along the minus strand of NC_045429.1, from coordinate 398,628,895 downwards.
TTTATCTCTTATTTGCCTTTTAATGTCTTTTATGAGCACTTCCAAGAAGCCTTTTTGGGTTTGAGACCAATTCATATCACTTTGATATTTCCTGTGTGGACATTTTATCTTCATCTGAATTGGTGTTATGGTCTTCCTTGTTACAATAGTAGCTTTCTTTTTTTTTTTTTTTTAATTATAGTAACTTTTTATTGACAGAATCCATGCCAGGGTAATTTTTTTATTACATTATCCCTTGCACTCACTTCTGTTCCGATTTTTTCCCTCCACCCTCCACCCTCTCCCTAGATGGCAAGCAGTCCTATATATGTTGAATATGTCCTAGTATATCCTAGATACAATGTTGTGTGCAGTCAAACAGTTTTTCTTGTTGCACAGGAAATTGGATTCAGAAGGTAGAAATAACCGGGAAGAAAAAAAAAATGCAAACAGTTTACATTCATTTCCGGTTTTTCTTTGGTGTAGCTGCTTCTTCCATCATTGATCAATGAAACTGAATTAAGGTCTCTTTTGTCAAGAAATCCACTTCCATCAGATTATATCTTCATACAGTATGTTGTTGGCGGTATATAATGATCTCTTGGTTCTTTCATTTCATACCAGTTCTTAATTCTCTCCAAGTTCTCTGTATTCATCTTGCTGGTTATTTCTTAAAAAATAATATTCCTAAATTCATATACCAAATTTACCCAAACATTCTCCAATTAGGATCCACTCAGTTTCCACTTCTAGCCACTACAAACAGGGCTGCCACAAACATTTTGGCTACTGGAGCCTTTCCTTCTTTATATCTCCTTGGGGTATAAGCCCAGTAGAAACACCTCTGGATCAAAGGGTATGCACGTTTGATAACTTTTTGGGCATAATTCCAGATTGCTCTCCAGAATGGTTGGGTTCCGCTCCACCAACAATGTATCAGTGTCCCAGTTTTCCCATCCCCTCAACAATCATCATTTTTTTCCTGTCATTTAGCCAATCGCGGGGGTAGTAGTATCTCAGAGTTTCTTAATTTGCATTTCTCCTGTTAATAATGATTTGGAACATTCTTTCATATGGTTAATGATTTCAATTTCATCATCGAAAATTGTCTGTTCATATCCTTTGACCATTTATCAATTGGAGTGGCGATTTCTTATAAATTAGGTCAGTTCTCTTATATTTTAAATGAGGCCTTTATCAGAACCTTTTTGTGAAGATGTTTTCCCGTTTGTTGCTTCCTTCAATCTTTTTACATTAGTTTTGTTTTCAAAGCTTTTTTAATTTGATTAATCAAAATTTTCTATTTTGTGATAATAATGGTCTCTAGTTTGTTTTATCCAAAATTTCTTCCTCTTCCAAATCGGAGATAAACTATCCTTTTCCTCCAATTTTTTATAATCTCGTTCTTTTGTTAAATCATGGACCCATTTTGATCTTATCTTGGTTACAGTGTTAAGTGTGGGTCCATGCCTAATTTCGCCATACTAATTTCCAGTTATTTAATTTTTGTCAAATAATGAATTCTTATCCCAAAAGTTAGGATCTTTGGGTTTGTCAAGCACTAAGTTGCTTAGTTGACTATTTTCTTGTAAACCTAACCTGTTCCACTGATCAACTAATTTTTCTTAGCCAATACCAAATGAATTTTGGTGACTGCTGCTTTATAATATAGTTTTTAGATCGTTTTAGCTAGGCCACCTTCATGTAATGGGCGAGTTTGAGCTGATGCCCTGAGGTCCCAAGTACATGAGGCTAGATAAATAATTGGCTTAACTCTTTTTATACATGATTGGATAAAGAATGATCCCTGCCCTCTCTGAAGTCCTGATGTGTTGTATGGAAATGACGATTTTGGTGGGTGGGGCAGAGAGAGATCGGCAAGTGGGGGGTGGGCGGGTTAAGACTCCGAGGTTGCTGGTGGTGGCTGCTGGTGGGCAGCCTTTGCTCAGCTGCACACATTCTTCGCCGATTCTCTTCCACCTCCGATCCTTCTTCACTGAGAATAAAGACTGACGATTTTCCCCTAACCTGAATTCCTGACTCCTGCTGATTTAAAAATACACGATCTTAACACCTTCATTTGATTTTTTTTCATTAATTCTTTTGAGATTCTTGACCTTTTATTATTCCATATGAATGTTGTTGTTATTTTTTCTAGATCATTAAAATATTTTCTTGGAAGTCTGATTGGTATAGCACTAAATAAATAGATTAGTTTAGGGAGTACAATAATAACTTTCTTTGGTCAAGGTTCTTTTCTATTTCTTTCTTATTTTGTTTTCTTTTCTTTTGGTATTTTCTCTTTTTTTACTTTTATGACTGAGCTCTGATCCTGGGAGAAAGAGGGCACTCTTCCAAGCTCTGAGCCTTGACTTTGAGTACAGAGACCCCTAGTCTTAGTAGGAGTTAGCTTTGCCTGCTTGGTTTCTTAGAGTTGGCCTTCTGAGCTGGGACAAGAGATTACCTAATGGATCTGCTCCTCTACTGAGCCAGGACTGAGGGTCTCAGTTGCTGATTTGCTGTGCTTAAGGCCCTCTCTGTAGCTTTCCGTGAGTCTGAGCTGGGCTTAACACCCTTTTCACCTCAATGAAACTCACCTTTCTTAAAGTTTTTCCAGCCTATCTTAAGCTGACAAGTGGTTTCACTCCATCACACTCTGTTCAGAGGCTTGGTTTCAAGTGGTTTATGTGGGAAACTGGGAGAACTGGACCAGTTTCCTGGCTTTACTCTGCCATCTTGGCTCACCCCCATGAAGTCTCTCAAATTGCCATTCTTTCCAGTATACCACATGTTTGCCACATCATCTCAGTTTTGTCTCAATATAGCTTTCCTTGTGCCTTTCAGTTTGGTCCTTCACTAACTCTTATAGTCTAACTTAAAGGCTACAAAAAATTAGGATTTTTGTTGGTGAGGACCTTTGTCTAATCTGATATGCAATCAAGGGTCTCTCTTTAACATCATTACCAGTTGTTATTTGATTTTGTATTCCTTCCTTCCATAAATTACCTTGTACTGACTGATCTTAAACATGTACATGTTAAATCTTCCAAATCTCTGTACTCTTAATTAAGCTGCTTTAGGACAGGGACTCTTCTGTTTTTGTTTGTTTATTTGTTTTGTTTTTGGTGTGTGTGTGTGTTTCTAGCACTTATCACGGTACTGGACATATACAAGGTGTTTATAAATATTTGTTAAGTTTTTTATTTAAATAGTGAAGTAGAAATGAAAAAAAAAACATTAACTGATTAATTTTAATATTCCAACGAACTCACCAATTTGTCCTTTGAAATATGGAGGATGAGGAGGAACATATAAACTGGGTTTAAGATATCCTTTTTAACCTGTCTTACCATATGACATAAAAAACTTGTGTTTTTTCAAGGAGACTTGAAACTTTTAGGGACACAATTTCCCCATTGTGCTTTTAATGATGTTTATTTACAAAATAGCCATTTCTTTGAGGTATGTTTACAAATCAATTGTCCTTTTCCTGCTGAATTCTTCTGTTTTCATTGTTTTTTGAAACAGACTTTCTTGAAAAGATTTTTTTCTATCCATTATTAACTTTTCTCCTTCTCTTTCCCAGTATTTCACAGTCCATAATCACACAAATATATGCTGTGAAATATGCAACAGAAAGCATCTGGGCAAGACGGCAAAAGCTCAGCTATTACTGTGGTTCATGAGACCTGAGAGTACAACAAGGTATTTGAAAACTGAAAAGAAGGAGAGCAGCTATTTTACAGGTAGGCAATAATTTTTATTGACCTCCCTCTCCTCATGCTGAGTCTAATATCTGTTTCACAGAATGGAACTAGCCCTTATAATTTTTTTTTTTTGAAATTTCCTCATGTTAGGAATCCCTATTGCCTTGTTTTCCCCAACTAACTTATATGTAGCACATAAAGAGAATTCTTAGATCTGCTGGGATATGGGGCTGGTAGGGTGACTGGTTAAAAAAAAAAAGAAAAGAAGAAGAAGAAGGCTAAGGCTATCAGAGATCAATAAGGAAGGGGAGACACTAAGGGCCAAAATTAGAAATATTAAATCTTGAGATGAGACCTTTTTCTCTCAGGCTTCCAGGTCTAATTGGTTTTCTTGGTTTTTATCTTTCAGCAATGGTTACATAACACAGAGGCACCTTTTCTCAGATCACAAACTTGTTATCTGTCTTCTTTCTTTGTTCTTGTTCAAGGCAGACATGAGAGGAGTGGAAATGCATAATCAGGAGAGAACTACCATTTTTGGTCAAAATATTTCTTATACCTCAGAGCTACATCATTGGTCTCTGTATGCCTGTCCTTTATACATTTCTTTTATATTGACCTTCTATTAAAGGCAGAAAAATTCGCTTAAACTTAATGAATAGGCAGCTATATATATTTATAAATATATAGAGATAGATAGATAAACACGGAAATATATGATACAGATATGTTCACTAATATATTTTGAAAGTCATTCCTTCAATAAACATTTATTAATTACCTAATGTGTACCAGATACTGTACATGATATTGCTGATACAGGGACAAAAAAACAAATAGTCCCTGTCCTAAGAAAGCTTACTTTTATTTAGGGAAACACAATATATGCACAGTACACTAGCTTTCTATAGCCTCCTTGAGAACAGTTAAGCATGGATTCTATTACACACTGCTATATGACTAAAACATGGCAGCATTTCCAGTAATAAAAAGATTCTTTGAAAGTCTCAACATTATTTATGTTCTACAATTCTTTTTTTTTTAATAGCCTTTTATTTACAGGTTATATGTATGAGTAACTTTACAGCATTAACAATTGCCAAACCTCTTGTTCCAATTTTTCACCTCTTACCCCTCCCCTCCTCCCCCAGATGGCAGGATGACCAGTAGATGTTAAATATATTAAAATATAAATTAGACACACAATAAGTATACATGGCCAAACTGTTATTTTGCTGTACAAAAAGAATCAGACTCTGAAATATTGTACAATTAGCTTGTGAAGGAAATCAAAAATGCAGACAGACAAAAATAGAGGGATTGGGAATTCTATGTAATGGTTCATAGTCATCTCCCATCAGTGTAGCTGATTAAGTTCATTACAGCTCTATTGGTACTGATTTGGTTCATCTCATTGTTGAAGAGGGCCACATCCATCAAAATTGATCATCATATAATGTGGTGTTCTTCTTTTCTAAAATATAATGGAGCAAGTTTCTTGGGGAGATTTTCTGGAGGCAGCCTTAGTTTTAGTTCCAATCAATAACCACCTCAAACACAGTCAGGGATTTAAGTACAGTCTTTTATTTTCTCTTCCAAAATAGCCCAGTTAGTTTTCTTAGAAGCCTATCTCTGCTTGGTTCCAAGAGCTCTTGTAGCTTGTCTGCCAGCTTCAGCCTCCAGCTCTCTCTGAATCTTGGTTCTCCTCCTCTGAATCCTTCGTTCTACCCGACTGCAGTCTCTAGCTTGTCAATCTCCCGAACTGACTGACTCCACTGACTCAGCTCTTTTTTATGCTCTTTTAGAGGTGTAAACTCAAAGATTGACTCCTCCTCCAAGAGTGGGATTATGGAAGATGTAAACTCGTGAATCTCATACTGAATACTGAAATCTCCCAACTTGTGAACTCTAATGTGTGAGATAATGTGTAAACTCTCAAAGGTGTAAACACAAGCATTGTTTCTATCAATTCCATTGAATTATCACCTTGTTTCAAGTTCTGGTCCATAACAATATAGTATTGTTGTTGAAGTATATAATGATCTTCTAGTCCTGTTCATTTCACTCAGTATCAGTTCATGTAAGTCTCTCTAGGCCTTTCTGAAATCCTCCTGCTGGTCATTTCTTACCGAACAATAATATTCCATAATATTCACATACCACAATTTATTCAGCCATTCTCCAATTGATGGGTATCCACTAAGTTTCCAGTTTCTGGCCACTACAAAGAGACCTGCCACAAACATTTGTGCATATACAGATCCCTTTCCCTTCTTTAAGATTTCTTTGGGATGTAAGCCCAGTAGAAACACTGCTGGATCAAAGGGTATGCACACTTTGATAACTTTTTGAGCATAGTTCCAAATTGCTCTCCAGAATGGCTGGATGTATTCACAATTCCACCAACAATATATTAGTGTCCCTGTTTTCCCACATCCCCTCCAATATTGCGCATTATCTTTCCCTCTCATTCCAGCCAATCTGACAGGTGTGTAGTGGTATCTCAGAGTTGTCTTAATTTGCATTTCTCTGATTAATAATGACTTGGAGCATCTTTTCATATGGCTAGAAATAGTTTCAATTTCTTCATCTGAGAATTGTCTGTTCACATCTTCACATCCTTTGACCATTTATCAATTGGAGAATGGCTTGATTTCTTATAAATTAGAGTCAATTGTCTATATGTTTTTGGAAATTAGGCCTTTATCAGAACCTTTGACTGTAAAAATGTTTTCCCAGTTTATTGCTTCCCTTCTAATCTTGACTGCATTAGTTTTGTTTGTACAAAAACTTTTCAATTTGATATAATCAAACGTTTCTATTTTGTGATCAATAATGATCTCTAGTTCTTCTTTGGTCATAAATTCCTTTCTCTTCAACAGGTCTGAGAGGTAAACTATCCTATGCTCTTCCAATTTATTTATAATCTCATGACCTTATCTTGGTGTTCACTTTTTCTTGAGTTCTTTTGGGGTTTTCTTGGCAAAGATATTGGAGCTGATTTGCCATTTCTTTCTCCAGATCATTTTTAGATAAGGAAACTGAGGCAGAGTTAAGTGACTGGACCAGAGTCACACAGCTGGTAAGTTTCTGAAGTCATAATTGAACTCAAGTCCTTCTGACTTCAGGGCCAGCACTTGATCTACTCTGCTATCTAGCTACCCTTGAGTGTCATTTGGTCGCAAGAGCGCTATGAGCTGCAAGTATTATTATAACCATTTCACAGAGGAGAAAATTAGGTCTCAGAGACATAAGTGTCTTGCCTTGAGCCACACAGCTGGTAAGTGTAGAAGCAGAATTCAAACTCATATTTCTTCTGATTCCAAATTCAACACTTTTTTGCTGGATACGATGAGGAACTGGGAAGAAATGGAACAGACAAAGAGGGGGAGTAAGTATATTCTATGCACAGGAGATAGCAGTAGCAAAGACATGGGGGCAGAAACTATATCTTAAACACTTATTAAATTCTAGGACAGCTGGATGGCATAACGGATTAGCTGTCCCTAAAGTCAGGAGTACTTAAGTTCAAACACTTAACACTTACTAGCTGTGTGACCCTGGGCAAGTCACTTAACCTTAATTGACTCACAAATAAAAACATGAAAGAATTCTACTAATTTTGTTTTAATAAAGTTTTGTCCATCCCCAAACCCTCAAGGTAACATTGTGATCATTTGACATATATATTAAGGCCCATATGTAGGTAAAGGCTAATCAGTTTAAATCACTAAATGCCCTTTCTTTCTACATAAACAAAATCAGAATGCCTAGAGCTCACTGGAAGTCTTTCAGCAAAGACTTATTGATCCTTGGTCAGGAAGACCCGAGTTCAAATCTGATCTCAAACCCTTACTAGTTGTGTGACTCTGGGCAAATAACACCACTTCTACCTTTGTTTCTTCATTTATAAAATAATGATAATAACAAATGGCAAGATCATTGTGAGTATCAATGGAAATAATAGTTGAAAAAATGCTTAGCACAGTGACAGGCACAGAGTAAGCACTATATAAATTATATATACTCCTACAATTACTACTGCTGCTGCTGCTGCTGCTGCTGCTGCTGCTACTGCCACTACTACCATTACTATTATTACTACTACTGCTATTACTACTACTATTACCATTACTATTACTACTACTACTACTACTGATGCTGCTGCTGCTGCTGCTATTACAACTACTACTATTACCTCTACTATTACTACTACTACTACTACCTCTACTACTACCACTACTATTACTGTTACTACTACTACTACTACTACTATTACTACTACTACTGCTGCTGCTGCTGCTGCTGCTGCTGCTGCTATTACAACTACTACTATTACTACTACTACTTCTACTACTACCACTAATATTACTATTACTGCTGCTGCTGCTGCTATTACTACTACAACTCTTACTCCTACTATTACAATTACTACTACTACTACTACCACTACCACTACTACTTCTACTCCCTTCTTGGAAGTGTAGAGTTGCATTCTTCCACATTCATAAAGCTCTCTTTGAAATTTCCCTCTCAGTTAAAACCCATACTACTTCAAATCCTTTCTTTCATCTTTTGTATTGGGAAGTGAGAATTGTTTAGCCCCAGATACCCATTTTCAAAGCAATCTACAAATACTGAACAACTCACTTAGCCCTGGGTGGTGGGGAAGACAGACTCAGACTCAGAGTCATGTCCTACCACTTGGGAGACTTATTAAATTATTCATAAAAATGAAAATATACCTTCTCATGTTAGAGGCAGATTTCCTATCTATTAGCTAGAGATTAAGATTTGTTCTCCATCTTAAATCTTATGTAAATTTCAACTGGGTACAGTGTCTCCCATTAACCCCCTCAGCACTCTACCAATATACAGAATAAAAAAGAAGCAGCTCTCAAAGGGAAATCATAGATGTTTGACCATATTTGACTCCATTATTTCAGAATAAATGAAGCTTAAATCATAACAAGAAAACATACCCTAAATAGATAACAGATTTTGACCACTTGTGGGAAAATGGAATTGGAGAGAATGAACCTTTCTAGAACTTCTTTATTTCTAAAAGAAATAATTACCTGATATGCTCAAATTGAAATCTGTTCTATAAAGAGAAGTCTAACTCTAAGAATGGGCTGGCATTCTCAATCTACTATCTCAAAATATATAGCACAAAAGTTTTAAAAGTAACTTGATTACCATCTCAACCTCTCTCACTTCTTTTACTACTCTGTTCCAAATACCATGTCTCTTGGCTCAACATTTTAAAGGCTTTGACCAGTTCAGTATAACTGAGTCAAAGTCAGTCAAAATTATATAGTGCTTTGTCTTTCCCCTGGCTAGGAAAAGAATTTTTTGTGGATATAAAACTACAAATCTCAAGATTCTTAGGTACAACTTGGATACCAACTTCTTCCATCCTGAAGAAGAATTTGGCCCCTTCAAATCGAGAATTATACAGAGGCACAGTGTCATTTCAGAGATGCCAGGAAAACTACTGTTACATAAATAGGTAAAATACCTATGGCATATAAACATTTGTCATTCTTAATGTTGAAAGAAAACAAGTGAAAGAAATGTGAAAGGATAGGAAGACAGATGGTGTTAGAGGCAAAGACAAAACAATGTAGGCCAAACATCTCCTGTGTGACCAGCAGTTTGGGTCTGCTGATTAGTAGGCATTTTGTTCCTCAAATAAAATCTCATTCTAAAAATGGTTAAAGTTATCTTTCTTTATTAGCCCAGGAGTTGGTTTTCCTAGGACTATTCTCATTAAAAGGACACACTATTAATCTTCTCCAATTGCTTAGTGATTTGGAACATAAAGATTTTGTTTTGATTTGGTTTGAATTTTTTTGGAACCATTCTCACTATCCCTAGTACTAATTGTCCTTGCAATGAACCAATATAAACAAAAATTAATTTCCTGTATGATGATGCTTCATGGGTTAAATTATAATATGTAGAAAATAATGTAAAAATGTGATTTGAGAGTAGAATATCAAAACAAAAATGCACACATATTTTCCTTTATCAATTTTACATTTGAGACTCAATCCTGGCAGGTTTTTTAAGCAGCAAAAATTTCTTTTGGTCTGACCCACATACCTTGTTTACTTTTATTCCTTCTTTTTAAATGTACCCCCATATTTTCTATCTGCAGAGTAAAAATAGGAGCAATGTGTATAGAAAAATGCATCTGGTGTTATCCCACAAACAAGGATTGCCATGAAAATTAAAAAGAGAGAAAGAACAGAGAGAGAAGATGCATATTTAGTTTAGACTTACTACCTGATTTTCATTTGGCTCATTTTCTGACTTCCATTTGGCTTACTGTAATGTCTTTTAGTAGCAGAATGAATTTATCTGTGGACATTTTCATAGTTGATATAATCAAATGTTTCTTTGGAAGAGTACTCACTTGGATTATTGTAATAGCCTTCTAATTGATCTCCCTTTCTTAAATCTTTTCTCATTCCAATCTATCCTTCACATAGCTGCCAAAGTTATTTTCCTAAAGTGTAGGTGTAACCATTTCATGTCACACCCCTGCTAAATAAACTCTTGTAGTCCCCTGTTACATCTAGAGTCAAATATAAAATTCTTTGTTGTTACATCCCTTCCTAACAAGTTCTGTTTCACCCTTTCCAATCTTAAACTTCACTTTACTCTACAATTCAGATTCATGTTCTTCCTTGATTTCCATTGGAAATATTTATAATGCTTTCCCTTCTTACTTCTGCTTAGTAGAATCACTGACTTAGTGGGACATTCAGTTCAAATATTATCCTTTGCAGAAGTCCTCTTTATGATTTGCTCTCATCACCCTATACCCTATTAGTCTTATCCTTTAAAGTTATCTTTGAGCTCCTCTGAACAATCACATTTATTTACAATCTCTTCTACTAGACCCTAGTTTCCTAAATTGTAGTTTGCAAACCTCTATGGGATTTTGTAACTGAATGTTAGAGTTGAGACCTTATGATTTATTATTAGTAAATATTTGATTTGCATAACTATTTTATATGATTATATACAAGGCATCACATAAAAATTTCTTGGGCAAAAAGGAGTCATGAATGGATAAATTTAAGCCTGGTGACTAGACTATAAGATCTCTTAAGTCAGGATTTTTTTTTAATTCCTAGAGTTTAGTGAACTTCTAACATATAATAAGTACTTAATGTCTGTATTGTATTATACAACTCAACAGGTTGTATTCCAAGTGATGATTATGCATAAATGGAGCTTTTCCCCATTCTGCGTGTCCTTATCGACTTTTTCAGCAATACTGTCTTTTTCAAAGAGTTAAAAACCCATTGAATGGTTATTGCAGTCATAAAACAGTAAACCTAATACAGCAATTTTCTGTAAAATGAAAACTTGAACATAAAGTAGGTGAGAGGAAAAGTAAAGTCATCATGTTGTTACCCAAAGTATTTGTGCTGTTTGAAATTAAAATAGTTGGAATTACAGATGCAGAGAATGGCAATTGTATTTGTAGTAAGTCGCTGCTCTGATTCATTTGAAAAGGGCTTGCCAGTCATCTTTAATGGTTTGCAAAACCCCAAACCTTGTCTCTTCCAAGTCTTTCTCATATAATAGTTACATGATAAGCTCCACAGTGCTTCACAGTAAATCAGAGAATTCCACAACAAAGTCACACGATAAGCCTTGCTATATTGAACACTAAATCATGGAATTTCACAATAAAGTTACACACTAAAACTCTCCTGGATTATATATTTTTTTCTTTATGGTATCATCTCCCAGTGGTGGATAGAGGTCAACAAAGTGGCTTCTATTCATCCCTTTCTCCTCCCCCTACCCTGTTCACATATTTCCAGAGCATGTAGGAAATCTTTCCTGCCTTATCTTACTGGATGACTGACCTTAAATCTGGCAGGAGCTCAAATGATTTCAGAGCTGATATATGTTTTGATGGATGGGAAAGAGAAGTAGGAGAAGTATGGCCTTGAGTGCCACATAAGAAGAGTATCCAACACTAAAAACAGTTGGTGAATGATGTCCCGTTTGTCCATGAAAAATAAACAGAAGATAAGTTAAAACAGAAAAAGAGGAAGGAGAGAGAAGAAAGGGAGGATGAATGAGAAGACAAGAATGAAAAGAGAGGAGAGAGAGGGAAAGAGAGAGAAAAGAGAGAGAGAGAGAGAAAGAAAGAGAAAAGAGATAGAAAGAGAGAGAGAGAGAGAAAGAAAGAGAGAGAGAGAGAGAGAGAGAGAGAGAGAGAGAGAGAGAATATTCTCTCCAAGCAGTTATTTAATCTATAAAAATCAGCATATCATTAAGTTCTCATATACCAATAGGTCAGTGATCTGAGTTCAAGACATACCTCCTCACACAAGCTACTTCTATAATTTTAGGTAAATCACTTCTCAGATAATTTTTGACAACTATCAATTATAGACAAGGTGATGACCTGCATTAGAAGAAGAAATTTTGTTATCTGGAATTTGCCAATAGGTCTAAGTCCCATTCTTTTCCTTAAAATGCTACCATCTCAAAACTAAGTCATTCCTTGATTCCAAAAATCTTTTCCTCTCCTAATGAACATATTTCTCTTGATGATACTACTCCTAGTCACACATGTTTAAAAATCTTATAATAATCTTATGTTTTTTTCTCTCTCTCATATTTCCATATCTTCATTTTATGCATACTATCCATTCTACCTACACAACTCCCCTCACATTTCCCCCCTTATGCACATAAACATAGACTCTTTTCCATCCCATGGCAACAACTATTGTTTAAGTTCTCACCACTTCTCATTTGGATGATTATAATAGCATCTTGACTAGACATCTCTGGAGTTGCTTTGGTCTCTAATTTATCCTTTTCATCATTATCCAAAATAATGTTCTTAATTCACTTTGCTAATTATATCCCTCTTCTGCAAATACATTTTCATCGTCTACTCTTTGCCATTTGCAAATACCAATAATAATGATAATGAAAACAACAATAACAAAAATGAAAAAGATAACAGCAGCAACAACAACAACAATGAATATTCACATCAATGTTCGGACTTTGAAAAAAATCACCTGTGCTCTCTTATTTGATCTCACAATACCCCTGAGAGCTAGACATTCTTTATTACCCCCTATGATGCTATAGTTCTCTTTAACTGTTCTGACTCAGTTTCCCTGAAGTAGTTTCCTTTATCTCAGTTTCCTTAACTGTTCTGTCAAATCCCCTTAGTTGTAAAAACCCACTCTGGTCCATTAAGATTGGGAACCGTTTACTCTAAGGTTATAAATTGCTAGTAAGATAAACAAGAAGAGCAGACCTCCTGTCCTCAAAAATTTACAATATCCCTCTAAAATATTCCAAGATACCTCACTGACATCTTTATCTCTGGGTATTCAGACATCCTGTCTCTGGGCTTTTAGGATTTATGGTCTCTCCCCAATCCTGACAGAAGCCTTCCCTCTTGGTTCTTTGTTTCTAGGGTTATTTAAGGAATTGGGCAGTTCCCATTGATTGCTGGATTCTTTGAGATGACAGCCCTGGGACCAACACGGTTTCCTTGGTCCCAGTATATCTTTATCTCTGACTGGATAATTTGAAACGAGAGTCCTGTCCAGTCAATTATACTCTCCAATTAATAAACTATTGAAAACTCTCTAATCTCTCTCCTGCCTCACTTTCTCCAGCATTACACCCCATTATTCAAACTGAAGGCCTCATGTTCCAATGCTTTCGTCATAATGGATAAAGTCTGAGGTCCAAGGAGATCAAGTCATTGGACCAAGGTCACAGGTAGTAGTCAACCAAAGTGAAATACAAACCCAGGTCCTTTTACTCTAAATCCAGTGATCTTATACTATCAAACACAACCTTCCAACATTGTTCATTTTATTTTTCTTTTTTCCTAGTGTAGAACACAACACTTCATAAAGAGGCACGTAGGTAGCACAGTGGATAGAACACTGGGATCAGAATCAGGAAGACTTGTGTTCATGAGTTTAAGCACAGCCTCAGACACTTACTAGCCATGGGACCCCAGGCAAGTCACTTAACCCCTGTTTGCCTCGGTTTCCTCATCTATAAAATGAGCTGAAGAAGGAAATGTTTTTTTGACCAAAAAACATGAGATCACAAAAAGTCAGATATGACTGGACAACAGCAATCACTTCATAAATATGCTTTTGAAATGGATTCAGTTGAATAAAATCATTGTATTTCCTCCATAGTCTAACCTAGTGCTCTGTACATAGAAGCAATTTGATAGCTGTTTGTTGGATGAATGATGAATAACTGAATGAATAAATGGGCAACAGAGCACATACTCAGATCTGACTCATTCTCAAATATACTAAACAAACATTAAAAAAAAAACAACTTATTTCATCTAGTTTCTGAGGGAAAAAAGATCTACCAGCAGCATAATATATTGACAACTCATATTGCTAAAACTTCATTACCCTATACAAGAGCCTATAGTACATTTGTTAGTATACTATTATCATAAATAATTAAGCAAGCTACATTGAACAAAATAAATAACCAAAGTACATTTTGTGCTTTAATAATCTTGTTTTTACTGTGGTTGCTTTTTTAAAGGGAAGAGGAGATGGTTTGCTATTTATTTACTTAAAAATGGGGTTCTCCAAATTGGCAATCTACAACTTCTCTTCCAGTTGTCAGTCAATTAAGAACCTACTGAGTATTAGAATAATCAAAGGAAGATGTAACTTATGTACGGGCAGACAAATATTTGCTTAGTGATTTGCAAAAAGAAAGGAAGGGGAAAAAAAACAAACAGGGAATTTCATAAAGAAAATAAAATGAAAGCATTTTGCTCAGTATTTCTTCTTGAATATTCTTTCATTCTTGATACATATATCCTAATAATAACATGTATCTTGAACCTTATATGAACTTTAATGACTATGACTTACTTTACAAATATTATTTCCCCCCCTCCCCATAACCTTGGGAGGGAAATTCTGCTGTTATCCCCATTTTATACTGAAGAAAGTAAAGCAGAAAAGGTCAAGTGAATTGTCCAGGGTGACACAAACTAATAAATGTCTGAACTTGGCCCAAGATAGAAAAGCTTCAAGTCCAGGTCTAGTAATGTATTATGTGTTGATTGTTTAGGAACTAAGTTAAGGGGGACTTATTACCACTGTGTCCTAAGGGGGATGAATTTTTCAGAAAATGTCACTCTTAAAGACTATCTGTTATATCAGAGCATATTTGAGATCTACATCTGGAAAGAGAGAATTTGTCCAGAGTTTGGTTCTTAAGATCATGAAGTTTCACTTGTACCAAATAGGAAATAGGAATAATATTTTCTATAATAGTTCTAAAAAGTGAATATGCCTGTATATACATAACTATATAATGCATACATACATACAAACACACAGACACAGACACAGACCCACACACACACACACACACACACACACATATATATATATATATATATATATACATTGTACATGTTTTGTTTTGTTTTGTTCTGTACTCACATACTTTTTTTAGAGATGCTGTGGAGGATATTGTTCCTGTTTATTGTTTAAGTACAGATGGGACTTGATGGTCTTTGGGATCTCTTGTCTCTCTGTGGATCATCCCAAATCACGAGTTTTTTGTATATACGTGCATATGCATGTACACATGTATGCATACATGCATACTCATATATATGCACAAACACATATGTATTATGCACAACCAAATATATATCAAAATAGAAGCAAGGTTTGGAAATACTCTTTACATTGAGCTAAAATTTACCCTACCATAACATTCATAATAGGTATACACATATGTGTATGTGTGTCCATATCTGTGTACATATAGATATGCATATAGATATATTGAAATGTATGCATGCATACTTATAATTTGAACATATACATTGAATATCACATTGGTTTTATACTTATATGTGAATATAAATATGTACATTTGTGTATGTGTGTATGAGTCCTAAATGAAGGAAAGTGGTTTGTGAAGAGAGCAACATTGATTGGGTCAGGGAATTAAAATGAAATCATTACATAAGGTTGTGCTTAAGTTTATTTTTAAAGGAAAATAGGAATTCTTAGTTATGGAGGATATAAGGAGGGAGTGCATTTTAGATATGGGGGATAGCAAGTGTAAAGATAAGAAAACAGGAGATGGAATAACAAATAGGAGATGGATTTCTGTAGATGAAGAATAATAAGAAAGCTACTTTGAAGGAAGCATAAAGTCCACCAAGAATAATAATTTGTAATAAGGATGATAGATAGGTTTGGGCCAAGATGTGAAGAGTTTTAAATGCCAACCTAATATTTGACTCTGGAGGTGATAGAGAGCCACTGAAGTTTGTTGAGTGGTATAATGACATGATTGGATTTGCATTTTAGGCAAAATGCTTTGCGAGCTTGTTGAAGGTTGTATTGGAACGAGAAGAGACTTGACTCACAGGAACAAATAAAAGGCCATTGTAATAGTACAGGAAAGAGCTATTAAGGTCCTGAACTAATGTTGGAAATGAGCAAGTATTAAAATTTTGTAAGTGGTAAAGGCCAAAAGGATGAGGACTTGACATTTGACTAGCTATATTAATGGAGTGATGAACCAAGAATAGCATATACGTTGTAGACATATGTGATTAGAAGGAAGTTCAGAAAAAGGGTAGATTTGCAGGGCAAGAAAATGAGGTCTTTTTGGGACATGCTGAATGTGAAATACCTAGGATACAACTAATTTGATACTTCAAATAGACAAATTGGTGATGTGGGATGTGGGATCACAGCTTCAAAAAGAGAACAGATCTGTATGCATAAAATTGGGAATCCTCAAAATAGAAATGATAATTAAGCTAATGAGAATTGAAATAATTGTCTCAGCTTGAGGGAATGTAGAGAGACAAAAGAAGGGGACAGAATTTTGGGGGACATCAAGAGTTAAAGATGTGATGAAGATAAAGTTATGGAAAGATGGAGTAAAGTCAGGAAACTGCTCAAGCTCTCCCAGTTTCCCTCAAAAACCACATGAAACCAAGCCTCTGAACAGAGTCTAAAGGAATGAAACCATTCTCCAACTCAATATAGACTGGAAAAACTTCAGAAAGATAAGTGTGTGAGAGGGTCTTAATTATAGCCAATCAGCAACTAAGACTTTCAACCCTGGCTCAATAGAGGAACATCAGTGGGGCAACCTTCAGTCCCAGCTCAGAAGGCAAATTCTGAGAAATCAGGCTGTTGCCTGAACAGAAGAGGCAAAGCCACCCCCAGCAAACACAAAGGACCCCTATGCTCAAAATCAAGACTCAGAGCTGAACAGGAAACTTAGGACAGTACCTCCTTTGCTCCAGGAGTAAAGCTCAAGCATAAAAGTAAAAAAAAAAAAAAAAAAAAAAAAAAAAAAGGAAATACCAAAAGAAAAGAAAAGAAAATGAGCACAAAACAGAAAAGAACCCTTGACCATAGAAAGCTACTATGGTGACAGAGCAGGACAAAACACAAACTCAGACAAGGACAGAATGCCCTCAGAGGAAATTTCAAAAAGTGAAAAGAATTGGTCTCAAACCCAAAG
This sequence comes from Sarcophilus harrisii, assembly GCF_902635505.1. NCBI lineage: Eukaryota > Metazoa > Chordata > Mammalia > Dasyuromorphia > Dasyuridae > Sarcophilus > Sarcophilus harrisii. The sequence continues at coordinate 398,611,643 of NC_045429.1, read as the reverse complement.
AGGTTTCTTGGAAAGATTCATAAAAGACTTTAAGAGGCAAATAAGAAGAAAAAATGAGAAAGTAAATGAGAGATATGCATAAGGGAGTCAACAAGTTAGAAAGGGAAAGAAAACAATGTCTGAAAAAATAACTTTTTAAATAGTACAATTAACCAAATTAAAAAAAAAAAGATAAAAAAGCTGACTGAAGAAAATCACACATTAAAATCTAGAACAGAGCAAATGCAAGCTATTGACTTTGTGAGACAGCAAGAATCAATCAAACAAACTTAAAAAAAATGAAAAAATGAAAGAAAATGTGAAATGTCTCCTTGGAAAAACAGCTCACCTGGAAAATAGATCGAGAAGAGACTATATAAAAATCACTGGCCTACCTGAAAGCTATGATCAAAAAAAGGAGCCTGGATAGCATTCTACAAGAGATTATTAAGGAAAATTGCCCTAATATTCTAGTAACAGAAGGGGAAATACTCATTTAAAGAATCCAGCAATCACCTTCGGAAAGAGATACTACAAGCAAAACCCCACGAACATTGTTCCAAAACTCCAATCTTAAGGAAAAAATCCTGCAAATTGCCAGGCAAAAACAATTCAAATATCAAGGAGCAACAGTCAGGATTATCCAGGATCTGGCAGCTTCTATATAAAGACTCAAAAGACCTGGAATACCATATTCTGGGAAGGCAAAGGACCTAGAGATACAACCAAAATTTAACCAGCCAGTGAGACTCAGCATCATCTTTCTTTCTTTTTTTTTTTCTTTTTTTTATTTTTATTTAATAGCCTTTTATTTACAGGTTATATGCATGGGTAACTTTACAGCATTAACAATTGCCAAACCTCTTGTTCCAATTTTTCACCTCTTACCCCCCCCACCCCCTCCCCTAGATGCCAGGATGACCAGTAGATGTTAAATACATTAAAATATAAATTAGATACACAATAAGTATACATGACCAAAACGTTATTTTGCTGTACAAAAAGAATCAGACTTTGAAATATTGGACAATTAGCTTGTGAAGGAAATCAAAAATGCAGGTGGGCATAAATATAGGGATTGGGAATTCAATGTAATGGTTTTTAGTCATCTCCCAGAGTTCTTTCTCTGGGCATAGCTGGTTCAGTTCATTACTGCTCCATTGGAAATGATTTGGTTGATCTCGTTGCTGAGGATGGCCAGGTCCATCAGAACTGGTCATCATATAATACTGTTGTTGAAGTTTATAATGATCTCCTGGTCCTGCTCATTTCACTCAGCATCAGTTCATGTAAGTCTCTCCAGGCCTTTCTGAAATCATCCTGTTGGTCATTTCTTAGAGAACAGTAATATTCCATAATATTCATATACCACAATTTATTCAGCCATTCTCCAACTGATGGACATCCATTCAGTTTCCAGTTTCTAGCCACTACAAAAAGGGCTGCCACAAACATTCGTGCACATACAGGTCCTTTTCCCTTCTTTATAATCTCTTTGGGATATAAGCCCAATAGTAACACTTCAGCATCATCTTTCAAGGGAAGCCATAAAACTTGAATGAAGTAATAAATTTCAATCATTTCTATTGAAAAAAAAATCAACACAAAACAGAAAATCTAATCTACAAACACAGGACACATAACAAGTCCAAAAAGGTAAACAGGTAAAAAAAAATATATTATTCAAAGGTTTAAACTGTTTACATCCCTAGATGGGAAAACAATATCTGTAACTGGAGAAGTATATCTATCACAGGGGCAGACAGAGGGGCCAAGACATGGACTAAGGGTGTGGTTGTGAATGGTCTCTGACATGGTGCCATCAAAGAAAAAGAAATTAAGGGTTGGGAAAAGATCTCTACTGGAAAAGAAAAAGGAAGTACAATGAAACAAATTTGTTCACATGAAGAGGGGCAAAAGACCTATTACAATGGAGGGGGAAAAAGAGAGGGGGATGAGCACTGTCTGCAGCTTGATCTCATCATGTTTGGCTCTAAGAGGGAATAACTTAATTATTTATTTGGGTTTAGAATTTTATCTAACCCTATATAGAATTGGGAAGAGAAAGAAAAAGAAAAGGGAAGGGCAGGATAGAAGGAGAGCAGAAAAATTAGGGAAAAATAAAAGAGAAGGGAGGAAAGGTTGATAGAAGACAAAGTAGTGGGTGGAATACATTAAAAAATATTACTAAGAGAAAGGGGGAAGGATGATAGGAGATAAGGTAATGGATGGGGTGGGTTAAAAAACACTACTAAGAGAAGGGGAAGGGAAAAAGGAATAAAGTATTGGGCAGGGTGGGTAAAAATACACTGCTAAGCATAGGGGAAGGGGTGATAGGAGATAAGGTAGTGAGTAGGGTGGATAAAAAAAACACTAAGACAAGGGAGGAGGGGTGATAGAAGATAAGGTACTAGGTAGGAAGGGTAAAAAAAATACTACTAAGGATAGGGAGAAAAGAGAGAACAAAAGTATATACAGGGGAGAAAGTAGAATGGAAGGAAATGCAGAGCTAGTAATTATAACTATGAATGTGAATAGAATGAACTCTCCCATAAAATGTAAGTGAATAGCATAGTACATTAAAAACAGAATTCTATAATATGTTTTTTACAAGAAACAAATTGAACACAGAGAGACACATATATACTAAAGGTAAAAGATTGGGACAGAATTTATTACACTTCAGCTGAAGTAAAGAGCAGGAGTAGCAATTTTGATCTCAAATAACAAAAAGTAAAAATAGGTCTTATTAAAAGAGATAAAGAAGGAATATACATTTTGATAAAAAGTACCATAAATAATGAAGTACTAATGATACTAAATATGTGCAGCATATGGTAGAGCATGAAAATTCCTATCTAAGATTTTAAGCCAGTTGCAGGGAGAAATAGCAAAACTATTCCATAAGGGGAACTATAAATTTCCCCTCTCAGAATCAGACAAATTTAACCACAAAATAAACAAAAAAGAAACTAAGCCAATTAATAGAATCCCAGAAAACCTAGATATGATAGACCCTGGAGAAAACTAATTAGGAACAGAAAATAAGATACCTTTTTCTTAGCACCACATGGCACCTACACAAAAATTTACCATGTATTAGGGCACAAAAGCCTTCAAATACAGAATCAAATCAGAAATACAGAAAATCAAATACAGAAAGTCAGAAATAGTTATTGGTTCCTTTTCAGACCACAATGCAATAAAATTATATTCAGTACAGGGCCAGGGAAAGACAGATTAAAAACCAACTGGAAACTAATAATATAAAATTCTAAAGAATGATTGGGTCAAACAGCAAATCAGAAAAACAATCCATAATTTCATTCAAGAAAATGACAATAATTAGACAACATACCAAAACCTATGGGATGCAGCCAAAGCAGTTCTTAGGAGAAATTGTATATCTCTAAGTAACTACATGAATAAAATAGAGAAAGCAGAGATCAGTGACTTTCTAGCTAAAAAATCTAGAAAATAACAAATTGAAAACCCCTAATTAAATACAAAATTAGAAATGTTAAAGCTCAAAGGAGAGATTAATAAAATAGAAAGTAAGAAAATTATTGAATTAACAAATAAAACTAAAAGTTGGTTTTATGGGGAAAAACCAATAAAATAGATAAATCTTTAGTAAATTTGATCAGCAAGAGGAAAGGGGAAAAAAAAAAGTTATCAGCATCAAAAATGAAAAGGGTGACTCTACCACCAATGGAAAAAAAAATTAAAGCAATAATTAGGAGCTATTTTTTTTCTACTCTATGGCAGTAAGTCTGATGATCTAATTTAAATGGACGAATATTTATAAAAATATAAATTGTCCAGGTTAACAGAAGAGGAAATAAATTACTTAAATAGTTCCATTTTAGAAAAAGAAATTGAGCAAGTCATTTAGTAACTGCCTGAAAAAAAAATCTCCAGGGCCAGATGGATTTACAAGTGAATTCTACCAAATAGTGAAAGAACAATTAATTCCAATAGTACATAAAGTATTTGGAAAAATAGGTAAAGAAAGATTCCTGCCAAATTCCTTCTATGACATAAATAGAGTACTGATACTAAACCAGAAAAAGCTAAAACAGAAAAACAAAATTACAGACCAATCTCCTTAAAGAATACTGATGCAAAATTTTAAATAAAATTTTAACAAAGAAATCACAGCAACTTATTAGCAGGATAATATGCTATGATCATGTGGAATTTATACCAGAAATGCAGGGTGGGTCAATATCAGGAAAACTATGACCATTATTGGCCATATTAAAAAACTAACAGAAATCATATGATAATATTAATAGATACAGTAAAACTTTTGATAAAATACAGCACCCTATAAAACACATTCCTATTAAAAACACTAGAGAGAATAGAGATAAAGGGAGCTTTCCTTAAGATAATAAGCTGTATCTATCTAAAACCTAGGCATTGTTTGTAATGGAGAGAAACTAGATATATTCCCAATAAGATCAGAGGTGAAACAAGGATGACTATAATCACCACTATTAGTCATCGTTATACTATAAATGTTGGCTTTAGAAATAAGAAAAGAAAAAGAAATTAAAGGAATTAGAAAAGGCAATGAACAAATAAAACTATCCCTCTTTGCAGATGATATTTTTAGTGAATCCTCTAAAATTATCCAAAAACATACTGAAAACAATTCACAGCTTTAGGAAAGGTGCAGGGTATAAAATAAATTCACACAAATCATCAGCATTTCTATTATTGACAAAGTCCATCAACAAGAGATAGAAAGAGAAATTCCATTTAAAATTCTTGTGGACAAAATAAAATACTTGAGGGTCTACCTGCTAAGACAAACCCAGGAATTATATAAACACAATTACAGAACACTTTTCACACAAATAAAGTTAGATCTAAACAATTGAAAAAATATCAATTGTTCATGGCTGGGCTGAACTAATATAATAAAAATGACATTTTTACCTAAATTGTTGTACTTGTTCAGTGCCCTACCAAACAAACTACCCAAACATTGTTATAAAGTAGGAAAAATAATAAGAAAATTCATCTGGAAGAACAAAAGTTCAAGAATAACAAGGGAATTAATGAAAAAGAAATATACAAAGGATGGTGGCTTAGTAATACCAAGCCTAAAACTAATATTGTAAAGTAGCAGTTACCCTGGCTAAGAAATAGAGTGATGATACTATATGATGACCAGTTCTGATGGACTAGGCCATCCTCAGCAACGAGATCAACCAAATCATTTCCAATGGAGGAGTAATGAACTGAACTATGCCCAGAAAAAGAACTCTGGGAGATGACTAAAAACCATTACATTGAATTCCCAATCCCTATATTTATGCACACCTGCATTTTTGATTTCCTTCACAAGCTAATTGTACAATATTTCAGAGTCTGATTCTTTTTGTACAGCAAAATAACGTTTTGGTCATGTATACTTATTGTGTATCTAATTTATATTTTAATATATTTAACATCTACTGGTCATCCTGCCATCTAGGGGAGGGGGTGGGGGGGTAAGAGGTGAAAAATTGGAACAAGAGGTTTGGCAATTGTTAATGCTGTAAAGTTACCCATGCATATATCCTGTAAATAAAAAGCTATTAAATAAAAAAAAAATAGAGTGATGTATAAGTGGGATAGATTAGATATACACAACACAATAATCAAGGTCTATAGCAATCTAGTATTTGATAAACTGCCAAACCCCTGCTTCTGGAACAAGAACTCACTATCTGACAAATTGCTGAGATGAAAAATAATATGTCAGAAACTCTGCATAGACCTACATCTATACCAAATAAAGTCAAAGTGGATACATGACATGGGCATAATGGATGATACCAAAAATAAACTGGGAGAACAAGGGATAATTTACTTACCAGATCTTTGGAGAAGGAAGAAATTTATGAGTAAAGAAGAACAAGAGAACATTTATGAAAGGTAATACATGGACAACTTTGGTTACATTAAATTAAAAAGTTTTTCCACAAACAAACCCCAAAGAAACAAGACTAAAAAGGAAGTATAAAGATGGGGAAAATATTTACAGCTAGTATTTCTAATAAAGGTCTCATTTCTAAAATATATAAAGAACTATGTCAAGTTTATGAGAATACAAGTCATTCCCCAATTTATAAATGGTCAAAGATATGAACAGACAATTTTCAGATGATGAAATTACATTCATCTATAGTTATATGAAAAAATGCTTTAAATCACTATTTATTAGAGAATTGCAAATGAAAACAACTCTGAAGTACCACCTCACACCTCTCAGGTTGGCTAAAATGACAAGAAATGATGATAAATGTTAGAGAAGATGTTGGAAAATTGGGGCACTAATGCATTGTTGGTGGAGTTGTGAAAAGATCCAACCATTCTGTAGAGAAATCTGGAACTATGCCAAAAGGGCTATAAAACTTTGCATATCCTTTGACCCAACAATGCCATTACTGGGACTGTATCCCAAGCAAATCATAAAAGAAGGAAAAGGCCCCACATGTGCAAAAATGTTTGTAGCCACTTGTTGTGGTAGCAAAGAATTGGAAAATAAGTAAATTTCCATTAATTGAGAAATAGCTAAACCAGTTGTGATATATGAAGACAATGGGATATTGTCGTTTTATAAAAAATGATGAACAAGCTGATTTTACTAAGACCTGGAAAGATTTACAAGAACTGATGCAGAATGAAAAAAGCAGAACCAGGAATACATTGTATATAGGCAGTGATTCAGTGATCTAAAGCAGTCTTAATAGACTTTGGACAGAAAATGTCATCTGCAGCCAGAAAAAGAACTAAGAAGATTCAAAGTAAATCAATACATGCTATGTTAATTTCTTTTTTATGTTTTTTTAAATCTCTCCCTTCTTTGTTCCCTTCTGCTCTAATTTTTCTCTCCCAACATGATTCATAAAGCAATGTGTATTAAAAATAAATAAATAAATGAATGATTTTTTTAAAAGATAAGGTTATGGCAAAAGCAATTGGAAATAAGGGGAAACAAAAGATAAAGAGACCTTAGAAAGAGCAACGGAATTGGGCTTCTTTTCTTTACTCCTTTTATACTCTTTGACTTAATGATTTCACCAGCTCTTTGTCATCTCAATATAGATGATTTTGGGTGGGGGGTATTTACATGGTTAAACCTTTCTCCTGAATTCTAGTCTCTCATGTCCAATTTCCTTTTGGACATCTCAAACTGTACATGCTGCAAACATTAAATTCAACTGGTCCATGATAGAATTCTTTCTTTTCCCTCAAATCTTTCCCTGTTCTTAATCTTACTAACTTCTCTATGACTGATCTATCACTATCACTATCACTATCACTGATAATGCTCCTAAATTCAATGTTACCTTCAACTCCTCACCTCTTATCCCTTATCCAATTTGTTGTCAAATCTTATCTATTACTTTCTATCAAGTAGCCTAGCTGTACCAGACCTAAAACTATAAAGTTATAAAGTAACATTCATAAAAATCATTTAGTACTGGCTGAGAAATAGAGTGGTGAATCAGTGGAACGGGTTAGATACACTCGATATAATAATCAATGACTATAGTAATCTACTATTTGATAAACATGCAGACTTCAGTTTCTGGGAGAAGAACTCACTATTTTAACAAAAATTGCTGGTAAAACTGGAAAATAATGATAAGTGGTCAAAAGATATGGACAGATAATTTTCAGATGATGAAATTAAAGCCATTTATAGTCATATGGAAAAATGTTATAAATCACTATGATTATAGAAATGCACATTATAACAATTCTGAGGTACCACCTCATACCTCTCAGTTTGAGGGATGACAGTAATAGATAATGATAAATGTTGGAGGAAATGTGGACACTAATGCATTGTTGCTGGAATTGTGAAATGATCTAGCCATTCTGGAGAGCAATCTGGAACTATGCCCAAAGGGCTATCAAACTGTATATACCCTTTGACCCAACAGTGCCTCTACTGGGTCTACATCCCAAGGAAATCATTAATGTGAGGAAAGGACTCAAATGTGCAAAAATGTTTGTAGCAGCTCTTTTTATGATAGCAAAGATTGGAAAATAAATAGATGACCATCAATTGGGCAATGGCTGAATAAGTTGTGACAGTAATAGAATATTTTTATTCTATTAAAAATGATAAACAAGATGATTTTAGAAAGCCCTGGAAAGATTTTCATGAACTGATACTGAGCAAAACAAGCAGAATCAGGAATATGCTGTACACAATAACAGCAAGAATGTGAGATGATCAACTATGAAAGACTTGGCTCTTCTCAGTGGTTTGGTGATCCAAAGCAATCTCAATAGACTTTGGACAGAAAATGCCATCTGCATCCAGAAAAAGATCTAAGGAGACTGAATGTAAATCAACACATGCTATGTTCACTCCTTTTTTCTGTTTTTTTTTTTCCTATGGTTTTTCCCTTTTGCACTGATTTTTAATTTAAATTAATTAAATCTTTGCCTCCCTCCCTCTCTCTCTGTCTCTGTCTCTGCCTTTCTCTTTGTCTCTCTCTCCCATAATACACACAACATAAATATGCATATGTATATACATACATATATACAGTATACATGTGTACATTTATATACATATACACGTACACTTAACATGCAAACTATATATGTATGTGTATAGTTTTTTACCTATCTCTATATCTCAGGCTTAGTATAGTACCTGAAACATAGCAGATGCTCAATAAATGCTTATTGACTGAATAATTTTATCAAAAAAACTATAATAATGAGTGAATACTTGATGAAAAGATGATTAATTGTGTCAAATACTGTGTATAGATTTTTTTTAAAGGAGAAAGATCCTAAAAAGACATTGGCCCATGTAGGATATGTCTACATAGGGTTTGCATTTAAGGATGTACTTAGGGACTCAATCAAGAAAAAAATTATTTGTATTCATCAAACCAAAGAAACAAAAAACAATTTAATTTTTTTTAATTACTGTTTGATCCAAATTGAGTGCAATATGCAACTTATCCATGGGCAGTGAACTCCTTCAGCCACTCTCCAGACAGCAATAGTGCTTCAAAAATGTTGCACCCTACCCTTTCCACACATCCACATCCACATCCACATCCACATATACATACACATACACTTATACATACACAGACATACCTCTCTCACACATACACAACATGGAGAATTCTTCAGTTCTTCCTCTCACAGTCATTGCTGCTATTGTGGTGCAGTGTTCTTAGAGGAAAAGGACCTTTCTATACATTTCTACAGAAGCTCTATTATACAGTTCAGCATTTATTTCATGATACAACTATATATTTTAAAATTGAAAGACCTTGTCACTTAATTAATATAAAATGCAAAGTTACTTTTCTTAGAGAGGAGAAGAGTGGCACATTAAGGTATGCTGGTACATATACATTTCTTATTATATATATGCATATGAGACAAGAAACCGGAAGGGTAATCATGAAATTATAGGTAATTTAGGAGAGTATATGTGTAAAGCTAGAATACAAAAGTTTAAAGAGTATATGAGGGAGAGAAAGTAATGGTAGCAGATACAGCTTTTTCTAGGTTTTAGGTGAGAAGCCTTTATCCAATAAAGATATTGGAAAATAACTATAGGGCATGGTAAGTTTAATAAATGGATATTGTCATTGTTTTAAAGATGAAGGAGGGACAGCTAGGTGGTGCAGTGGATAGAGTACCAACCCTAAAGTCAGGAGGAGCTGAGTTCGAATCTGGACTCAGGCACTTCCTAGCTGTGTGACCATGGGCAAGTCACTTAACTCCAATTACTTCAGAAAAGAAAGAAAAAGAAAAGGAAAAAGGAAAAAAAAACAGGGGAAATAAACAACAGAAGAAAAAAACATAATTGTGCATTCAATATAATAGAGAAGATATAGTAAGTGGTAGGATAAAGGATCTGGTATAGTAATTATCCTTTATTAGGAGAAGGGTCACCTCATCATCTCATCTTGGAGTAAAGGAGAGTGTAGGAGAATTATATAAAAGTGTAGATATCCTGATAAATGTTTAACAACTGGTTTTCCAGGAAACAGAAATATGTAAATATACTTTTAAGCTTAATCTGATTTATTAACATTTTGTCTATCATTTTTTCATGTCTAGACAATCTACAAAACAATAAATGAAGTTGTTATTTTTAGCATTTCTTGATTTTCAAGGAGTAAATGCTCACACCAAAAATGTAATAAATAAGTCTTTCTTCAGTTGGCTCTCCTTAATCCATATGAACTGGTTCCACCACACTATTATAAAGGGTTCATTACATTTAGAGTGGGGGAAAAGAAGAAGTTCTAGGCAAGTAATCCCTAAAGTAAAAATAGAAAGATTGGAAAAATTGCTGTGAAGAATGGGAGAGAATTAGTTAGCCAGGAGTAAAATGTCTGAGTGTAATGAAGAGTCAATTGAATCCAAATAGAATAAATTTTTAGGGGACCCAGTGACACATGGTTGCATAATTTTCTCCAGCTTCATCCAAGTGAAGACATTGGTGAGAGCAAATTAGGATTGGCAAATAAGCAATGATAAATTGAGGAAGCAAGGAATTTGAGAGCAAGTTTAATATAGAGTTGAACTAGTTAACTGTGTAAATTGAGGAAAGGAAAACAATAAAGCCAATACAGAGATAATATCCTGGGAAAATACTAAATAAAGTAGTAGGGAATGGAGGTCATAGAGAAGACAAAGAATAAAAGAGGAATAAAACCTAGACAAAGGTAGAATGATATGAGATTATTATCTAAATAACTAATTTCATTAGTTTTCGTTATGAAAGTAGAACATTTCTAGGTGATGGAAAAATCAAGGATTTAACCATCCCCATATATGATTTAGGTAGAGGTGAAAAATAGATCATTACCCATTAGCAGATTGAGAAGCAGGGAGGTAATAATTAACATTATTAAGTACATACAATAAGAACTGGAGTTAGGTTGTGTAAGGTGATATTGGGTCAAGTATTGGATTCCTTGAGAAACAAGGAAGAATGATTTAGGTTAAGTCAGTGGACAATAATAACCATGATGCATGGTCAGAGATAGTGCTATCCTTGAGGAAACCAGAAAATGGAATGGGAGAGGAAGAGACCAAAAAAAACATACTCCATCTATGGTCTGATCAGGAGAAAGCACAATGGGATTTTTACTTCCCTCTTTGGACAAAAAGCTTGATTTTTGAAATTTAAAGATCATCTAATTTTAATATAATGGTTTTAGAACTGAAAAAGACCATAGAGTCCATCCTATTCTCTTTCTCTCATATTACAAATAAAGAAATATAGATCAAAGGAGAAATAGCTTTAATGTCACACAGACAGTAAGTGATATAGTTGGAATATGAAAATGCATCCTATGGTTTTAAAATCAATCATCTTTCTCTGGTTCCAAGCTGACTTACAAATTTTGCCCTCTATGTTACAGATGAAGAAGTAAAATCCAGAGAAATTATTTTGCTCAAAGTCAGTTAAAAAACAAGAAACTGCCAGTTGATGAATTCTACTATGGATTATATTGTAGGTAGGCTTATTGTCAGTAGAAGTTATTAGTGTGTCATTAAGTCATTAAGAAGTTTCCTTTGGCTACTATTTTATACTATAGACTCTTTCTGTACTTGCATTCCACTTAAAACCCCAGATCTTTTTCAAACAGAAGGTTGCTTGCCGATTTTTCCCTTTATTTTACTTGTAAAACTGATCTTTTTAGCCTAACATTACCTTGAAAGCAACAAAGAGAAATGAGAAGCCCTCATCCCAACTGAAGAGTCCCAATGTTTTCTCTTAGATAATCTCTTCAGGACTCCTTGTTACTGACTTTGCAGAAGAGACCTTTGTAGGAGAGGAAAAAAAAGGAAAGAAAAAAAAAAAATAAAGCTTCTACAGGGAGACAATGACTCCCGAGGCAGACATTCTCTACAGCAGGCTGTTGGCCATTTTTTTTGGTTTTTCAGAGCATTTAGCTCATCTATTTACAGAATGTTTTCCTAACCATGTAGCTTGGGTGGGAACAAAGGGGGAAAGGTTAAAAATGTGGAAATGTTTCTTTAGTAATTCAGATTCTGATGTACTGAGTTGTTTACTTGTCCACATGCAAAGCAGATTTATCCTGTATGCACCAGTAGTTCAAAAATAGCCCTCCACGGGATATTCCTGGTATTAGGCTGGGATGCAGTGAGGTGTGTTTGTAAGGTGCCCAACCATCTTTTAAACTAGGTAAATAGGACTGGGGGATTTCTTTTCTTTTTTTTTTTTTTTAATCAAATGCATTTCCCCATCATTTCCTCATAAGCTTCGTGAAAGGATTGTTCTGGCTCACTGATACTGTCTACCTCAGAGGGAGTGGGCTAAAAATGATCAAATCCACACCTACATTGAGACTATTCTGCAGTTCTCAGGGGTGAAAACTGAAGGAAGGAAGCAAGATCTGAAAATCTGTTGATCTTTTAACTTTGTTGATAGAAAACAAATATATAGTAAGTTCAATGGGTAGCACTAGCTCCAAAATTGGAGAACTCTTCTAAAAAGTGGATGATTCTGTAACTAAATTATTTTTTTTCTCTGAATGCCAAATGGCAGCTCTCATTGACATAAAAATTTGGACCTAATGTCCTTGAAAAAAGTGAGGGTCCCAGAAAAAAATCTGAGCCTTAAATCAGATACACCAATCACTCTAAAAAGATACAATTCCATGCCAGAGTCTCTTTGAGTTTGGAATTCCAAAGACAGGCATGCTAGCCCACCTTCCAAAATAATGAAAATTCATTTTAATTTCAAATTTGTACCCCTTAGGCACAATTTCTGGCTGGCATGTAGTATGCACTTAATAATTGTTTGTATATTGATAGATTATTTTTTTCTTCAATAGTATTTTAGTTTTTCAATATTGTTTTCAACATCATTTTTTGTAAGATTTTGAGTTCCATTTTTTCTCCCTTTTTCCCTTATCTCCCCCTTCCCCAAAATATCAAGCAATCTAATATGGGTTATACATGTATAAGAGAGATTAATTTTTAGATGACTGCATGGTACTATGTAAAGGAAAAATACTGTCCCTCACTCACTCGTAAATGAAGGAAAGTCAACTCTCAGAGACATCCAAGAACTGCCAAAGGAGTGCATTTCTTGACTCAGCATAATAGTCCTAAAACCCATTGGGGAAAAAGCTACTTTTAGAGCCCATAGATAGGAGGAGCAGTGAAGAAGGGGACTTGGAGGGTGTAGAGGTTATTATACTAAGAGAAAGCAGCCCTAAATGCTTGTTTCTAGAGATGTCAGACATGTTGAATGCAAATACATTGAAAAGCTATGCATTTTTTGGAAATCAGCAATTACTATTAGTGAAGCATGTTAAGAAAGGAATTTGGAGAATTCATGTCAACATGGCTACTTAGACACTTGCAAATCTAGTTTTAATTCCTTGAGGAATTTCAAACAGCTATAAAATATACAGGCGGGAATCCGTGGCAGCCCTATGAGGATAGACTCAGAAGCTGAAACCATTGCAAACAATTCTTCTCCCCCCATTCAGTAACTACACTGATGCTATATTAATGTTCCTAAAAACACTTCTTTAAAAAGTAAATTGTCAATGACTTCTCCTTTCCCTGTAGAAAAATAATAAATTCTGTCATTCAAGGACCTTCCCCATTTAGTTTCAACTAGCTTTAGCTTCTACTACTATTCTATACAAGGTCTTCACTCAAGCCAGAAACAATCAAGCTCAATGTTCTCTAAATGTCCTTTAAACTACTTTTGCTCATAGCTTTCTCTGTTTTTGGAGAAAAAGATTGCCATAGACAAAAGAATCCAAGACTGAAGTCAGGAATTAATATAGGTTCGAATCTCACCCCTGATATTTGAGATGAGTCAATGGCCAAATCACTTAACTACTCTGAGAAATCAGTTTATTCATCTTTAAACTGGAGAAAATTATATTTATAGCCCTTATTTTTTAAAAAAGAGATTACTGTGAGACTAAAATGAGATAAGTAATAAAAAATGCTTTATGGTTTTTTTTTTTTTTCCCCCCTGAGGCAATAGGGCTTAAGTAACTTATCCAGGGTCACACAGCCAGGAAGTGTTAAGTATCTGAGACCAGATTTGAACTGAGGTCCTCCTGACTTCAGGGCCACTGTTCTATCCACTGTGCCATCTAGCTGCCTCCACTTTAAGATTTTTAACCAACGATTATTTTATTTCTTGTCAATTACATTAAAAATAGTTTTCAACATTTATTTTTTATAAAATTTTGAGTTCCAAATTTTTCTCCCTCCTTCTTTTCCATTTCCCTTTCCCAAGACAGCAAGCAATCTGATGTAGGTTATACATGTAATAAACATATTTCTATATTAGACTTATTGTGAAAGAATCAGAATAAAAGAAAAAAAAAACAAATTTAAAAAAGTGAAAATAGTATGCTTCAATTTGTATTACTGGCCCATACTTCTTTTTCTGAAGATGGATGACATTTTTCATTACAAGTCTTTTGGAATTATCCATTATTATTCCATTTATTCACCATTCTATTTCTTAGCCAGTACCAAATGTTTTTAATGATTGTTACTTTATAATATAGTTTTAGATTTGATACAGTTCCACCTTCCTTTACATTTTTTCCATTAATTCCCATAAAATTCTTCACTTTTTCTTTTTCCAAATGAATTTTGTTATCATTGTTTCTAGCTCTACAAAATAACTTTTTGGTAGTTTAATTAGTATGGTACTGAATAAATAGATTAATTTAGGAAGAATTGTCATTTTAATATATTAGCTCAGCCTATCTATCTGCAACTGATATTTTCCAGTTGTTTAGATCCGACATTATCTGTGAGGAAAGTGTATTGTAATTCTTATTTATATAGTCCCTGGGGTTGTTTTAGAAGGTAGATTCCCAAATATGTATATTTTTTATTTTCTACATTTCTTTTCAATGGAATTTCTCTTTCTTTGTCTGGCTGCTGGACTTTGTTAGTGATATATAGAAATGAGGATTATTTATATGGGTTCAATTTATATATTACCACATTGCTAAAGCTGTTAACTGTTTCAAGTAGTTTTTAGTTGGTTCTCTAGAATTATCTAAGTGTATTATATTATCTGTGAAGCATTATAATTTTGTTTCCTCATTGCCCATTCTAATTCCTTAAATTTCTTTTTCTTCTCTTTTTGTTAAAGCCAATATTTCTAATACTATATTGAATAATACTTGTGTTAATAGGCATCTTTGCTTCACCCTGATCTTATTGTGAAGGCTTCTAGCTTATCCCCATAACAAATAATGCTTGCTGATGGTTTTAGATAGATACTGTTTATCATTTTAAGAAAAAATGCATTTATTTCTATGCTTTCTAATGTTTTTTTTAGTAGGAATAGTGGTGAATTTTTCTCCATCTACTGAATCATATGATTTTTGCTGGTTTTGTTATTGATATGGTCCCTTATAATTTTTCTAATATTGAACCAACTTTGGATAAATCTAATCATATTATCTTGATGATAAATTGTTAGCTCTGTTAATATTTTTATTTAACATTTTTGCATCAAAATTTGTTAGAGAAATTGGTTTGTAATTTTCTTTCTCTATTTTTGCTCTTGCTGGTTTGGGTATCAGCACCCTATTTGTGCTATAAAAACAATTCAACAGGACTCCACCTATTTTTTTTCAAATAGTTTATATAATATTGGAATTAATTGTTCTTTAATTGGTACAATTCATTCATAAATTCATCTAGCCCTGTCCATTTTTTTCTTGGGAAGTTCATTGATGGCTTGTTCCATTTCTTTTTTCTAAATTGAGATTGTTTATATATTTTATTTCCTCTTTTATTAATCTGTTAATTGAGTTCTAAAGAATTAATGGGTCAATTTGTATTCTATTTTTCCCATTGCCTTTTATTATAGATAATTTTCATTACATAATGGTCTGAAAATGAATTATTTAATATTTCTGTCTTTCTGCATTTAATTGTGAGGGTTTTATGCCCTAATATATGATTATTGTGTGTGTGTGTGTGTGTGTGTGTGTGTATGTGTGTGTGTGTTATGTATGTGTATGTGTGTATGTGTAGGTACCATATACCAGGGATATAAAGGTATATACCTTTTTAATCCCCTTTCTCCAGAGGTGTATCTTATCTAATTCTTCTAGAATTTTATTCACCTCCTTAACTTATTTCCTGTTTAATATATGGTTACATTTATCTAGTTCTGAGAGACTGAGATTGAGTTTCCCCATTGGTATAGTTTTGCTGTCTATTTCTTCCTATAATTCATTTAATTTCTCTAAGAACCAGATGTTATATATATATATATATATATATATATATATATATGTTTTGTATTTCTATTACTTCCTTAATTATGCTACCCTTTAACAAGATGCAACTTTCCTCCCTTATCTCTTTTGAAAAGATGTATTTTTTTCTTTTGCTTTGATATCAGAATTGCTACACCTGCTTTTTTTTTTTTTTTTACTTCAGCTGAAACAATATGTATGTGAAACTGTAAATCTATTATGTACAACTTGTTATTCCTGTTAAATATATAATAAAGTTATCAGGTAACTTTTCCCCTTCTTTCTTCTTCTCCTTCCTACTCTAGAGACGTCTTCTGTTAGACATAAATATATGTGTATTTGTGTGTATTTATAAATGTGTGTATGTGTATATATGCATGTGTACAATTATTCTATATATACTTCTATTTACAATTCTTTCTCTTCCTTCATATGTCCTTTGTAGTTAATTTGGATATTGACCTAGTCACTCAATGTTGCTTTTTTATAGGCTTTTTATTTTCTTTGCACTTAATCTATTTTTCCAATTACATTAAATATAGTTTTCAATATTCATTTTTGCAAGATTTTTGGCCCCAAATTTTTCTCCCTACAACACTTCCCTTTTCCTTCCCTAAGACAACAAGCAATCTGATATAGGTTATACTTGTACAATCATGTTAAAAACATATTTCCACATTAGTCATGTTATGAAAGAAGAATCAGGACAAAAGGGGGAAAGATGAGAAAGAAAAAAAAAGACAAAGAGCAAAATAAAAATCATATCTTTGGTCTGAATTCAGACTTCTTACTTCTTTCTCTGGATGTGAGTAACATTTTCCCTCATGGGTCTTTTGGAACTGCCTTGGATCATTGCATTACTGAGAAGAGTTAGGTCCATCTAGTTAATTTGGAACAAGTTTAAGAGACTGCAAATCATTCTCCAATTGATGAATGGTCGCAAGGGTCCTCAAACTTTTTAAACAGGGGGCCAGTTCACTGTCTCTCAGACTGTTGGAGGGCCAGATAGTAAAACCAAAAACTTTGTTTTGTGGACCTTTAAATAAAGAAACTTCATAGCCCTGGGTGAGGGGGATAAACGTCCTCAGCTGCTGCATCTTGCCCGTGGGCCGTAGTTTGAGGACCCCTGCAAAGGATATGAATAGGCATTTGCAGGTCAAGAAATTAAAGTTATCTGTATTCCTGTGAAAAAAATTCAAATTACTATTGATTAGAGAAATGCAAATTAAAACAACTCTGAAGTACCACCTCACATATATCAAATTGGCTAATGTGACAGAAAAAGAAAATGATAGATGTTGGAGGGGGTGTGAGAAAACTCAGATACTACTTCATTGTTGGTAGAATAGTAAACTGATACAATCATTCTAGAGAGCTCTTTATATACCCAAATAGTTATAAGACTATGTATATCTTTTTATCGAGCAATACCACTACTAGGTTTGTATATCAAAGATATCATTAAAAAAGGGAAAATGAACCACATGCAGCAAAATATTTATAGCATCTCTTTTTGTGGAGGCAAAGATTTGAAAGTTAAAAGGATGTCCATCATTCCAGGAATGGCTGAATAAGTTGTTAGAAGTGAATGTAATAGAATACTATTGTTTTGTAAGAAATGATGAGTAGGTGGAATTTAGAAAAACATTGAAAGACTTTTATGAACCAATGATGAAAGAAATAAACAAAAAGAATAAGCAAAAAAGAGAACATTATACGCAGTAACAGCAATATTGTATGATGACCAACTTTAATAGAATTAGCTCTCTTCAATAATACAGTGATCTAAGACAATTCCAGAAGACTTATAATTAAAAATGTCATCCACATTCAGAGAAAAAACCATGGAGTCTGAAAACATATTGAAGATTTTTTATTTTATTTTCTCTTTTATTCTTATTCTTCGTTCACAACATGAATAATATACAAATATATTTAATATGACTGTACATGTATAATCTATATCAAATTACATGTCCTATTGGGAAGATGGGAGAGGAGAAAGGGACAATATTTGTAACTAAAATCTTATAAAAATAAATGTTGAAAACTACCTTTATATGTAATTGAAAAATATTATTAATTGGAAAAAACAAATTTGACTCAGTTCTCTATATATTTTAGAAATGAAGCCTTTGTCAAAAACTGGATATAAAATTATTTCCCAGCTTTCTCCTTTCCTTCTAATCTTAATTTCATTGGTTTGTGATTGTCTAAAACCTTTATTAAGGTAATGTAATCAAAATTATCAATTTTTCATTTCTTAATGGTCTCTACCTCTTTTTTGGTCACAAATTCTTCTCTTCAAAGATCTTACAGGTAAAGCATTCCTTGTTCTCCTATTTTGGTTATAGTAATACCCTTTATGTCTAAATCATGTACCTATTTAGGCCTTATATAAGTATAGAGTACAATGTTGTTCTTAAAACTATTGTTTTAATGTTATTATATACAATGTTCTCTTGTTCTGCTCTCATTACTCCATGGAACTCTGAGTTTTATTTATTTTTTTTCCAAAATCAGCAACTTTGTCATTTCTTACAGAACAATAGTATTGTATCATGATCATTTACCACAACTTATTTAGTCATTCCCCAATTGATGGGCATCACAACAATTTCAAGTCTTTTGCCACAACAAAGAGAGATAATATAAATATTTTAGAATATGTAGGTTCTTTTCCTTTTCCCCTAATCATCTCTAGAAACAGACCTAGTATTAGTATAGCTGTGAAGTGTTTTAGTTTCTTTATCCAGTTCTTAATAATTATGTTTGACATTTTTTCCAGATAGCAAGCATTTATTAAGCTCCTATCCATGTAAGCTCTTGTGTTAAGTGAAAATAATACCAAAACACAGAAATTGATTCCTGTCTTCAGGGAGCCTGCAGTCTACTGGGGATAAGATACAATAGTCCAAATAATATTATAATTAATAAATGATAATTTCAGGAGGAGAGGAAAAGTCCTCGCAACTAGAAAGGCTTGAAAAAGCTTCTCATAGGAGATTATACATGAGATGAGTCTATATGAAGATAAAGTTTGTAAGAGGCAAAGGTCAAAAAATAATGCATTTTAGGAAAGAGAGATGCCTAAGCAAAAACCTAAAGTAGAGGGAATAAAATATCAAATTCAGGGATTAACAAGTAAACCAGATTGACTAGAATGTAGAATGTGTGAAATGAACATATATATATATATATATCACTGGAAAGTTAGATGAGGTAGATCGTGAATGGATTTGTGTTAAGATAAGAAATTTGTTCTTTTCTCTTAAAAGTAATAAGGGGATACTGAAAGTTGTTGAGTCAGGGAATAATAATGGTACAGTTTTTAAGACTAGGAAATTAAAAAACCTGCAATATATTTTGAGACAATATTCTTGTTTTCTTTTACTAGTAAGGGACGATGTCATTATTAGAAAACATGATCATGCTCTCTGACAGCGTGTGTGTGTGTGTGTGTGTGTGTGTGTACCACTGGAATCTTTGATTTCAGTTGGTATATGGAAATCTTCACAAGAAAATTCCTTCTACCATGTAAAGATGGGTAAATATAATTTATGGTTTTAAAAAGTTGTTGGGGAAAAACTGTCAAATGACTAACCTGGGGCCACACCCAGTAATATCAGAACCCAGGACTTCCAGAATTCTTTCTGAATTCTGCCTCACTCTTTCAGGACTTATATATATTATGTTTAATGCCTGCCAGTTCATTATGAAATTGAGGAATTCAGCAGCCCTAGCAGCCAAGTAGCAGGCTTTTTTACAGTAATACATTTCATAATAGGAAAGTAAGCCTTCTCTGAAAGTGTATTATCTCAGGGTTAACTTTAGGAAATGAAATGTTTGATTTTTTGTTTTGTTGAATTTGATTTGTTTTATTTCTTATTCTTTTCAGTATTCAAGCTAACAGCTATGATGATTTATTTTTTAAACATAATTTTATTTTTTCTCAAATTATATCTAAAATTTTTAATATTCATTTTTCAAAATTTGAGCTCCAAGTTCCCTCCTTCCCTTTTTCCTCTTCTCCCTCCCTGAGACAGTTAGCAATGTGATATGTTATATACATGTAATCGTGGAAAACATTTCCATATTAGTCATGTTATGAAAGCATAATTTTAATTTAAAATGTTGCCTCTCCAAAATCACAAAGGTAACAACTTGAGCCTTGATACAAGTTTAAAAAGTAAGTGTCAAATGGCAAAATTAGCTCTTTATTTTCAGAACACAATATAAAATCCCTTAATATATTCCTCTCTTTTCTCTCCAAGATGTTCCTATATTGAAGTTGTTCAAGGAGCAGCAGGAGGGATAATCCACAAATCAAATGAGGCAAGTAACTGAAGATTTGTAGATCTTTATGTCCACTGTTATTATTGCTCATAAGAATATAACTAGATTTTAGACTTTTTTTTTAAGATTTCAAAGTTATTTATACACATTTCATTTGACCTTACAAAATCCTTGAGATGTGGGTTTTATAGTTCCCATTTTGCAGATATAGAAACTAGGACTCAAAGAATCTCAATAACTAGTCTGTGTTTTATAATTAATAAATATGATAAATAACAGGTGGGATTTGAATCTATCTCTTCCTGATTCTTCATTCAGCATGCTCTCCATCTTGCTTACTGATTGAAACTGATATTTGATTTTATTCTTTAATTTTATTTTTATTGCTGTGATTTATTATATTGTTTCCATTTTTAATGCATCCCTTCCCAGCAAGCTACCACTTGGCACAAAGATTTAAAGAGAAGAAAACGTAGTTCAAAAAATTAATCAATGCATTAACTGGGTCAAGAGTATATGCAATATTCCACAGCCACATACCCCAATTTCTGCAAAAAGTCAAGGGGCCATTTCCAAATTCTTCTGTAGGGCCATAAATGGTCCTTATAATTATACAAGATTCATTTTCACTTCTTTTTTTCCCCTTCTGATTGGCATTAAGTTTTATCAGTCATTGTAGTCTTTTCTGACTCCATTTTGAGATGGCAGAGATATTTAAGTTGTTTGCCATTTCATTCTCCAGCTCATTATACAGATAAAGAACTGAAGCAAAGAGGGTTAAGTGACTTCCCCATGTTCAATATAGCTAATTAAGTGTCTAAGGATAGATCTGAAGTTAGGAAGAAGAGTCATCTCTACTGCTTCCTCTCTAGTGTACCACCTAATTTCCCTAGTGGTAATCACTGTCTACATAGTTTTCTTCTTTCTATTTACTTTACTTTGCATCTCTTCATATAAAATGATTTTGTTCTCAACAACTAATTTAGCCATTTTCCATTCTGCAGGCAGCTACTTTGTTTTCATCAGGCACTACACTGTCATGTCAACACTACCAATCCCATCTACCTCTTGCTTTAGTCACATCAAATTTATACTATACATGTTTCTGGAAAGGGCATAGATAAACTCATGATGCATGTGTTTTTCCAGACCAAAGTTTTCTGGCTATTGTTCATGTATATAATATATGTTGCTTTCTCCAACAGAATATAAATTTCTTAAGGATCAGTAAAGACCAAATTTTGTATTTTTATCTCCAGGTGCTGAATATAGTGCCTGGCACATAGAATGAAGAGTTTTCATTTATTTATTTTTAAAGTCTTGCTTTTTATATGGGGCCTTTCTTTCAGTTTTTAACCTCTTTGATACATACACCTACTAGAAAAATTTCTGGAACCCATGATTTTAAGTAGTTCTTCTTGCTTACTAGATTAGTGTATATCAAGTTGTGAAGCTTCTTTCACAATGTAAATGAAAAAAAAATGAGATATGTTACCTTCTAAATGAAAATGATAAAGGGGAAAGGAAAGTCATAATATTTTCTAAAGTTTTACTTTTGTTCTTTTCCTAATCCCTTGACTTCAAGATGACTAGAAATGAAGGTTCTGTAATGATGCACACAAGTGTTTTACAATTAGCAGACCTGTCCCATAAGGGTTGCCAAGTTCTGCTAACTTGAGAGCTCTAATAACAATTCATAGACATTTTTTAAAATGAAAAATGAATCACCCGCACACAGTGGTGTCATTGCCTTTCATTGGATTCTTCCAAGGAGAGAAAGGAAAATTGCTTATTAGAATTCCCTCACTAATAAAACTCTTCCCTGGGCTTGCTTTTTTTCTTTCTTCTTGTAACTGTGTTAGAACTCCATAGCATGTGGTTATGTAGAACTTCTCTCAAGGTTCTGCCCTCCAAATGGTGGTGTTAGCTCCCAAATTTCAGAATGCAATTAGAATCTGATTAGCTTTCACTTGGTTGCCTGGGCAAAGCAGATACTTATTGCCACTCCTGTCATTGGTTTGTCTCTTATTAAAGACCATGGAAAAGATAGGAAGAGAACATTTCTAGAAGCAGCATTCCCTCCCCCAAACGCAAAAAACGTAGCTTGAAAATACAAACTTTACTATACAGATGTTTGAAAGTAGAGGCTGCAGGGGAAATGCTTGTAGAAAAAGAATGAGTGACAGGGAATAAAAAAAATTCCAATAAAACCTGACTCATTTCTAAATATCTCTAGCTGCTAGCATAATGGTCGATCCCCATTAGCCAAGTCTGTAATTTGTTCACAGATAACACCTAGGGACAAGTCCTGATGCATTAAAGATAAAGACGCACAAAATCTGTGGACTCCTGTGCCTGTATTTATATCTTAAGAAATTTTGTCATTAGGCTCAAATTAAAAATGAGCTGTCGGGTTCCCTTAATAATTAATGTTGAAATGAAAGACTGTTTCAAGTGCGATGCATTTCATTTAATGTTGAGCAGGGTTCTATTTACTGTAATTCCACCTTTCATCTATTCACATTAATGCATCACCCTATCTGAGAATCCTCCCTTGATAATGACAGTTGATCTGAAATAGTCAGTGCAATTTTAATTATAAGGAAACAGAAGATGCTCTGAAAACTTGTATTGTTCCACAGTCCTATTGTGACCTAATCGGTGGATGAGTGTGATGCTAAAAGGTGACATCAGGAATTTAATTATTTAAGGAACAAGCTCAAGAAATTGCAGTCTCTGAAAATTAGAGCCTAATTACTGATTTGTGTAGTCCATGTTACCTTGTGTAATCTGCTGCATGTAGTGCGTAACGTTTCAATAAAGTACCTCCTTTATCATGGATGATAATGCCATGTCTGAACATATGTCTCCAAAAGAAATTGCAACAGATTTCTTAACTCGTACTAATCAGTCATCTACCCAAACTATTACTGATTTGACCTGAGTGTGCTGCTCTCCCTATATCTGGTCACCAATCTCTTAGAATCTATGTGCTAAATTCTAATGAAGTCTACCTCATCTTATTATGAGATAAATATCTCTGAGTTCCATGTGCTGGAACTTGCCAAATTATTGCTTCCCAATACAGAAATGATGGTAAACTTCACAGTTTTTTAACTCGTTTCAAGTTAGTTCAGCCCATCAGTAATCCTACCAAACTAATTCAAGACTATTTGACCTGATATTACTGAAATGCATACTCAATAATTCAGTATTACTTGAATCTTTAGAATCCTCATTAGCCTAAAATTAAGTGAAGAAGATCTAACTCTATACTTATAGATAAATATCTGCTGAGTTCATGTGGTGGATAACTGTTGCCAAATATGTGCCACAATACAGAAATGATGGGGGTGAAAACTTAAGTTTTGTTATCGTGTTCAAGTTGAGGTTCAGGCCTCAGTGTAAACCTCAACAATGATGAGGATTCTGAAAAGACTTTTTATATTATTACAAAAATACATACAGAGAAATAATTCAGTTATATATTGGAATCTTTTAACATCCTCTTAGGCCATAAAATTAAGGAAAAGACAGATCCATAATCCTATACTTCTATTAATGTCACAAAAATTGAACAAATTTAGTTAAGTGAGCCACAATCTCATATATCTCCTAAAGAAACAAACTGCATCAATGTCTCTACTGGTTCTGTAGCCCAAAGAGATCATAAAAAAATGGAAAGGACCCACATGTGCAAAAATGTTTGTAGCAGCCTTTTTTTTGTAGTGGCAAGGAACTGGAAATGGAGTGGATGCCCATCAGTTGGGGAATAGCTGAATAAGTTATGGTATATGAATGGATGATTTCAGAAAAGCCTGGAAAGACTTAAATGAACTGATGATAAATGAAGTAAATAGAACCAAAAAACCATATGTGATAATCAACTGTGTTAGACTTGGCTCTTTTCAACAATGAGATGATTCACAACAATTCCTATAGACTTTTGACAAAAAGAACCATCTCTATCTAGAGAGAGAACTATGGAGACCGAATATCGATCAAAATATAGTATTTCTACCTTTTATTGTTGTTGGTTTTTTGTTTGCTTCTCTTTTTTCTTTCTTTCTTTTTCTTTTGATCTGATTTTTCTTGCCTCATGTGAAGAATAGAATAAGTTTAGAAAAATTGAACATATTCAATCTATATTGGATTGCTTCCTGTCTAAGGGAAGGGGTAGGGGAAAGGAGAAAAATTTAGAACTCAAGGTTTTTCAGAAGTCAGTGTTGAAAACTATTTTTGCATGTATTTGGAAAAATAAAAAAGCTATTGAAAAGTTAAAAAAGTAAAGAAAAAGAAAAAAGAAAGGAAGAAGATAAAATCTTAAAAAAAACTTCATCAAACAAACTGTATAAGTAATGTCAAGTTACAGATTAAACTGCAATAACATGGTTCACAAGTAGACTGAGGAGATGGATTTGCATGTCATCAAGGAGTCAGAAACAGTTGGGATTCTTTCTCTGCTTTCTTAACTAACAAATGCTTAAAACACTCAAGTAAAATTTTACCTCCCATGGGAAAGGTTTGTTCAAGTGAGGTTAATATTAAAACAGATTTTAGTTAACAAAAAAATTGTAGGAGGAATATTCCTGAGTCTGGAATAAGAAAAAGAAATTTTAAAAATTCCCATAATATCACCATAGGGCTGAGCCATTTTGAGTGATTTCAAATTTATCTAGCCTACTCTATTTAGCAAAATCAGAACAATCCTACTTGTCCAACTCTCCCCTGATTTTTTAGTTCCTGCTTTGGCCATAATATCATTGTTTTCTGTAAAGGATGTGTCACCTGAATGCCCTATGAATCAGCCCACCATCATTGTTGGGTTTTTTATATATGATATCTTTTCCCTTTAGAATATAATTCTTTGATGGCAAGGATTGTCTTACTTTTTGCACCCTAAAGATTAAGCAATATTCCTGGTGCATAGTAAGTTTTCAACAAATACTTTTTAAAAATTAATCTTTCACTCATTCATTCATTCATTCACTCATTCAAACAAACAAAGCTATTTCTTTCTGAAATCCTAATGAAGGTATTAGTGTAAATATTAGTAGTCACATGTGAATAAAGAAATGAAGGAGCAAAATAATTGACAGTATCCCATAGGTAGTAAGTGTCAGAATCTGAAATTGAGGTCAGATCTTTCATCCTTCTATGTCTAGCATTCTCTCCACTACATCACACTACCTCTTGGTCAGTTATACATTATAACCAATCTTGAATGAATAAGAAAAGTGTACAGAGTACTTGATTTAGAATGAAGAACCTAGTTTTGAATCCTGGTTCTTTTTCTTATTATCTCTGTGATCTTGGGAGTGTCATTTCATATTTCTGGCTCTCATTTTTCTCTGTCTGAAAATAGAGTTCAACTCAATAAGACTCAATGGTCTCTTCTAGTACTATATAAATGTTTTATATGAAAAGAACAATTCATATTTTTATAATGCTTTAAGCTTTATCACAACAATTCTGTGAAACGGAAATACAAATATTATTCCAACTAAACAGAAGGAGAAACTGAGGAAGAAGGAGGTTAAATGCTTTTCTCAACATCATGTATGTTAGTTATATCAGAAGCAGCACTCAATCACAGATTCCTCCTGCTTCCAAGTCTAGCATTTTTTCTATGATCTCTTAATCAAATACTAAATATGCTATATATTATCAGAAAAGCCTGCTAGAAATCATTTTTTGCCCTTCTTCATTACTTATGTTTCTATAGTCACTTAATATGTACACTTACTGCATTTTGCGTCATTTTGCTCACACAATAATTCTGTTGGGAATTAAGAATATAATTACCCTGATTTTACAAAGAAGGAAACTGAGTTTGTATACCTTTCTGAACTCTTCATTCCACCTCCCTAAAGGGGTTTGCTCTCCTAAAACATCCAAATTGAAGTCATGGAAGGGTATGTGATACTCATTCAGGAGGATCCTTAAAAAAAGGTTATCTCTTTCTTCTATGGGTAAGTTCTCCCTGGAGCCTGTCTTATGGAAAGGATCACATGGTTTTACCTTCATTCACCCAATACTTATGGCATTGGTTTCTGAACTTCAAAACTATTCTTCATTCTCTGACTCTCTGTCCTATTTTTTACCTCTCTTTTGTGTGTTATCTTCCCTCAGGAAAATGTCAACTCCTGGATGACAGGCTGTGGTTTTGTTTGTTTCTTTGCTTGTTTGTTATGTTTTATATTTTTGTTTTGTTTTGTTTTGTTTTTGGCTAGTATTTGTATTTCCAGAGTTTGGTACAATGTCTGGCACATAGCATATAAATAATAAATGCTTATTTTCTCCCTTAATTATTTTTTTAAAAAATATTTATTTTATTCTGAACTTAAGAAATAAAACAAGCATTTCCATATCATAGTAGAATAGAAAAAATATAAATGAATGTTAAATCTATTCCTTTTAAATATACATTAAAGTTATCATGCAACTTTCTTTTATTTCCTCTTTTTTTCATCCCTTCCTCTCCACTCTAAAGATAGCTGCCATTAGATAAAAATACATAAGTATATGTATAATCATTCTTTCCATATTATTATTCATTATTCTTCTTCTGAATGCAGATATCATCTTCCTACCTTTGTAATTAGTTTGGATATTTGTAATAGTCAAAATGACTTATTTACTCAAAGTTGGTCTTAAAACAATATTGTTGTCACTGTTTACAATACGCTCTTGATTCTGCTCATTGCAGTTTTCATTATTTTATGCTGGTCTATCCATGTTGAGAGAAATGATTATCAATAACCAATGATTTGGGGAAATCCAGAGTTCTCCCCCCTTTTTCTAAAGTCCTCATTTCAGGGTTCAGTTTCTAAAAGACAGAATTGATGACAGGAAATAGGATTACCACTCCCCTCAATCAATATTGTTAACCCATACAATTTTAGAAGGAATTTAATCTAAGATGAATTTCTCAGACTTGGGTGGGGATAATAGATCATTTGTCTAGATTTTCCCGGGGCTAGAGGTGATTTGGAAGTAAATTAACTGATCAAAGTTACATCCCTTAGACTCTCATTAGAATATATCTACCTCTCATTGTAATGTAAATTCTCTCATTAATTCTTAACCAATCAGAGTTGATTGCCACCCTCAGGAACAGCTACTTTTCCAAAGACATATAAACCATGAGCCTATTTCTATAATTTGTTATTGTTATTGTTATAATTCTCTCTCAAGAGAGAATGCCATATGACCATTCCTTTTATTAATAAAATGCTTAATTACCCAGAAACAAAGTCTCTCAAACTTTTTAAACATCACAAAGTTTTTTTCTATGATCATTGAGTTCATCACATTCATCTTGATCTTATATCACAACTTGTTAAATGCTTGTTTCCTTCCTTATTTCTTTGATGCTAATGAGTAACATGACTTATTCACTCAAGTTCTTGTTCATGCTTCCAAATTAACCTTAGGTTTGGCAATTGGGAGTTGTAATAACTAGGAGTCAGTCTGTTTTCCATTTATAGCATTGCTCTTTTAGAACATGCAAAAATTCCTTTACTGATTGTCTGTATAATGTAGTTTTACAAAACCAATTAATGGCATTGGGTCTAATCTGCTTATATAGTATTGGAATTAAGTTTACATTTCGAATAAATTCTCAGGACTAACTGCCACACACTATAACTCTGCATAATAGTTGCTACTCAGGAACATATAAGAATGAGGGAGACACTAAATCTGAAGCTTTGGAACACTATGCTCTTGCGTCTTCAACTCCTAAATCTCTTGACTAATTGGTGGAAGGTTCTCTGCATCTATTTTCCCTTCCTCAGTAAAGAAGTGTAGCTGGGAAAGTAGAGATTCTCCTTGGGAGATTTGAAAGGTTGAAATGAGGACTTCTATAAAGCATTTAGAAAGACATTTCTTTTGGTAAATTGGTAATCTCACATTGCAATAACCTTGTAAGCATAGAACAAAATGGGGGAAGGAGAGAGAGTTTCCAGCAGCCGAAATGAAGAGTGAGAGTGGATCTAAGGGATAACCTTCTGTAACTAGGCGCCCCTATTTTATAACTGGTGTTTGTCAATAATTGTCTATGACCTTCATTCCCCTTTTCAGTGTGTATCACTGCTTTTAAAACTTGAATTGAACAGAAAGTTGTCCTGTTAGTTTAATAAGGCTTAGAATTACTTGTGGAGAAGAGATAATAGGCTAGTAGAAGGAAAAATTGGAAAGTCCTTATATAGGTTAGATATTGGTAGAATCTTTGTTTTTATCATGATTCTTTGATTATTTAAAGTTGACTTGAATCCTGAAAGAGATATGGGTAACAACCAGCCTGTTTTATGTATTTGTTTTTGTTTTTTATCTTGAAACACAGAAGATTATTTAGATTAGTACTCTTGTGTATTAAGCTACTAGCTCTGCCATGTCCATGCATCCCACCATCTTATCCTGATGTCCCATGATTACAAATGATGCTGTTGACAGCTTTTATATTTGCTATGTGCATATCTAGTCATCCACCTTTAGTTTCTGAATATACACTAAGTAGTTAAAGGTATCTGCTGTCCACTACCAAATTATAAACATACACATATCTAGTTCTCCAAATACAGTCTCAGGTTGCTATTTCCTCTTTAATGTACAAGATGTCCGGCCTCTATGTATTTTCACAGGCTGTTCTCTGTAATGCTTTCCTTCCTCACTTCTACTCCTGGTAACCAGTAGTTCCCTTCAAGGTTCAGCTGGTTTGTCACCCTCTTTAAGAAGCTTTTGCTGATTCCCCTAATTATCTGTTATTTATTCCTCTCCTGCCCCACCAAAAAAAGTTGTTGCACATGGATTTCTTTATATTTCCTATATTTACTCATCTTCCAATATGTCATAGCTTCTTGGCAAAACATAAACTCCTAGAGGACAGGTGTGTTTCATTTGCGTCTCTAGTACCTGACAGAGTTCCAGACAATTAGTGCATGATAAATGCTTATTCATTAAATGAAATTAAATCAAATCAGTGAGGCAGTAAAGTTCACAGGACCACGTAAAAATACTTCTACAGAACACAGTGAATAAACCTGCAATTCCCAAACTGTAGTCAGAAATAGTTGACCCAGACTGTTCCATTGTAGTAGACCAAAATTGTGTACTGATTTTCAGTGTTGACTGGTGACAAATATATTTGTAGAATTTATTCTTTTATGACTCAATCCAATCAAGCATCACTAGATTTTTCTTTTCAAGGAGAATTTCCACATCCAGACAGGAATCCTATCAATATTTTCCTATTTGTTATATATCGAAGATAGAGTGAGCTTCAATATACAAAAAGTTAATGAACAAACGACCACAAATATAAATTCATATGAAGTATTCACATAGAGCTCATATTAGACTGAATGAAACAAAGAATTATCATATGTTTAAAGTGGCAGGAAAGTCCCAGGATAACAGTTTTCCTCCAATCTGTGAAATTATTTTTGTTGTTGTTTTTATCAGTTAGGTGGTATAGTAGATATAGTGCTGAATTTGTCATCAAAGTCATAGCTCTAGATTTGGAAGAAATATGAGAGACCCTCTAATCAAACCCTCTTATTTGAGAAAAGGGAGAGAATAGACACTGATGTCAGTGATTTGCTTTAAGTCAAATACTTGATAGGTGCAAAAGTTAGCATTAAACCCGGTCCTGCATTAATTTAAGTTCAAATTCTGCATCATAGAATTACTAGCTGTGGTATCATGGTCACTTTACTTGAGTGGTATGAGCCTCAGTTTTTTTATCTCTAAAATGGGAATAAAAATAACATCTATGTCAGTCAGGATTATTCTGAGGATCAAATATAAAACATTCCACAAATGAAAATCTACTAACAAATGTTGACTATTATTATTACCATTAGCTTTGTAAATATTTTCTATTTGCTGCTTGTGCTTTTTTCAATAGAAGAGAGATTTTGAAAAGATAGATATTTCTTTGTTTTGATATGTCCAATGCCTAGCCCAGTGCCTACAAGCACTTAGTGGGATTTTAAATCTTTTTTTTTTCAATAGGATGATGCTAAAATTCCTTCTCTTACTCTGCATTTTCATTCAGAAAAGAATTTAACTTCTATACTTTGCAATTGATAATTACCCTTCTAACAGCTCCCTTTTTCTCTCTACAATCAGAAGAGTTTCCTAATCCTCTGGGGAAATGAGCAGTTTTCCCTTTCCCCATAATCACTTTTCAAGTAGTCACCCACTCTTGTATACCTGTCAATCAACCTCATTCACCCAGTTCCCACAGAGTGCTGAACTTAGAACAGGCACTAAACTAGAACACTGACTAGTGAAGAGTGAAGAAGGTCCCTGAAGTTGAAGAGGAAGAGAAAACTTTACTCATCTAACATTTCAATCCCCTCTGGTCATCTGAGTAGGAGTTACAAGGTGCTTTTTGAAGTAGGGTCTACCATAAGTTATATTAAGACAAAAACACCCCAAAAAGACTGCTGCTGCTGCTGCTGGATTACGAAGACAGCTGGAGCCAGTGATTTCATGCCTACACAGTACAAATACCCAAGCTGCATAAGAATACATTAAGGAATATTTATAAGGTGGCTAGCAGGACAAAATGTATGGGAAGGGTAATATTGTGCATTGCTCATTACAAACATGATTATTTTGTGTGTGTAAGGGATGTGTTGTTAAAGCACAGTGGGTTGTTTGAAGTTTACAAGTTTGTTATGGATTGATTTATTCATGAAATGCTTTGTTTCTATGACAACTTTATTGGCTTGCTTGTGGTCTAAATACATATAGGCATGGCAGGAATTCCACAGTACAAAACAAATTACACACTCCCACCTGAATGGCTTGCTGCCTTTGGGGAAAGTACAGAAATAGTCTCCAACGAGGGCAGAAATCACCATACATAGTGCCAGCCTTAGAGTGATCACACAATAAAGGGGGAGAGTGTTTTTTTAAGAGCTTAAAAGTCTTCCAGGACCTTAAACTCTATTATAACAAAAAATGAAAATGAGGAATGAAATCCCAAGCATGAGATAAGGGGGAACAAAGCAACCCACAACAGGGTAGATTTTCAAGAGAAACCACTGATCAAAGACCCCTGATTTGCTACCACAAATGATAGTCTTGTCCGAAGCAACAATTGTGGAACCACAAAAGATACTGAGCATTATTGTTTAGAGAAAATTATAATGGATATTAGGAGATAAAAGAATAAAATAGAAGAAGAAAAAGGAAGACGATAACAATTAGAGACCACGAATAATGAAAGAGATCTACATGTATGAAGGGAAACTGAGCCCTGGGAAAGGAAAGAAAAAGAGAAAGAGAGGAGAAAGACAGAGAAGAGAAAGAGACAGACATAGGGAGAGACCAATGTAGAGAGATAGTGACAGGGAGATAGAACAAGTCAGAAACATATAGAGATAGAAAAAGAATACTAGAATGATTTGTGTTACATTTTAATAGAAATAAAAATACAAAAGTAACACAGAACAGGTATGGGGTAATTTATTAAAATGAAGCAAAAAGTAGAGTAGCATAATTACTTTATATCAACTCCAAAAATAGTTTGGGAAATGACTACTTCCTTGTCAATTTAAAATTTTTTTTCTTACTTGTCTTTATTTTGGATAGCTCAGCAGCAAATAATCTTATTTTTCCCCTTGGAAAAAATCTATTTTCCTGCTCTTACTCTTTCTAAGACACATATAGTAATGATAAGATCACTTTTGATCTCATCATCACCCAATTCCATAATCAAAATCTTTGAAATTTATCTAACCTACAACACTCAATTTAATTCTTTTTCTATGGCCTCACACTTTCTTTCTCAAAATGACCTCTGACTTCACTTTCTTCTTTCCCCATTTTTATACTACACTTTTGTGGTAGAACTTTACAGTGTATTCTACATTGGAATTACATTCCTTCTCATCCTATCATTTATGACTTGTCAAACTCCAACTCCAAGGAGAAACAATCAAATTATTTCACACTTGAATTCAGCAACAATATTTTCGAAGTTTGACCATGAAAAGCACCATGATATTAAGAAAAGTAAACAGAACTAGAAGTCAGGAGATATGGACTCTAGTCTTGTTTTTTACCACAACTCTTTGTATATTAGGGAAAAATAATATACATTTTTTTTTGGTTTCACTCTCCTCATATATAGAAAATAATTCTATCTCAAAGATATAGGATTGTCCTAATTCTAAATCATTCTATTCTATTCAAAATTTATGTACATTTTCAATTGATTTTAGCCTCCAGCTCATCTTAGTAATATGAAGAGATCTTAACAAATACTGGTACTTTTAAGAACTTTCTATTTTTTTAAAAGAAAGCATTTATTTTCTCTTGTCCATACCTCTACTATATATATATATATATATATATATATATATATATATATACATATACATATATATATGAAAATAAGAACTAAACTGTCATAAAAATATACATAATGAAACAAAATGAATTCCATTACTGGCTACTTCCAAATAAATATGTTACATTCCATATTGTGAGCTCTTAACTATCTTTCACAAATAGGTAGCATGCTTCCTCATTGGTCTTCTAGAATTGATGTTGGTCATTAAAAGGATCAGAGTTCATAAGACTTTCAGAGTTACTTTTTTCTTTATAGTAATTTTGTCATATATATTTCCCCCTGGTTCTGTTCATTTCATTATTCATCAGTTTGTACTTATCTTCAGGGTTTTCTCTGAATCTTTCTCTTTCATAATTTCTCATAGCATCATAGCATTCCATTTTATTCACAAACCATATGGCTATTCTCCCAATTGATAGATACTCTTAGATTTCATTCTTTTCCACTACTCAAAGAGGTGAATATATATATATATATATATATATATGTGTGTGTGTGTGTGTGTGTGTTTATATCTATATGTGATATGTATATGTGTGTTATATCATTTTGCATATAGTTATTATTCAAATTTCATCCCAAATAGCTTTTCATAATGGTTAGACCAACTCAAATTTCCAACAGAAGGCCATTAATGTGCTGTTTTCCTCATTTTCTCC
This sequence comes from Sarcophilus harrisii, assembly GCF_902635505.1. Taxonomy (NCBI): domain Eukaryota; kingdom Metazoa; phylum Chordata; class Mammalia; order Dasyuromorphia; family Dasyuridae; genus Sarcophilus; species Sarcophilus harrisii. The sequence continues at coordinate 398,578,047 of NC_045429.1, read as the reverse complement.
AGCATTTGTCATTTTTTGTTTTGGTCATTCTTGACAATCTGATAAATGTGATGTAGGACTTCAGGCTAATGTTAATTTGCATTTCTATAATTATTAGTGATTTGGAGCATTATTTCACATGACTATTGATAGATTCGATTTTCTCCTTTAAAAATTTTCTGTTCATAATCTTTGACTTTCTATCAACTGATAACTGACATATTCTTACAAATGAAAGTCATTTTTTCATGCTTATGTATATTGTAAATTAGAACTTTTTAAAGGATGCTTGCTGAAAAAAGGAAGCTTGCAATTAACTCTTCCCATTTTAATTTTAGCGAGATTGTTTTTTATCTGTACAAGAACATCTTTAAAATTTTTGTCATCTGAATCTACCATTCATATTTTTTTATATTTTCTATATTCTTTGATCATGACTCTTTCCCATCCATAGAACCCAAAAAGTATTTTCTCCCTATAAGTAAGTTCTCTACGTGTGAAGAGATAAGGATAGCCTCATCTTAAAATAAGTAAAATTAACTAAATTAGGAGAATAATTTATATTACAGAACAGATTTCATACAAGCTCAGAATCTAGAATAATTTCTACCTGAACAAATATTCTATCACATCCTTGTCAAGTGGTCAATGATACTTAGTCACTTTACATTAGGAAGAGATTGTTGAAGACTGAGCTATGAGAAACACAGTTCTTTCCAAGACAGCATCTTTCCTCTTTAACTTTTGGATAGTTCCTCACATTGAGTCAAACCAAATTCTGCAACTTCAATCTAATTCAATTAAAAACATATTAAAATACCTGTACTTTCTAAATTATTGTACTATGGGAAGGAGATACAAAGATAACTGCAAAAAACAAAACAAAACAAACAAACAAACAACAACAAAAAAAAAACAGTCCCTGTCTTCTTGGAGTTCTCTCCTCACATGTTCAAATCAGGATTTGAACTTTAAGGAGAGAAGTAAATATAAGTTAATTTTCTACTAGATCTACACTCTGGCACCAAGAAAAGGCCAAACAATAGTTTATTTTAATATTATATGCAATGGAATGCATATTTGATTCAGAATCATGATTAATCAATGAAAAGCATCACAAACCATTCCTATCCTACCAAATACGTGATTGTTATATCCTCTGGTATATTTCGTTGGCATCCTGGGGACAAAGTAGCTAAAACATATCATACCAATCTCCAGAAATAAAAAAGGAATGAGAAAAAAGTTAAACATCTTTGAATGAAACTTTGAGAGAATTCTTCTGGGGGCCAAGCATACCACATGAACATTTTATCTCAACACCAGTGTCTAGCCGTTTTATTAATTTGACATGGGAAGTGCTAATAAGATAAAAAGCTCAGGTTTGCTTATCCTGTTAGTACTCACTGTACAGTCTTTCTGACCCACATTCTGACCTGATCTTGCCTGTATTCCCTGTGGCTTGTATCTTACTGATTAAAACCTTTATCCTTGGAAGAGATGTTGGGGAATTATCAGGATTTAACCAAAATTTTCAACTTAAATGTCTAGAAGATATTTAGCTCAGGATCCATTTAACATAGGTTGTAGTGGCCAAATTCAGGAAAGTCAACTGTATTAAGATGAGATAGAAACAGAAGACAGTTAATAGGCAATTAAGGCTCCATTGTTTTCATTTCTACCATAAAACTCCTTATTAAGACTCACGAACAGGAGGAAGAAATTCAGGCACTGAAAAATGTTTTTTTTAAAAAGTGTTGTCATGCCATCGATTTTCTATTGATCTACATGCATGCATATACAGGCCATCTTTTCACACCTAATGTTTCCTTTTTTTTTTTTTAATATTTGACCTGGTACTTTCAGAAGAGAAATATCTTTTATTTATTAGAAAGAATTGCTTAATTTTAGAGGGAAATAATTAAGTTCTGTGACTCTATTCATCTCTTTCTCTGCATTTGAAAAATGTAATCTCTCTTCTCTGCCAAGGTGCTCATCTAGACTTTAGTAATATCCTGCTTTGATTATTCCAACTTCTAACTTCTTGGCCTTTTCCCTTTCCTTTCTTTTTTCTTTTTTCCTCCTCTCTACTCTGTGGAAATGGTTGCTGCTAAATTATTTTTCCTCCTATGCTAAGGACTATACCATTTGTACGACTTTAATCTCCAGACCAATTTTGCTGATTTTAATGTATTAAATGTAGATGTTTTCTTGTCACTATCCAAATTCCTTAGTGACATTAAAAAAATCATTAGAATTAGACTTATCAGATGTAGGTTGAGTCTCTGCCCTCCCACTTGCTACCTTTGTGATTAAAAGTCATTTAAATTTTGAGTTTCAGTCTCTCTATCTATGAAATGGGAACAATAGTAATTACATCATGTACTTTAAAGAATTGTTGCTTTATATCAAGTAAAAATGTTGTGTTGGTGTATATCTATATATGCATAAATATTGATATACATACACCTACATATACACACATGTGTGATCTGTGTATGTATATATATATTCATACACAGTCACATGAACAGCACACACACATATAAAACCAACCTAGGTTTCAGAAAATTATAATTTCATGTCCTTTCTTCATCACAAACTACAAGGTGATCTTATTTTTCTTCTCACATGACACTATATATCCCAACTCCATGCCTTGTACTAGCTATATACATACTGACCTGAAATGTTCCTCATCTCTGTCTCTTAGAGTCTCTATTTTTCATCAAAATGGCTTTACATATGTAAACTATATAAATGTAGGTATTCACACATATGTATGCTTATGTATTTTGTGTTCTTTCATATGTATGTTTTCTCCCCTAAGAAAATAGAAGCTTCTTGAGAACACAGAATCTGAAAGAGAGGAAGGATAAAATGGCATGGGAAGAATAAAAAAAAAAAAAAAACTCACACTTTATTAATACCCCAAAAAGGCAACCAGTAAAACTAGTGATTACTTACTTGTAAGTCAGACTCTCCAACGAGAGAAAGTCAAGAGCATCTCAATTGATTGTCTACTCATACCAATAATAATCTCCATGTACTGTAATTTTTTCTCTGAGCCCTTCCTTCTCAATTATAGTGCTATTAAGCTTGAATGGTTGATTCTGGTGGTAAAAAGCCCCTCAAAATAAGACTCTTGATAATGCTTGTATTTAACTTAGTCCATAGTTAATCTTCTATAATTCAATAGCACTGTGAAGACTATTGAGATGTTAGGATGTCATAGAGCTGCTGTGCTATTGAAATGAACCATTCTCTAAATGACTTTTGTTTCTTTGAGAGAGTGAACAAACTTTTTGGACTTCAGGAATGCAAGTGGCAAAAAGTTTATTGATATGAACATTGTACTTGGAAATAAGCATGATGAGGCATACATAAACAGATATGTAAA